>NC_092724.1:157875241-158175241 GCF_047496885.1 Scyliorhinus torazame | reverse complement strand
TCCCACCATGGATTTAATCGGAGTGGAGGTGGGATGGTGGTCAGGTCCCCACGTGCCACACACACGTCTGATTAAATGCTTTCTTGCCTGAAGTATTTTGCATTTGTGGAATCTTTAAAGATATCCTAGAACCATGAGTGGGATTCTCCGAAAACGGGGCTATGTCCCCACGCCGACAGGAAAACCAGCGCCATCCACTCCGGCGTCAACAGCCCCCGAAAATGAACAATTCTCCAATTTCTCAGGGACTAGGTGGACGCCGGAGTGGTTGGCGCCGCTCCAGCCGGGGCCGAAGGGCCAGCGCGAGTACGCGCATTCGCGGAACAGCCAGCGTGATCTTGTGCATGCGCAGACTGGCCGGCGTATTTCTGCGCATGCGCGGGGGTTCCCTTCTCCACGCCGGCCCCAGGCGGAGGAAAGAAGGCCCCCACGGAACCGCCCGCAGGATCGGTAGGCCTCAATCGCGGGCCAGGCCACTGTGGGCCCCCCCCCGGGGTCGGATCCCCAGGACCACCCCGCACACGTACCTGCCGGGTCCCGCCGTGCGTGAGGTGAGTAATTCACAACGGCGGGACTGGGAAAACTTTACGGCCCATCGGGGCCGGGAGAATCGCCGGGGGGCCGCTGTCAACGGCCCCCGACCAGCATGGCGGGCATCCCGCCGGCCCCCGAAAAACGGCGCCGGAGACTAGGGCAGCCTGCGGCAGGGCAGGACTTGCGCCTCCCCCGGGGATTCTTCGGCCCGGCGCAGGGTCGGAGAATCCCGGTCCATAAGTTTCTACCTAGTATTTGTGTACCTAGCATTTGATTGCTGACCCTTAGTAGGCAGCCGATGAAGGAGATGTTTAAACCAATAATCAATAATAATCATTCCAATTCCTTCGATCAGTCAGTTTGAAGATCCTTCCATCCAAATCCTAAATCACCAACTTCATATAAATTCATAAGTTTCCATCTTCTTGAGTTCCTGAAAACTGAATTGTCCTCCATTATGTGATTCGACCTTCAGTTTTTTTCCCCTTCTTGTGCAGATTCATCTTGTGTTGCTTTCATGGTTAGGCCTCGCGATGAATGCAGCATTTACTGTCACGGGAAATTCCTGCCTGCACCTCTGACAATGCATTGGCTTTCTTTCTCACCCAAGAGCAACAGTAGCTCGATTCGATAAATTCTGAATCTTGTTTTATTCCACCCCTACTCCAAAGGGTTGGCGGAAATGTTCTGCGTAAATACATCCAACACAAGAACCCTCGTCTTTACAGGAAGGTTGCCGGGAGCACTGAGAAAATCCGGCACGGCCGGGGTCACTGAGGTCCTGCCGGGCCGGGATTTAATGGCAGGAGCTCACCATTTCTTTTTGGGCAGTCGGGATGGCACGTTGCCTGCTGGGGAAACCTGTGGCTTGAGGATGGTCCCTGGCAGTTGGGAATGAGGAAGAGACCGGGGCTTGGAGGATGAGGGTGGGAGTGGATAAGCGCGAGTGGGAATCAAAAGCAAGGGAGCAATAGATCGGGGTCTGGATTGGTGCAGAGGGAGGAGTGCAAAAGGAGAGGCAGAAACCGACAGAGAGGGAACCAGACATTGGGCAAGAGCGGGGGTGGAGGGCAGTCACCCAGCATGGCCAGGGTGAGAGTGATGGGCCTCGGGAAGCAGTCCTGTTCCTCCTGGTCCACAAGGAGTGCTGAAAAAGGCCCTGTGGAACCTGCAACCTCCACCTACCTTTTCTTAACTGTCTTGTTTCTAGAACCCTCAGAAACCTAGCTGGCAACTGGATAAATTCAAGTCAGCTTCTCAATTACATTTATTTAAATATGTTAATGAAGTATTTCGCCTTTAAGGCATGCTGCTTCCCACAGGAAAAATGGCAATGCCACGTGTGTAATCGTCTCCTACCCATCGTGCGAGGTTAATATCAAGGCAAGATGCCTGTCCTCAATTAATGCTATAATGCTATATCATATTGCTCCTTCCCTTCCACAGCCAATGTGGCACTGATTTATTTTGTAAATAGTGGTGACACAGCAATGAATGTGCCTCACTGACACTCATCAATCATTTCTTAGCTCCTTAGACAAATATGCTGAGAGAAAATGCAATATGTATTACTTGATCATACAGTGCAAAATTCTAAATTGGACCATTTGATATTATTAAGTATGATTATAGCTGTACTCCACCTGATGAAAGGCAGATGTAAAACCCAAAATGTGATGTTGTCTTGGTTCAAGAGCCTGTGGTATTATCCTTTCAAAAACCATTGCCTTTGGAAAACCATGGCCTTGAATTTACACTGAGCGGTGCCGATATAGAAATGTGCTTATAGATTCATAGAATTTACAGTGCAGAAGGAGGCCATTCGGCCCATCGAGTCTGCACCAGCCCTTGGAAAGAGCACCGTGCTCAAGCTCACATTTCCACCCTATCCCTGTAACCCAGTAACCCTACCTGCACTTTTTTGGACACTAAGGGCAATTTATCATGGCCAATCCACCTAACCTGCACATATTTGGACTGTGGGAGGAAACCGGAAGACCCGGAGGAAACCCACGCAGACACAGGGAGAATGTACAGACTCAGCACAGACAGTGACCCAAGCCAGGAATCGAACCTGGGACCCTGGTGCTGTGAAGCAACTGTGCTAACTACTGTGCTACCGTGCTGCCCTTAAACACATCATGTTAAATTCCTGTGTGCATTGTTTTAGCAGAGGAGCTTAATCTATTTAATCCAGGTAGAGATTGATAGATTTCTAGATATTAAAGATATCAAGGGATATGGAGATAGTGTGGGAAAATGGCATTGTGGTAGAAGACCAAACGCAATCTAGTTGAATAACAGAGCAGGTCCAAGGGGTGGAACAGCCGACTCCTGATCCTATTTACTGCGCTGTAATGTTCTATGTTCCATAGTGTAGATGGGCTTTAGATTGGTTTCACAGGTCGACGCAACATCGAGGGTCGAAGGGCCTGTACTGCGCTGTAATGCTCTATGTTTTATTCCTACGTCCCATTTCCATAAACAACTAAACTCATCCATTAAGTGGTGGACAAATACATTTCAGACAGATACGTATTCTCATTACGAGTATCCACACTGCGTCACCTCATATTTGTCAAGTATTGCGGCGGTTCAAATGAACGAAATGAGAATCTCACATCCTGTTTTTTTTTAAACTTGCAGAATCATTTTTTTAAATTAAAATCTTTGGCGCCTTGTCAGATTTCTTAGGTATTTTTACTCAAACAGGGAGTGCTCAGGCCCATCAGAGGAAATGACAATAAATGAAGTGTTACTTCGCCTGATAGTGTGAAGGAGCTGAAATAACAAATTTGAAAGCTAAGTCACAAACAGCTAATGGCTCTTCCTATTCTGATACCCATTATGCTGATGTATGGGAGCCTAATATCCACTGTTGCTTCAAACCAATTCCCCTACTCTTCTCGTTGGTCCTCACTGTTCAAACAATATATTTGCCAAATTGATAGAATTAAGTAAGAAGTCTTACAACACCAGGTTAAAGTCCAACAGGTTTGTTTCAAATCACTAGCTTTCGGAGCACTGCTCCTTCCTCAGGTGAATGAAGAGGTAGGTTCCAGAAACATATATATAGACAAAGTCTTTCCCACATTCCACTAATTTACTGTATGGTTTATTGACACAATGCTACAGCATTAGCTGTTCAACTCAAGCAAGTGGCTGTTTTTTTAATGCTCAAAGATTAGTTTTGAGGCAGGTGCATTAGAACTGCATTTGTATCTCAATTTCCAATGATTTATTTTCTTCATTTATTCACGGGATGTTGGTGTCACTGGCAAGACCAACATTTATTGTCCATTCCTTGGGGCGGCATGGTAGCACAGTGGCTAGCACTGTTGCTTCACAGCGCCAGGGTCCCAGGTTCGATTCCCAGCTCGGGCCACTGTCTGTGCAGATTCTGCACATTCTCCCTGTGTTTCCATGGGTTTCCTCTGGGTGCACCGGTTTCCTCCCACAAAGTCCCGAAAGACGCGCCTGTTAGGTAAATTGGACATTCTGAATTTTCCCCCGTGTACCCGAATAGGCGCCGGAGTGTGGCGACGAGGGGATTTTCACAGTAACTTCATTGCAGTGTTAATGTAAGCCTACTTGTGACAATAATAAAGATTATTATTATTAGGTGGTGAGCCACTCCTCTGGTGGTACTGTCACAGTGCTACCTTGTAGGGAGTTCCAGCAACGGTGAAGGAACAGTGATGTACTTCCAAATATGCATGTTGGTGTGACTTAGAGGGGAATTTGATGATGTAGTGAATATCATGGAACAGGAATTAGCTTTTCCAGCACCCCTGCAAAGCACTGAAGAGTTTATCTCTCTCACTCTCTCGCAAGCTATGACCTGATTCATTTTATCTCAAGTTTTTTTCTTAAATTGTTCTCTCTGGCACAGCTAATGACGAAACACCCAGCAAAGCGCCTTGGCTGTGGATCTGAGGGAGAGAGAGATATCCGGGATCATGCATTCTTCCGGAGAATTGACTGGGAGAAGCTGGAACAGCGGGAGATACAGCCTCCATTCAAGCCAAAAGTGGTGAGCGCGCTGAAATCCAGGCACCATTATGTCATGTGTGGGGAAACTAGGTTGCGTGCCTGTGTAGAAGCAGCTGAATTCAGATAAATTGAACATTTCTATTCAATAAATAGTTGGGCTGAGACAGCAGAGTTTTTTTAAAAATAGGTCAGGCACAATTGAAGTACGAGGTCTCAAACACACATTGCCAGGACTACATTTTTTGAGAGTTTTGTTGTTTCCCTCAGGGAGTCTTTTCAGAGCTATAGGGAACCAAATAATCTCGAAACTGTAGCATTAGTGGTTAGTATCAGACACACAGTCTGCATTATGGAAGCACTAGCCTTGTCATTTGTGCATAAGCACATCTAAATGATGTTCTTGCCAGTGGCAAATTGTTTGTTATATGAGGGAGTATATACATCAGTGTTTAGGAAATAAAGCAAACCAAGCTTCCAACAGGCAAATGAGGAGAGTCGAACTTACTTGAGTGGTATCCGACTGATTTCTGTGTTCCGCAGTAGGTATGTTATCAGCTTTGTTCAATGAGATTATCTTAACTTTATTCAGGGGAGCTATATGTTCCCTGTCAGGATGGTTTGGGAGGGTTTATTTTACAATCATAACTTCTTGCTCTCAGTTACCATGCTGCTAAGTCTCTCCCTTCTTTAAAAAAACAAAGGAAGGATTGGGGCTGTGTTGGGACTAAGCACCCAGTCAGCCACACGGTGATGAGGTGCCATGGCAGCACTGATACCTGTAGCCCAGTGGAGGGCGGGGACCAGCAGTTTCCCACAAGAAAGAGAAACTGAGATACTCAGGGTGGACAGGAGGTATGCGGAGTCCCCCGAGGAGGGGCTGCTAAAGGAGCGCCGGAGCCTCCAGGCGGAGTTTGACTTGCTTACCACGGGGAAGGCAGAGGCTCAGTTGAGGAAGTTACAAGGAGCGGTGTACGAGTATGGGGAGAAGGGCAAGTAGGATGCTGGCGCACCAACTACGGAAGAGAGAGGCGGCCAGGGAAATTGGGGGAATTAGGGACGGGGGTGGGGGGGGGGGGGGGGTTACACGGTCCTGAGCTCGGAAAGGATCAATGAGGTCTTCAAGGATTTTTATGGTAAATTGTGAGAGTCAGAACCCCCGGAGGGAAGGGATGAAGCAATTCTTGGACCAACTGAGGTTTCCGAAGGTGGAGGAGGAGCGAGTAGTGGGATTAGGGGCCCCGATTGAGTTGGAGGAATTGGTTCAAGGTTTGGAGGGTATGCAGTCGGGCAAGGCCCCGGGACCGGACGGATATCCTGTAGAATTCTATAGTTAATTCTCAGAGCTATTGAGCCCGCTATTGCTGAGAACCTTCAACGAGGCTAAGGAAAGGGGAACCCTTCCCCCGACGATGTCGCGGGCCTTGATCTCGCTCATCCTTATGCGAGATAAGGACCCGTTGCAATGTGGCTCCTAAAGGCCGATATTGCTCTTTAATGTAGACGCCAAGCTGTTGGCCAAGGTCCTGGCCACTAGAATTGAGGACTGTGTCCCGGTGTGATTAATGAGGACCAGACGGGGTTTGTCAAGGGCAGGCAGCTGAACACGAATGTGCGGAGGCTCCTGAACGTGATTATGATGCCCTCGGAAGGAGGGGATGCAGAGGTGGTGGCTGCAATGGATGTGGAAAAAGCCTTCGATCGGGTGGAGTGGGAGTACCTGTGGGAAGTGTTAGGCAGATTTGGATTTGGCGAGGAATTCATAGGGTGGGTCAAATTACTGTATCAGGCCCCCGTAGCTATCCGGCTGCGGTCGGAGTGCTTTAGTCTGCATCGAGGAACGAGGCAGGGGTGCCCCCTGTCCCCCCTGCTGTTTGCCCTGGCAATCGAGCCGTTGGCCATGGCGCTGAGGATGTCTAGAAGCTGGAGGGGGCTGGTTCGGAGAGGGGAGGAGCATCGTGTTTCACTGTACACGGATGACCTGCTCCTGTATATTTCAGATCCGGTGGAGGGGATGGGGGAGGTCATGCAGATCTTAAAAGATTTCGGGATTTCTCCGGGTATAAGTTGAATGTTGAGAAAAGCGAGCTTTTTGTGATCCATGCGAGGGGCCAGGAAAAGAGACTGGAAGAGCTCCCGCTCAAGATAGTGGAGAGGAGCTTTCGCTACTTGGGCATATGGGTGGCTAAGAGTTGGTATGCCCTGCACAAGCTCAACCTAACGCGGCTTGTGGATCAGATGGAGGGGTACTTTAAGAGGTGGGACATACTACCGCTTTACCTGGCGGGCAGGGTGCGGTCCGTGAAGATGACGGTCCTCCCCAGGTTCTTGTTCGTCTTCCAGTGCCTTCCCATCCTCATCCCCAAGTCCTTCTTCAAGCGGGTGAACAGGATTATCACGGGATTTATGTGGGCAAATAAGACCCCGCGAGTTAAAAGACTGTTCTTAGCGCACAGTCGGGGGAGGGGGGGGCTGGTGCTGCCGAACATCTACAGCTATTATTGGGCAGCAAACATATCCATGATTCGGAAATGGGTAGTAGAGGGAGGGGCGGCGTGGAGGTGGCGTCTTGCAGGGATACTAGCTTGGGGGCTCTGATAACGGCACTGCTGCTGCTCCCGCCGGCAAGGTACACCACGAGCCCGGTGATGATGGTGGCACTGAGGATCTGGGGTCAGTGGAGAAGGCACAGGGGGGAGGTAGGGGCCTCAGTCTGGACCCCGATACGAAACAACCACAGGTTCGTCCCGGGTAGAATGGACGGAGGGTTTCTAAGCTGGCACAGAGCAGGTATCAAAAGGATGGGGGACTTGTTTATAGATGGGACTTTTGCTAGCCTGAGGGTGCTGGAGGAGAAATTCAGGTTGCCCCGGGGGAATACCTTTAGGTACCTGCAGGTCCGGGCTTTCTTGAAGAAGCAGGTGGTGGAATTTCCGCTGCTACCTGCCCGCAGGATACAGGATAGGGTGGTCTCGGGCGTGTGGGTAGGAGACGGAAAGGTATCAGATGTATACCAGGAGCTGCAGGAGGCGGAGGAGGCCTCGGCAGAGGAGCTGAAGGGCAAGTGGGAGGAGGAGCTGGGTGAGGAGCTGGATGAGGGCCTGTGGGTGGACGTCCTGGGCAGGGTCAATTCCTCCTCATCTTGTGCCAGGCTTAGCCTGATTCAGTTTAAGGTGGTGCACCGGACACATATGACAGCGGCAAGAATGAGCAAGTTCTGTGGGGTGGAGGACAGGTGTGTGAGGTGTTCAGGGAGCCCAGCAAATCATGTCCATATGTTCTGGGCATGCCCGGCACTTACAGAATTTTGGAGAGGCTTTGCAAAGGCTATGTCCAAGGTCTTGGATACTCGGGTGAAGCTGAGTCAGGAGATAGCGATATTTGGGGTATCCGACGATCCGGGAGTGCAGGAGTCGAACGAGGCCGGAGTTCTGGCCTTTGCCTCCTTGGTAGCCCGGAGAAGGCTCTTGTTAATGTGGAGGGACGCAAAACTCCCAAGCGTAGAGGCTTGGGTCAGTGACGTGGCTGGGTTTCTAGGTTTGGAGAGGATAAAGTTTGCCTTGAGAGGGTCCTTGCTCCAGGCGGTGGCAACCGTTCCTTGACTTGCTTGCGGAACGTTAAGTGAGGAGGGTGCCTTCTTTTAGTAGTGGTTTTGTAAAAATTCTGTAAAATTTTGAATAAAACCAAGTTTTCTTTTAAAAAGAAAGACAGAAAAACTGCAGAGCAAGCTAACCTGCAACATCTGATTTTAAAAATATTATTCTAAAGTTTTGTTCCTCCAATTCTTAATGGGAAATAACTGATTGATCGCCACTCTGGATATGCAGATCTAATAACAGCATGGGTCAAACCTTCTGATCCCTGAATAATCAGAGACGGAGCGTTTGAGTGAAGGTGGACACCAGGACCCTGTGGAAATCCCAACCTGACGACCTCCTTGGAAGTTGCTCAGGAAGTTCAGACACCCAATGGGCAATTCCTCTGCTCCCTGGACCATCTGCAACACTGTTACACTGGAAATGTTAAACAGATTAAAACGTAGGCTAACACCTGGGTACATACCCGACTAACTACCCTCCCAACCTGACTATCCCTGATCACCGAGCCACATCCCGCCCACCCAGCTTTCCTAGACCATTCAACTGACCAACCTCCCCACTTCCATACTACCCACCTAGCTTCCCAACGCTCCCGGAACACTCAACTGTGCCCCCCCCACTTCCTGACTAACCCCACCCCCAAACCACCCAACTAACCCCCCCTACCAACTACCCTCCCAAACGCACCCAACTACCCTCCCAAACCCACCCAACTACCCTCCCAAACCCACCCAACTACCCTCCCAAACCCACCCAACTACCCTCCCAAACCCATCCAACAATCCTCCCAAGTCCACCCAACTACCACCCAAGTCTGCCCAACTACCACCCAAGTCTGCCCAACGACCACACAAGTCCATCCATCTACCACCCAAGTCTGCCCAACTACCACCCAAGTCTGCCCAACTACCACCCAAGTCCGCCCAACTACCACCCAAGTCCATCCATCTACCACCCAAGTCCGCCCAACTACCACCCAAGCCCACCCAAGCCCACTCAACCAACCCCTGACTCAACAATCCCCTCGAGCCAATCCAACTGACACAATTACCCCTTCCGATCACCCTCCAATCACCTGACTAACCCAACCCCCCCCCCCCGAGCTGAGTACCCTTCCAGATATCTCTCCCAAACATCTGACTACTTCGCCTGACTCGAGCTGACAACCCCCCCCCTCCCCACTCATTCACCCTCTCACTCATTCACTAACATGCAGACTGGATCTTTAAGCTTACCCTAAGTCAGCTGGTGGCCATAAAAAATGGGCATGTGCTCTCTTACCCCAACTCCATTCTGACAGAGTTTCCCAAATGGTGCTGCGCATTTCTGTCAGAGCCGAGATCGGAAAATGCCGGAAGGATTGTGCAGCAGCGTCGAATTGGGGAAATGTCACCACCACCGCTGATGGCTTGGAAATTTGGAACCATATGAAACTTCCAACAGATATTTGACACAATTCTGCACAAGAAGCTATTAATTGAGCTCAAAACTGTGATGATTCAAGTTAAACAGCAACAGCTTATACTTGTATACTTGCACTTTTAACAGAATAAAACATCCAGGGCTTCTCATGGGAGCGTTATAATGCAGAGTTTGACACCAAGTCACATGAGGCAAGATTAGAACAGATGCCAAAAGCCTGGCCAAAGTGAAGGTTTTATAGGGACATCTTAGAGGAGGGAAGCAAGGTGGAGCAGTGGGAAGGTTGGGGAGGGAATTCCAGAGTTTAGGGTCTTGGCAACTGACAGATGGGCCACCAGTGGTAGATGGATGAAAATCAGGATGCTCAAGAGACCAGAATGAGATGAATGCAGATATCTGAGTGCCGTGAGACTAGAGGATTTATAGACGTAGGGAGGGGTGAAGGATTTGAAAAGAGGAAAGAGAATTTTCAAATCCAGGCATTGCTGGACCAGGATCCAATGTGGGTCAGTGAGCACAGGGAAAATGAGGACGCAGGACTTTGGTGAGAGTAAGGACGTGAGCAGAGTTCCGGCTGACCTCAGGTTTATGTAGTGTAGAATGTGTGTGGGGGGGTGGGGGGGGGGGGCGCAGTGAGGAGTGCTGTGGAATAGTCCAGTCTGGAGGTGACAGAGGTGTGTTGTTGAAGGTTTCAGCAGCAAATGAGTCAAGGCAGGGTGAAGGCGAGCGATGTCTCAGAGGGTTAATAGTCTTAATGATGGTGCACGTGTGACATCTCCTCTCTGGCTGCAGTACGACACTGAGGTTGCAAGTCGTTGGGTTCAGCTTCAGACAGACACCAGGGAGAAGGATGGAGTCCGTAATGAGGGAAGAGAATTTGTATTCGAGAACAAAGGTGCAACTCCCCAGTGTTTAATTGGAGGAAGTTCCTGCTTATCGGTCAGATAAGCAGTTGAGGGGTTGGGAGAGGTGGTGCTGAGGTAGAGCTGGGTCATCGGTGTACATGTGAAAACTAAGCATGTATTTTGAGATAGTGCCAAAGGAGGGGGACAAAGACAGATCCTTGCTGAACACCGAGGGTAACTGTAAGGGCAGGAAAAGGAAGATCAGCCATTGCAATAGTCACTATTACTCTCATAGGATTAGACAGATAAGAATGAAACCAAGAGGCTGAAGTCCAGTTCCAGAACAGTGGAGAGACATTGGAAGAGAATGGTGCATTCAACCATGGCCAATGCTGCAGACTAGTCAAGAAGGGCAATGAGGGATAGTTTACCGTTGTCACAGCCACGTAGGATCTTGGAAACGGATAAGGAACTAGTTGAAGATGGAACATATGGCATTTTGTTGGAGGAATCATCTCAGTCTTGGAAGAGATACTGAGTTCGGTGCCCCATGGATCAGTATTGAGACCACAGCTGTTACTGAATTGTATAAATAACCTGAATTCAAAAACTCATTGCAAGGGGGTCAGATTTGCCAGTGACACCAAATGAGGTGGAGAGGTGGCATCACAAATAGCGGCTCAGGAATTAACAGGACAAATAGGCAAAATATCTAAATGGGCACCTCTCTCAGTGCAGCACTCCCTCAGTCCTGCACTGGAAGATAAGCCGAGATTTCGAGCTCTCGAGTGGGATTTGAACCCACCACAACCTTGTGACTCGGGCTAGCGTGCCGTTCACTGAGCCTGTACTGACGCCGGGACAGAGAGCAAATCTCACTGAACAACATTTTTCAACAGTCTGGATTTTAGATTTAACAGTCCACCTAGAGACAGATGGCGGAGTTATTTTGCCCAGTAGGATTTCCTGCAATGACGTCCCATTCCACTGGCTACATAAAAACGGGCTTTCTAATTTTAAGCACACTTGATGAAACTTAGTGGCATTAGCATTTGATGAATATTCATAGTTTCATCAACAAAGAATGAATGCAGAGTTGCAATATATCAGTAGTGGCTTTGTACCAGATCACAAGCCAGTTTTCATTTTACAGAGTGCCACAAACAACGCAAGTTTCATCCATGTAAGTCTTATTTCACAATTAAGGAGCGCCATAAAGGCTTTGTTCCACTAACCCTTTCGAACAGCAATTACATTTTTGGCAACAGCGTGATCTTGTGTTTTGTGGTCGTGCTTCATTTTCCTTTTCTTAATGTACAGCAAAATAAGAGCTCGGTAATTATGCTGTAACATGTTTGTGTGTGTTCAAATTGCAATATGACATAGGACATCAGAGGAAGCACGAATGTAGATGGGAAAAGACTGGATAAGGGGAGAGAGAATGAAGCTAAGAGAGATAGAAATGAATTCCATGGAGCAGGAACAGGCTGATATGGTGTGGCTAGTAGGGCAGTCCTGTTTGTGGGTTTTGGGAGGGAGGCAGAGTGGGCTGTGCAGAGTGAGGGGACTGTGAGGTTGGAAGCTGTGGGAGGAAGATCTCCAGAGGCGAAGAGGTCAGTGACAGTCCTGGAAACAATGGTTTGGTGGTGTTTGGTGATGGGGTCTGGTGGAGGTAGGAGGTAAGGTCTGACAGTTGGCACTCAGCCTCTGCAAGATGGAGGTCATTACGCCAGACAGCAGCGGCACCACCCTTGTCAGCAGGTTTGATCACAAGGTCAGGGTTGGTCCTAAGAGAACGGGAGTACAGTAAGTTCAAAGGGAGATATCTGATTCTCATATCCTAACAGAAGGACTATTCACCCAGGTTTTTCTGCTACTACAGTAAGGGAGCCATGTTAAACAGTGTCAATGCAACAAGTCACCTCTTAGCTAGCAGACTCTCAGAATCTGAACATTCAAAACTCTGTAAAAGTCGTCACTTCTTTAAAAATAGGGAACTATTTCCAGCTGTTGTAGCACCCTTCAAGCATGTGCACCCTGTACTGAGAGATCGCCGTTAAATGGACAATCAGATTTCACTTCACATTACAGCAAATCATTGTGTTGGAGAGCTGCTCTATATTTGATCTGTTCTGTTGTTAGTACAGTATCGAATGAAAGTATGGCAGATTACCACCAGAAAGGGGGGGATAATTGAAGTCAATTGGTCTCTGCTGCCCCTTCGGACAACTAATACAAAACAGTTTGAGAGGAGCAGAAGGGAATAGATTCTGTGTCTGCTACTTGTCACATGGAATCAGGAGGGAGGAGAGTAAACCAGGTGAAAAATAACATTATTTGGAAACATGCCTGCTTTAATAATCAATTCAATAGGTAGTTGACAATACTCTACATAGCGTAAGTTTCTAAATTTGAATGATTGAGACAATGACTGAGAAAATGACATTCAGATGAATTAATTAAACTGTATTCTAACTGTAGTTGTTGGAATTTGACCATGTTCTAATGCTACTGCTTTGCTTTATTGTATTAATTACACTAATTTGGATCTGATGTACAATGAACGAGTGAGGCATGTGTGTGGCTTTTTGCAGTTTAACCATTTTGAAGATGAATTTAAGTTGCACTGAATTGGCTTGTTTATTTTGAGTGCGAACAATATATAGCAACCAGAACTAGTCTGTTGAATTGATTATCATTTATTGTTACTTGCGGTAGTCAGCGTTAGCAAGAATGCAGTCCTCTGAAATGTTAACGTGCAGGGTTGGAAATCTCAGAACTGAAACTTGAGGGAAAACTGAGATTGTGTGAAGAAAGGTTTGCTTCCTTAATAGCCAACAAATTAATTTATTGTGCAGCAACAGACCAGATGGTCCCACGTATGCACTGAATTAGCTCATTTTAGCCGAGGCAACAGTTGGGGATTTTATTTGGCTTCAGAGTTTCTGAGTTAGTGGGAAGAGAAAACTGCTAACTTTTCAGTTTTCACTTACGCCAATAGATTGGAGAAGCTGGACCTGCTTCCTTTAGAGGAGAGAAATTTTGTGAGATTTGATAGAGGTGTTCAAAATCATCTGCGGTCAGGGCGCCACGGTGGCGCAGTGGATAGCACTGCTGCCTCACGGCGCCGAGGTCCCAGGCTTCAATCCTGGCTCCGGGTCACTGTCCGTGTGGAGTTTGCACATTCTCCCCGTGACTGCGTGGGTTTCGCCCCCACAACCCAAAGATTTGCAGGATAGGTGGATTGGCCGCGCTAAATTGCCCCTTCATTGGAAAATATAATTGGATACTTAATTTTTTTTTTAAATCATCAGCGGTCTGGATACAGTTGCTCCTAGAGACCCAGCATGGACACATCAGGGTGAATAGCTACAGCAAAGAAGGAGGCTATTCTAATTCTTCTGATGAAATGAGCTTCGTGGATATTTGTGATATCTGTCAAAAGCTTGGTTTGTGACCTGGAGAAGCCACTTGAGTGAGGTGGTAGTTATTGGCAAACCACTTTGGAATTGTATCTGCACCTAGAAACTGGTCCCCAAACTCATTAATTATGCACACGGGTGTTTTACACCTTATTCCGTAGCGGGCAGGCCTGGATGGCATGTAGTCCCATATCGTGTCTGGGTACCATGTTGAAAAGGTGTCCCAATATCACTGACCAACTATTGAAGAAAGAAGGTGAACTCCCTGTAAATGAAGATCAATGTCCGAAGATGGGCTCCCTAAGAATGAAGGGGGATCTCCTGGAGCATTCTGAGGCTGGAAGGTGGAGCCTCTCCAGGACACCTAATCTGGACGGCCTACCTGCAGATGCACCCACACCCCTTCGACCCACTGCTGTGGTATTCCAGGGTCCAGATTTGCAGACAGTTCCCATCCTGAACTCTGGAGGCAACCTCAGGAATTGTCCAGATGAACCTGACATCTGCACGCTACATTTTTCCAAACATGTTTTCCCACCGGTACTACTGTGAATCTGGCATGGGTGGACCTTCACTTGTATCCCCTTAACGGGATGCAAAAGAGGTTCATGCCGGCCTCTGGTGGGATTTCCGACCTGCTGTGGCGAACACCAGCGGACGATCCCACTGCGAATTCATGCCGGCGTGCAACTGATTTCTGGGCCTGCGTCCATATTCTCCCACCATGTCCACAAGTGAACACACCGGCAGGTTGCAGGAGAATCCCAGCCATAGAGACCAGAGTAACCTTTTCAGCCCCTTGAGCCACTCAATTGCATCATGGCTGACCTGTACCTTTGTTCCAGCTAACTTACTACCCTAACTAAAGCCTTTCAGTCTCAGATTTGTCGTTTTCAACTGACCCCCAGGTTCAACAGCTCTCTGGAGGAGAGAACCCCAGCTTCCCACTGAAATGTGAAGAAGTTCTCCCTCACATCACCCCTCAACTGCCTGTTTCCAATTTTGAGGGTTTGCGCCCTTGTTCTAGCCCAGCCCCGCCGGAGGAATTATTTTCCTCTATCTACCCTGAAGCCTCAATAATAGATAGATAGAATTTACAGTGCAGAAGGAGGCCATTCGGCCCATCGAGTGTGCACCGGCTCTTGGAAAGAGCACCCTACCCAAGCCCATATCCCCATAACCCAGCAACCCCACCCAACACCAAGGGCAATTTTGGACACTAAGGGCAATTTATCATGGCCAATCCACCTAACCCGCACATCTTTGGATAATCATCATTACAGTGAGGTAATTCCTTAATCTTCTCTATTCAAGGAAAATAAGCCTGGGGCGCGATTCTCCGATCGCGGGACAGAGTGTCCACGCTGTCGCATTTCACGACGGCGCGAAACGGGCGCGGGCACTTGCAATTCTGGCCCCCACAGGGGGCCAGCACGGTGCTGGAGCGGTTCACACTGCTCCAGCCTCACTTCCTGGCGCGCACTGGGGGCGACACGCCAACCCGCGCAGTGGCGACAAGCCAACCCGCGCAGTGGTGACACGCCAACCCGCGCAGTGGCGACACGCCAACCCGCGCAGTGGCGACACGCCAACCCGCGCAGTGGCGACACGCCAACCCGCGCAGTGGCGACGCGCCAACCCGCGCATGCGCAGTGGCGACGCGCCAACCCGCGCAGTGGCGACGCGCCAACCCGCGCAGTGGCGACGCACCAACCCGCGCATGCGCAGTGGTGACACGCCAACCCATGCAGTGGCGACGCACCAACCCGCGCATGCGCAGTGGTGACACGCCAACCCGCGCAGTGGCGACACGCCAACCCGTGCAGTGGCGACGCACCAACCCGCGCATGCGCAGTGGTGACACGCCAACCCGCGCAGTGGCGACACACCAACCCGCGCAGTGGTGACACGCCAACCCGCGCAGTGGCGACACGCCAACCCGCGCAGTGGCGACGCGCCAACCCGCGCATGCGCAGTGGTGACACGCCAACCCGCGCAGTGGTGACACGCCAACCCGCGCAGTGGTGACGCGCCAACCCGCGCAGTGGCGACGCGCCAACCCGCGCAGTGGCGACACGCCAACCCGCGCATGCGCAGTGGTGACACGCCAACCCGCGCAGTGGCGACACGCCAACCCGCGCAGTGGCGACACGCCAACCCGCGCAGTGGCGACGCGCCAACCCGCACATGTGCGGTGGCTTTACAGAACGCACCGGCCCCGACGCAACAAGGCGCGGGGGTTCTGGGGCCGGACGCGCAGCAAAGTAGGGTGGGGGGGTGGAGAGAGGCCGGCCCGTCGACCGGTGGGCTCCGATCACGGGCCTGACCCCATCGGAGGCCCCCCACTCAGGGGACAGAGCCCCCCTCCCGCGCCCCCTCCCCCCCCCCACCCCCCACCCAAAGGCCACCCCCCGACCCTTCGCGCAGAGTTCCCGCCGGCAGCGGCCAGGTGTGGACGGCACCGGGGGGACTCTGCTTTTTCCGCGCGGCCGCTCGGCCCATCTGGGCTGGAGAATCAGCGGCCCGGCCTCGTACAGCGGCCCGCAACCCGCCGGCGTAAATGGCGCCGATTCTCTGCACCTCGGAGAATCACACACCAGTGGCGCGGCACGGTTGCGCCGATTCTCTGGCCCGGCGCGGGGCTGGGAGAATCGCCCCCCTTGTCTATGCACTGATCCCTGTCATTTTATCTTTTTAACGTGGAATCTTCCTGGTGAATCTGCTCTGCTCCACCTCCAAGGCTCATTTATCCTTTCTGAGGCGCGGTGCCCGAGACTGCACCAAATGGGGTCGAACTGGATCTCAGTACAGCTTCCACACTTTGAATTCCAGCCCTTTTGTGGGAAAGGGCAACGTTTCATTCACCTTTTAAATATCTTTCTGTATCCGTTCCATCGTTTATAGCGATTCTTGTACTTGGAAATGTAAATTGCTGAGCCCCTCGCAATTCTGAGCTCCTCGCAATTCTGAGCTTCTCGCTATTCTGTGCCCCTCGCAATTCTGAGCTTCTCGCTATTCTGAGCCCCTCGCTATTCTGAGCTTCTCGCCATTTAGAAAATATCCTGATCGAAAGTGGATGATCTCACACTTTCTTACGTTGAACTCCATCTGTTCTACCCACTTACTTAATCTTCAGTGGTGCTTTGCAACTTTGTCCTCTACACTATTTAATGCTACATAACGATGATGTCAACAAATTTGGATGTAAAGTCATAGACGTTTACAGCACAGGAATGGCCCCTGGGTCCCATCGCGTCTGTGCCAGTCAAAAACAACCATCAAAATATTCTAATCCCATTTTCCAGCACTCGGCCCATAGCCTCGTATGTTTTGGCATCACAAGTGCACATTTAAATACTTCTTAAATGTTCTGAGGGTCTCTGCCTCCATCACCCTCTCAGGCAACAGGTTCCACACTGCCACCACTCTCTGGGTGAAAAGGGCTTTCCTCACATCCCCTCTAAACCTCCTGCCCCTTAGCTTAAATCTATGTCTCCTGGCCATTGATCCCTCCACCAAGGGGAAAGGTTTCTTCCTGTCTACCCTATCGACGCCCCTCATAATTTTATACATTTATACATCTCAGTCATGTCCCACCTCATTCTTCTCTGCTCCAAGGAAAACAACCCCAGTCTATCTAATCTCTCGTCATAACTAAAACTCTCCAGCCCAGGCAACATCCTGGTGAATCTCCCCTGGACTATTTCCAGTTCTATCACATCCCTCCCATAATGTATATTCCAGAACTGCACACAATACTCTAGCTGTGGTCTAACCAACGTTATATAGACTTCTCTATTCCTTCATCCACGGCATTGATAAACGGCGAAATGTCAAAGACCCAACAGATCGTGGAGGACACCACTAAAGTTACATCTGCCAATTTGACCACACACCATTATCCATTCACACTCTATTAACTGCTAAACAGTTCCCTATCCAAGCCAAGAGATTGGCTGCAATTACATGTGCTCTAATTTTTAACAGTTTTAGGTGAAACGTTGTCGAATGCCTTCTGGTGGCGCACACAGATAGAATCCAGGGGCACGCCTCATCAACCGCAATATTTACCTCCTCAAAATATACGACCTGCTCTTCACAAACCCATGCTGGCTCTCTCTGCTCAGCACACACTGCTCAATCACTCCGGGCAGCACAGTAGCACAAGTGGATAGCACCGTGCCTTCACAGCGCCAGGGTCCCAGGTTCAATTCTCCGCTGGGTCACTGTCTGTGCGGAGTCTGCACGTTCTCCCCACGTCTGCGTGGGTTTCCTCCGGGTGCTCCGGTTTCGTCCCACAGTCCAAAGACGTGCAGGTTAGGTGGATTGGCCATGATAAATAGCCCTTAGTGACCAAAAAGGTTAGGAGGGGTTATTGGGTTACGGAGATAGGGTGGAAGAGAGGGCTTTAGTGGGTCGGTGCAGACTCGATGGGCCGAATGGCCTCCTTCTGCACTGTATGTTCTATGTTCCATCCTCAGTGATAGATATTAGTAACCACCTCACAACTAACATTAGAACTAACAGACCTAGAGCATTTCCTGGCTAAATAGGTGTTGGAAGTATTCGTGATGCAGTTCCCAGCAGTCAATGAGATCACATCATTCAGATCACACCAATTGCTGCTGTTCCATTTCTGCCTTTGAGAACACAGAACTTCCTGACACAGTCGGTGGGTGCCAGAAATAGAGAACAAATCCAATTTTCTTCCGACATCCCATATTTCACTGGGCAAAAACCCCCCAGCTAAAAACGAACCTGGGGATAAAGCTGAAAAGGCAGAACAGCTGCACAGTGAAGTGGTTTGACAATGATAAATCTATTACTGCATCGGATAGTTACCCCTCACCCCACTGCAGCGTACAAGCAAATATTTTATTTATCCTCCTCCTCCTGCAATTTATTCACCCAGTCATTTTGTTTCACCTTTCAATATTTGTTCTAAGCACAGCCGAGGCACATTAAAGGCAGCCTGGTCTCCTGACTGTGATTTCCTACCTTCAGTTGTATCACCAGCTATAACCCAGATCAATGTATCTGCTCATTAATATCATTTCCTTTTGCATCTATGTGCTTTGAATTGCGCTGAATGAATTACAGACTAAAGGCTGGGTCAGTGACATTCTCATGACATAGGGATAGGATGGAGGTGTGGGATTGAGTAGGGTGCTCTTTCCGGGGGTTGGTGAAGACTGCTTTGCTTTTACACAAAGCAGATGGCCTCTCAGCAGGGTCTTCTTTACCACCGACCGGGTATCCCCTCGATGTTATTAAAGCAACTGCATTTGCTCTTTAGTCTTTTTTAAAAGACCTGTTCAATGGATAATGCCTGCAGTCTGCGCAAGATTGCAAATTGCTAGAGGTTTTCACATATTAAACCAGGGTAAAACGTGTTGAATATAAGAACCTAACCTGTTCCTCAAACATCCAGTGTGTACCACCCATTTAAATGGGTTATTACCTGCACAAATACGTGTTTATATTCTCAATTTTGTAACAGTATTCGCAAGAATATAGTTGGTAAAATGTGATATTTATATGTATCATTTAACAATCCAATGAATCACAAGTGAGTAATTGGTGTAATTTCATTTTGCTGGGAAGAAGATAGTCCTTGTATGTTTCTCAAATTGCAGCACAACTTTGATACATTGTGCTACTTTGCGCATTCCAATACAGAACATTTTCTTAGCTTCAATAAAGGAAATAGTTGCAGACAGAGAATATCTTTTAGGTTGATGGACAGAATGACCTGGTTTATTGTATTCAATAATGTAACTTTGACACACCATTTTAATGCTTACTAAATTCTCTCCCTACCACTTGTCCCTCAAGATATTTGGCCTTTTTGGAAATAGTATTCAGTATTTCTATTGCACCTGATAACACTGTGCAGAAGTAATCCAGTTATTTTCTGCAGTAATCCAAGGCCCTTTATTTCTTGGTTTCTGGGGCACAATAAGCAAAATCCTTAAGAACTGTATTCATTGGTCATAGAATTTACAGTGCTGAAGGAGGCCATTCGGCCCATCGAGTCTTCACCAACCCCCGGAAAGAGCACCCTACTCAATCCCACACCTCCATCCTATCCCTGTGTCATGAGAATGTCGCTTTAAGAAATGGTTAGCTGCTCATGTTACTGCAGTGATGTCAGAGTGTGGGTGGAGCTGAGCTCTGGTTCTGCTTTTTAGTTTCACTTTTGAGAAAAGCTTGGGTGTGTCTGTGTCTTTTGGTTTTCGTGTTTCAGTGCGTGTTGCAGCTGAAGTCAGACAAAGCAGCTGTACTGTTGATCTCTCTGCCATGAAGGACTATCTCTTGATCATTTGGTGAATTCAGAAGAATTATAAATGTTTTCAGTAGTGACTGTAAACTCTGATGTGCTTATGTTTAAAGGTTTGTTAAGTCTTCTGGGTGTTAAAAGAGCAGCATACAGATTACGTAGTGTTGTATTCTTTGGATGGTGTATTTGATTTACTGGTTGCTAAGATATTCACTTTGTTTTAAAAAGGTTAACTTGAGTTCATAGAATAAATATTGTTTTGTTTTAAAAAAAGAACTTTTCCCTTTCTGAAGTACCACACTTGTAGAGTGGACTGTGCGCTCCCCATACCACAATCTATTAAAAGTTGTGGGTCAGGTGAACTCCATGATATACTTTGGGATTCTCTAAACCCTGACCCATAACACCTGTAACCAAGTAACCCCACCTACACTTTTTTGGACACTAAGGACAATTTAGCATGGCCAATCCACCTAACCTGCACATCTTTGGACTGTGGGAGGAAACCGGAGCACCCGGAGGAAACCCACGCAGACATGGGGAGAGCGTGCAAACTCCACACAGACAGTGACCCAAGCCAGGAATCAAACCTGGTACCCTGGATCTGTGAAGCAACAGTGCTAACCACTGCACTCTCCATGATGTTTTGCAGGTTTCTGTTTCTCTGGAGAATGGTTTCAAGTCACTGGAACTGCCATTAAACTATTCTTTGAGTAGCAAACAAAATTGAGTTATATTAAGGGGAAATCAAGCCTGAAAATAAATTGCTGCTCTAACAGAAAACTAGCAGTTCCAAAATGGTTACTTTAAAAAATGGAAATAGCAGTTTTCTTCACAGGATGCACGTGACGGCGCATTGAATTCATAACCAATACCTCTCCACTATCACCTCCTCCAATCTTTGCTCTCCCTCATTCATATCCATGATACCTCCAGAAAACATTAATTCAAGCTCCAAGACTGCCATAATTTCACTCTCCCCATCCTGTCTAGCACTAAATTGTGCCTACTTATCAGAATTGTCCTCACCAATCTGCAAGTCGTTAAATTCAAAATCCTTTTTATCTTAATTACCTCTAGGCCTTGCTGTAACCAGTCTCCACCCCCTGTGTAGTTTTGAATGCAGCCCCCATCGCATCTCTCTTCTGCCCTCATAATGTCACAGCAGAAACTTGCTGCTTTCTAGAATGCCCTTCCCAAGTCCCAGTCCTTCTCACCTTCAGAAGTATCTTCAAAGCCCGTCTCTTCAAATATGCCTTCAACACCTTCTTTTAACTTCATACACTGTTTGGTATTTGTTCCATCACTATATGTCACCTGGGACATTAATTACATTAAATGTGTATATAAGGAACATTTGATGTTGAAATGGCTGAATATGGCATCTATAAAATAGAGAAAAGTTTTACCCCCGAGTATAATTTAACAAATCAGAGCATGTTAGAAGATTGCAAAGATTAGTTTAACATTCAGTGCACTATTACTAGCTGCAACCAATAGAGTGGGAAGGCAAAGGAATGTAAAGAACATCTTGTCTTCCCAATATCTAATTTATTATATCCCTCAAATTTCTAATCAACATTTATCCAGCTTTCTCTTAAATTTACCAATAGGATCATTCCCCAACCCCCTGTCATCTGTTCTATACACTCACCACTTCCATATATCGTAGTTAAATCTAACTTGTGATTTAATCCTCCCTCTAATAGAGTTTTGAGATTGTGCTCTCTTGTAGAATATGTAATATGTTAAATGTATTTACTTGTACCTTGTCTATACTTGAATCCAGTTATGGATTCCGGTATTAGGTTCAGTTGGACAAAGTCCTGATAAATTATCATTCCATCGATTCTCAGTCTTATGAATTATTGGAGCAGACTGAGATGGGTGGGGCTCTTTTCTCTGGAAGGGAACCTTCAGAGGAGACACGAATGGAAGGATTTGATAGGGTAGATGTAGGGAAGCTGTTGTTATATTGTAAAGATATACCAGCGAAGGGCATTGGTTAATTAAGTACTTAAAACACTTTCAAGCGAGACCACTGGGACACTGGGTTTGGAGGTGGGGAATAGATATATATAATGCTGCATTCTGTGACTAAACACGCTGTCAAGAAAAGTATTGACTTCCAAATTCATACTTCACTAACTGGTGTAGGGTCGAAGTAAGAGCTACTTCCATTTGTAAGCAAGCCCAGAATAATGAAATAGAAATGGAGGATAGCCACTAACAGAACAAAGAATTAAAGAGAAATTTCTTTAAGAGGGCTTTTCACAGTAGCTTCATTGAAGTCTATTTGTGACAATAAGCGATTATTATTATTACACAGTTACGAGAATGCACAATGCGCTGTCACGTGGAGTGATTGAAACAGACAGTGACAAATATAGGGTAAGCTTGATGCATATGTGAAGAAGGGCCATATGGTAATTAAAGTGGAGGGGGGCTGCGGTGGGGGGGTGGGGGGGGGGGGGCAGAGGAGAAAGAGACTTGTGTGGTGTACAAACCTCAGCATTGATAAGTCATGATGAGTGGCATGTTTCTGTGCTGTACATTCTGTGTCATTCTGCTGCCATTAGTTTCTGACTCAGACTTTGTTCATTCATACTTGATACTGGGGAGATAAAATCAGCTGGGTGCAGGGCAAGGGAACCAATCCAGGATGAGTGGAAGTGCCAGAGATGACCTCTACCTGGAAAACCATGGTCATTTTGTGAGCAGGAAGTCCTTGTTAAGCGCTTGATGTTTACAAAGAATGTAAGATAGTGGAGCATGTTAAGTTTTCATTCATTCATATGTGCTTTGTCCAAAAGTAGGTACTTGGCTAATTGTTTGCTGATAGTTCACCCTGAACCTTTTTCCTGGTAGTTTTTGTCTTTGGTGGTTTGCCGTTGCTTTCCATTCCCAGGGCCAGGGTGGGAAGCAAGTCCTAGTCTACCTCAGCCAGAAGGGGAATCAAATCCATGCTATAGTGGTGTTATTCTGAACCACAGGCTAGGTATCTCATCAACTGAGCTAACCAATACCCAGTTACGTTTTACATCCCCTTGTGTAAGCTCACCTTGTCTTTTATGGATAATTGAAGGCAAAATTCTTTGAAGTTTGTATTAACTTGTTCAGAACGTTGTAGTTTATATTTAACAATCTGCAAACATGGAATGAATCATAAAGGATAAAAGTTAATACTGGTGACTTCCAGTTTGCTGAGGAAATGCCTACTTCCTAATGATCCGCTTATTTGGTGATTGTGACCAACTGTACAAAATCCCTGGGATGTGATGGTGGGGGGATAGAAATATGGGTCAGAACTTCTGAAAACAATTTACATAATCCATATCCATGTGCATATTGTTGCCACTTTCAATGCTGAGTTAATTTAAACTTGCATTATTAATTTGTGTGTTAACCCAGCTCTCTCCGTCAACTCATGGTGCCCCTCCAAACGTTTGCACAAAGGTGGAGCTCCCAAAAATATTGTCTGATAGGAGTAATACTGCCTATAACTATTAGAAATAGCATTGTTACATTCGCAGCTCAGGAAATTAAATTTTATGCCACTCACAAGTTCCAACATGGGTGGTAGTTATTCATTTTTATTCGACAGATTTATTGCCAGTGGATTTTCACTCAGGGGCCACTTACGTCTTTCAATAAACATCCTGACATTTGTTTTTCTCTCTCTCTCCACAGTGCGGCAGAAGTGCCGAAAACTTTGACAAGTTCTTCACACGAGGCCAACCGGTGTTAACGCCACCTGACCAGCTGGTCATAGCTAACATTGACCAGGCAGAGTTTGAAGGATTCTCATTTGTAAACCAAGAATTTATTCACCCCAGTCAAACCAATGTTGTATGTAACTGAGAATGAGGATGTCAAGCAACTGCATTAGTAAATGGGCCTTTGTTTAAAATGTCTATAATAAATCAATGATTAATTTTACAAGATTAAAATGTTCAGAAAAAGTTAAGGAACAAGCACTTTTAACTTTTAGAAAATAAATAATGTACTTTAAGAAGATATATTGACAATTTTAAAGTCCAGCTTTAAACCGGTCTAATATAATTGTGAATTGTTCTGATAATTAAAAGGACAGAAAGATTTTTAGGAACGCATTCTCCTCTGCTGGATTCTAATATGTTTTTTTAAATGTTGAGATACAAATTGCAATATACATTTGGCCCCCAAGGGACCAGTTCATTCTGCCTTGTCTTCCCAATAATCAAAGATAGTTTATAGTCTCGGCATCAAAAGCAGTTGTCTCTCCAAAAATGTTGTAGATGAGATATGTTTGAGTAAATCAGAATTTGTATTTCAAGGGGCAGCACGGTAGCATTGTGGATAGCACAATTGCTTCACAGCTCCAGGGCCCCAGGTTCGATTCCGGCTTGGGTCACTGTCTGTGCGGAGTCTGCACATCCTCCCCGTGTCTGCGTGGGTTTCCTCCGGGTGCTCCGGTTTCCTCCCACAGTCCAAAGATGTGCAGGTTAGGTGGATTGGCCATGATAAATTGCCCTTAGTGTCCAAAATTGCCCTTCGTGTTGGGTGGGGTTACTGGGTTATGGGGATAGGGTGGAGGTGTTGACCTTGGGTAGGGTGCTCTTTCCAAGAGCCGGTGCAGACTCGATGGGCCGAATGGCCTACTTCTGCACTGTAAATTCTATGATAAGACATTCTCCATCTGTAATTTGCACTAATATATAAAACTGATATTTCTATTTGGGTTACAGATCAAGAAATCTGACACTTTTTTTGCAAGAAATAATTGAAAGGGGAGCAGAGAGAAAAAAATAGCCGATCAAATAATTTTGGTATTTTAACGTGTACTAGAGATCACTTGTCCAAAGTCGCCACTGTGAGGATGGTGATACATTGTCTCATATGAATCACACAGTGAACTTAGCATGTTCTTGTTGAAAGACACAGAAACTTAACCTAGTGCACAACCAGTGCTGGAAACTATTCTGCTAATTTTATATTAAACTACAGAGAATGCTGTGCTACATGTGTCTAGCTCATTCATATCTCAGAATTAGTTTCTTGTGTGGGATGAGCTGTTTTTTCTTAGAAATAGCAATGTTCAGCTTTCGGCAAAGCTCTGGCTTTGTTAGAGCATATGTTCAATGTGTTACGGGAGCACTAACTTCAGACAACAGCATTTGGCAAATTGTCTCTCAATTTTGTTAAATCTGCAATGTAATTATGTAAATTGCGTCACTAAAATAGAATCCAGTCACTTGAGTGGCATTTTGAGAAACATTCTCTGGCACTCCTCATGACAGTCCTCTTTAAGATATTAACTGTACGCTTGTTCGAAATTTTCAAAGACCTATTGCAATTTTTAAACTTATGGCACAGAAAAGTGTTTTTTTTCTTTTAAGACATTTGCTTGTACTATTACAAATTAGCCTATAATTTCAAAACAAATTAAACTTCTTGATGTATTGTTTAACTCCTGTACTTACCACTACAGTAAACAGAACTATTTTGGTCAAACTTGCTTTATTTTTCTTAAGGTTGAACAGGAAATGCTGATTCTTAAAGAGCCAGAGTAAGTCCATGTATACACCTTCATTCAGTCACAACATGGGAACTGGTTCTGATCATTTTTTGCCTTGATTTTGGAAACAGTCATTCAGTGACTCACTATTACTGCCTTTAAGAAACGCATGTCATGATACAATTAGTATGTTATCAATGGTGCCGTATGCAACAACATTAAGAAAGCACGCCTGTTTGGCTGTTGGTCTAAACAGTGTTTGCCATATCCATGTTGAAAAGTGCATTGTTTTAAAAGAAATTACAATTGAAAATGGCAAGTTTTTTTTAAAATCGCATCCTTCAGTGCTTCTTGTGCTGATTGACGGTTACACTCATACAGTTTGAAGTCATATGTCTGATTCTGCCAATTTATTGAAGGTACAGTAAATGGAGATATGAACGCAGCCCATTGTTGGTTGGAACATCAACATTTAAAACGAGCATTAAATTGATTTTAAATGCCAGAATTGTAGGTGAATGAAAATAATAATTGAAATATATGTAATGGCTTTAAGAACCCTTTAAGAACCGCCATGTGACATCTTTCACAATTTATAGTAACTTTGTGGACCAAACTTTTTACTCATTGAATTTATACCTAGTGAGCTTGAATACAAATATTTATTAAGAAGAGGTAGTAAGGAGGGAATATGCTTGTAAATTAAATGCTAATATGTATTTTAAAATATAATTTTCTGATATTATTGAAGTTTGGGGAAAAAAAGTTCAAAGTTAATTGGATATCTGGGGCGGAATTCTCCGCAATCGGCGCGATGTCCGCCGACCGGCGCGAAAAACGGCGCGAATCAGTCCGGCATCGCGCCAACCCAAATGTGCGGAATCCTCCGCATCTTGAGCGGCCGAGCCCTAACCTTGAGGGGCTAGGCCCGCGCCAGACTGATTTCCGCCCCGCCAGCTGGCGGGAAAGGCCTTTGGTGCCCCGCCAGCTGGCGCGAAACTGACTTTGCCGGGCGGCGCAAGTGCGGGAGCGCCAGCGGCCGGTCACGGCATCCCCGCGCATGCGCAGTGGAGGGGATCTCTTCCGCCTCCGCCATGGTGGAGACCATGGCGAAGGCGGAAGGAAAAGAGCGCCCCCACGGCACAGGCCCGCCCACGGATCGGTGGGCCCCGATCGCGGGCCAGGCCACCGTGGGGGCACCCCCTGGGGCCAGATCGGCCCGCGCCCCCCCAGGACCCCGGAGCCCGCCCGCGCCGCCTTGTCCCGCCGGTAAGGTAGGTGGTTTAATCCACGCCAGTGGGACAGGCATTCCAGCAGCGGGACTTCGGCCCATCCGGGCCGGAGAATCGCCGGGGGGGGGGGCCGCCAGCCGGCGCAGCGCAATTCCCACCCCCGCCGAATATCCGGTGCCGTAGAATTCAGCAACCGGCGGGGGCGGGATTCACGCCAGCCCCCAGCGATTCTCCAACCCGGCGGGGGGGGTCGGAGAATCACGTCCCTGGTGTCTGTCATCTATCCCAAAACTATTTCAAAAGGCAGTCTCCAAACTAGGACTAGCACTGACATTGATGTGGTTATTTTGTTTTGTTCAGTGTTGAGGCCACAGCTGTTCTCTTTATATATTAACAATCTAGATAACGGGACTGGGGGCATTCTGGCTAAGTTTGCCG
The DNA here is from genome assembly GCF_047496885.1 of Scyliorhinus torazame. Taxonomy (NCBI): domain Eukaryota; kingdom Metazoa; phylum Chordata; class Chondrichthyes; order Carcharhiniformes; family Scyliorhinidae; genus Scyliorhinus; species Scyliorhinus torazame. The sequence continues at coordinate 158,147,982 of NC_092724.1, read as the reverse complement.
ATGATACAAAGATAGGTGGAGGGGCAGGTAGTATGGAGGAGGTGGGGAGGCTGCAGAAAGATTTAGACAGTTTAGGAGAGTGGTCCAAGAAATGGCTGATGAAATTCAACGTGGGCAAGTGTGAGGTCTTGCACTTTGAAAAAAAGAATAGAGGCATGGACTATTTTCTAAACGGTGACAAAATTCATAATGCTGAAGTGCAAAGGGACTTGGGAGTCCTAGTCCAGGATTCTCTAAAGGTAAACTTGCAGGTTGAGTCCGTAATTAAGAAAGCAAATGCAATGTTGTCATTTATCTCAAGAGGCTTGGAATATAAAAGCAGGGATGTACTTCTGAAGCTTTATAAAGCATTAGTTAGGCCCCATTTAGAATACTGTGAGCAATTTTGGGCCCCACACCTCAGGAAGGACATACTGGCACTGGAGCGGGTCCAGCGGAGATTCACACGGATGATCCCAGGAATGGTAGGCCTAACATACGATGAACGTCTGAGGATCCTGGGATTATATTCATTGGAGTTTAGGAGGTTGAGGGGAGATCTAATAGAAACTTACAAGATAATGAATGGCTTAGATAGGGTGGACGTAGGGAAGTTGTTTCCATTAGCAGGGGAGACTAGGACCCGGGGGCGCAGCCTTAGAATAAAAGGGAGTCACTTTAGAACAGAGATGAGGAGAAGTTTCTTCAGCCAGAGAGTGGTGGGTCTGTGGAATTCATTGCCACAGAGGGCGGTGGAGGCCGTGACGTTGAGTGTCTTTAAGACAGAAGTTGATAAATTCTTGATTTCTCGAGGAATTAAGGGCTATGGAGAGAGAGCGGGTAAATGGAGTTGAAATCAGCCATGATTGAATGGTGGAGTGGACTCGATGGGCCGAATGGCCTTACTTCCACTCCTATGTCTTATGGTCTTATGAATGGGCTGCCATTGAGGGAGGGAGTGACTTGGAGAAGTCTGTAAATCCCATACTTGAAGAGAGGTGAATAAGCACAAACATGGCCGACGTATCAGGGCAGCTTTAATCCTGTTCCCTGACATTGTTTCAATCAGTAAATACTCCAGTTCTCCATCTCTTCTAAAATGCCATCTGCTTATTGTGGTTCAAACAATTGCTTCTCCAAACTGATGAAATGGACGGCAAAATAAAAATGGTCATTCATGTTCTCTGTAAAGGGCTGAACTTTGAAAAGGAATGCAGATAATGAGGCTTGCAAAAAGAAACCCGACATCACTGTGCAGAACCTTATTCAGCATTATCTACTCTGATGTGCGCTGCTGAATAAAATGTGTTTCCAGGTATTTCATTGCCCCTCACTCCAAATAAACCCTCAGCAACTCGACTATCCACTTTCACCTGCTTTGCACCAACTTATCAAGCGCCTTTTTGAGTGTTGTTTAACAAAAGCTTTCAAATTAATTTATAATTAAATATTTGAAGAATGTAAATTGGGTTTCAAGGTGATAATTCAACTACCCGGTTTTGTATGTTTTCATAAAATTGCTTGAGCTTTGCCCTGTCGGATTATATTCAATGAACTTTCTTGTTGAACGTCTGCCTTGTAACAGCCCTGCAGACAAACCTTCCCGATTGACTTAAAGTGGCTGCAGATTTCGCATCGCCACCTTATTAACATCACTAACAATAATGCTAAATTGTGACTCCAGTCGAGTGCTTAGATTCACAGCAATGCAGCAGGGGAGTCATTACAGGCAAGTACACAGAGCCATGCATTTTATGTAATTGTTACGCAGAAGGAGTTCAATCACGCAGATTATATAAAATGAAGGGTACAAATTACCTACAGTCATAGAGGTTTTACAGCACAGAACGAAGCCCTTCGGCCCTCGTGTCTGCGCCAGCCATCAAGCACTTCTCTAATTTCCTTTTACAGCACTTGGTCCATAGCCTTGTATGCTGTGGCATTCAAAGTTCTCGTCTAAATACTTCTTAAATGTTGTGAGGGCCCACGCCTCTACCAGCCTTTCAGGCAGCAAGTTCCAGATTCCCACCACCCCCTGGGTGAAAACGCTTTTCCTCAAATCCCCTCTGAATCACCTGCCCCTTACCGTAAATCAATGCCCCCTGATTATTGACACCTCCGCTAAGGGTAAAAGTTCTTTCCTATCCACCCTGTCTATGCCCCACATAATTTTATGCACCTCAATCATGCCCCCCCCCCCCCCCTTAGCCCCCTCTGCTCCAAGGAAAACAGTCTATCCAGTTAGCTGAAATGCTCAGCCCAGACAACATCCAGGTGAATCTCCTCTGCACCATCTCTCATGCAAAGGCCTAGATAACTATTTTACTAAAGATTAACGGGGGGGAGCCAGGAAGCCCAGGAGTTTGTATTTTGGTATAGTTCTGCATAAAGTATACAGATTTTAGCATCTTGAAGTGGTTGCGTTTCTATGCAAATGATTTATGTAACATTTCATAGAATTTATTGTGGGCATTTTTGTCCAATAGCAAAATTTGTGTTTTTTCTTGTTCTCACGCTATAGGGGCGGATTAACATCTACGTGTAGAGAATTCCCCTGTGTTTTTAAATATGAATGTTTAAAAAAGCACTGATATCAGGATTCTGAAACACTGACACGTCATGGGCAGGATTCTCCACTCCCGCGCCAAAGTGCCCGCGCCGTCGTGAACGCCATTGAGGTTCACGACGGCGCGAAACGGCCCCGATCCGGACCGATTCAGGCCCCGACAATGGGCTAGGGTCGGGGCCGTGTCATCTACACGCGCCAGGCCTTGTCGCCGCGTAAAGGCGGCGCCGCATAGATGATGCGGCCGGCGCTGCATAACTGGCATCACCCGCGCATGCGTGGTTGCCGTCGTATCTGAGTCCGCCCCGCAAGAAGATGGCGGGACGGATCTTGCGGGGCCGCGGAAGGAAGGAGGTCCTTCAGAGAGGACGGCCCGATGATCGGTGGGCACCGATCGTGGGCCATGCCACATTTGAGGTACCCCCCGGTGCAGGATCCCCCCCGCAGGCCGCCCCCCCCCCCCCCCCCAGCGTTCGCGCGCTGTTCCCGACGGCAGCGACCAGGTGTGGACGGCGCCATTTTGGCCTGGCCGCTCGGCCCATCCGGGCCTGAGAATAGCGGGGGTGCCAGAGAATCGCCATTTTGGGTGTCTCCGGCGATTCTCCGGCCTGCGGCCCGCGGAACTTGAATGGGCCGTTCCCGCCGCGTGGGAGAATCGCGGGAGGGCGTCGGACCGGCGTCCCCGGAAATTTTGGTGGCCCAGGCGATTCTCCCAACCAGCGCGGGAGTGGAGAATCTCGCCCCATATCTTTGTTAAAAACCTTAAAAACGAATAATATCTCAGAAATGGGAATGACATTGACGAATCCAGACTGTCGCAATACTTTCTGGAAGTTCTGTCTGGCCAGACTTTGTTCCAGAAACTGAATCCCACAGTTGCTGTAATGGCTGCAGGGGTCATTCACACTGCAGAAAACATAACATATTGTGCAGAATTGTTAATGCAAATGTCAGTGATGTAATCCCATCTTACTCCAAATAATATTATTGTTTACAGACCTCGTACAATGACAGGTAAATTATTTGACAAGGACAATGTGCCCATTAAACCCCCCCAAAAATCTATCCACAGCATTTCTAAACAGTCGAAGGTGTTGCTATAAATTGCAATGCCAGAAGTTATATTCCCATCCTTTTTCATAAGCAGTAACATTATTTTCTTTACCATTGCATTCTAAACATGTAGGAACTGTAGCAAGCCAGCAAGGGAATTGGTGCAGATGTCACAATATTCATTTAGAAGTTGGTAGGAGATGGTGTATTATTAAAGCATAATGTTTTCTTTTTCTATTATATATAAGCACCTTGCTTTCCTTAAATTGTTTTGCATGGTATTGTTTGTTATATGTTAATTGTAGTTTGACAATGTGTAAAAATAAACAAAGTGGCTGTCAACTATGTTTTCTTTGATTTAAATGTACCTGTGCAGTCTTTTAGAACATAGACCATTACAGCGCAGTACAGGCCCTTCGGCCCTCGATGTTGCGCCGACCTGTGAAACCACTCTAAAGCCCATCTACACTATTCCATTATCATCCATATGTTTATCCAATGACCATTTGAATGCTCTTAGTGTTGGCGAGTCCACTACTGTTGCAGACAGGGCATTTCATGCTCTTACTACTCTCTGATTAAAGAACCTACCTCTGACATCTGTCCTATATCTATCTCCTCTCAATTTAAAGCTATGTCCCCTCATGCTAGCCATCACCATCCGAGGAAAAAGGCTCTCACTGTCCACCCTATCTAATCCTCTGATCATCTTTTATGCCTCTATTAAGTCACCTCTTAACCTTCTCTCTAACGAAAACAGCCTCAAGTCCCTCCGCCTTTCCCCATAAGATCTTCCCTCCATACCAAGCAACATTCTGGTAAATCTCCTCTGCACCCTTTCCAATGCTTCCACATCCTTCCTATAATGCGGTGACCAGAACTGCACGCAACACTCCAAATGCGGCCGCACCAGAGTTTTGTACAGCTGCAACGTGACCTCATGGCTCCGAAACTCAATCTCTCTACCAATAAAAGCTAACACACCGTACGCCTTCTTAACAACCCTCTCAACCTGGGTGGCAACTTTCAGGGATCTATGTACATGGACACCGAGATCTCTCTGCTCATCCACACTACCAAGAATCTTACCATTAGCCCAGTACTCTGTCTTCCTGTTACTCCTTCCAAAATGAATCACCTCACACTTTTCTGAATTAAACTCCCATTTGCCACCTCTCAGCCCAGCTCTGCAGCTTATCTATGTCCCTCTGTAACCTGCAACATCCTTCCGCACTGTCCACAATTCCACCGACACAAAGATTGGTGGAATTGCGGATAGCGATGAGGACTGTCAGAGGATACAGCAGGATTTAGATTGTTTGGAGACTTGGGCGGAGAGATGGCAGATGGAGTTTAATCCGGACAAATGTGAGGTAATGCATTTTGGAAAGTCTAATGCAGGTAGGGAATATACAGTGAATGGTAGAGCCCTCAAGAGTATTGAAAATCAGAGAGATCTAGGAGTACAGGTCCACAGGTCACTGAAAGGGGCAACACAGGTGGAGAAGGTAGTCAAGAAGGCATACGGCATGCTTGCCTTCATTGGCCGGGCATTGAGTATAAGAATTGGGAAGTCATGTTGCAGCTGTATAGAACCTTAGGCCACACTTGGAGTATAGTGTTCAATTCTGGTCGTCACACTACCAGAAGGATGTGGAGGCTTTAGAGAGGGTGCAGAAGAGATTTACCAGAATGTTGCCTGGTATGGAGGGCATTACCTATGAGGAGAGGTTGAATAAACTCGGTTTGTTCTCACTGGAACGAAGGAGGTTGAGGGGTGACCTGATAGAGGTCTACAAAATTATGAGGGGCATAGACAGAGTGGATAGCCAGAGGCTTTTCCCCAGGGTAGAGGGGTCAATTAATAGGGGGCATAGGTTTAAGGTGAGAGGGGCAAGGTTTAGAGTAGATGTACGAGGCAAGTTTTTTTACACAGAGCGTAGTGGGTGCCTGGAACTCGCTACCGGAGGAGGTGGTGGAAGCAGGGACGATAGTGACATTTAAGGGGCATCTTGATAAATACATGAATAGGATGGGAATAGAGGGATACGGACCCAGGAAGTGTAGGAGATTGTAGTTTAGTCGGGCAGCATGGTCGGCACGGGCTTGGAGGGCCGAAGGGCCTGTTCCTGTGCTGTACATTTCTTTGTTCTTTGTTATTCTTTGACACCGCAAATTTACTCACCCATCCTTCTACGCCCTCCTCCAGGTCATATATAAAAATGACAAACAGCAGTGGCCCCAAATCAGATCCTTGTGGTACACCACTAGTAACTGAACTCCAGGCTGAACATTTCCCATCAACCACCATCGTCTGTCTTCTTACAGCTAGCCAATTTCTGATCCAAACCGCTAAATCACCCTCAATCCCATGCCTCCGTATTTTCTGCAATAGCCTACCGTGGGGAACTTTGTCAAATTTACTGCTCCTCTAAAGAAGCTGAAAGTTCCTGGGTCACACGAGTGCCAATGCTGAGCAAGAACGGAGTATTTGAGTGTAGTCTGAACAATTTCAGTGCAGAGGGCCTCACGACCAAGCCAGATCAGGATCTCTAGTGGCAGCCACGAGCGACCTTGCGAAAGGTGTCACTCAGTAATAGAAAAGAGGAATCTTAGCTAATTGTTTTCCTCCCCAGGTTCAGTGCACTGAGGCCAACTGACACTCCCATTGAAATCAGCACAGATTCAGCTCCGATCTTGGACTTGTTATTTAGAATCGTAGAATTTTCCCCGCAGAAGGAGGCAATTCGGCCCATCAGGTCTGCATCGGTCCTTGGAAAGAGCACCCTACTTAAGCCAAAACCTCAACCCCATCCCTGTAACCCAGTAACCTTTTTTGGACACTAAGGGAAATTTATCATGGCCAATCCACCTAACCCTGCACATCTTTGGACTGTGGGAGGAAACCGGAGCACCTGAGGAAACCCACGCAGACACGGGGAGAACGTGCAGACTCCGCACACACAGTGACCCAAGCCGGGAATCAAACCTGGGACCCTGGAGCTGTAAAGCAACTGTGCTAACCACTGTGCTACCGTGCTGCCCTACCGCTTCAAGAAACACCTTCATCCATTAAAAACATTGCAGCTTTACTTTAAGGGGGCGGGAAAATTGGGTTGGGTGATAGTAATGAGGTATATTGCTGGATATGAAATCTGACATATCAGCAATGTGATGTGGCTTTCACTTGCGACTTCCCCACAAGGAAACCTTTTTTTATATTGCTTCAAACCCACCTTGTACCACCCCCCCCGCCCTCCGTCCCGTCCCCCCGACCCAAGCATGAGAGTAAGATGTATGCACACTTTCTCCAGTATCAAAGACCTAGAAATAGATCGCCTTAGCTGGTGTATGGTAGCGTATGGAACGTGAGGGAGCAATTCATTTTTTAGAGTGCAACAGTACTAATAGAGAGGAATGAATGAACAAAGTACATGGTGCCATGGATAAAAACGGCACAGTGGTTAGCACTGCTGCCTCACAGCTCCAGGGCCCCAGGTTCAATTCCGGCCTCGGGTGACTGAGTGGAGTTTGCACATCCTCCCCGTGCATGCATGCGTTTCCTCTGGGTGCGCCGGTTTCCTCCCACAGTCCAAAGATGTGCAGGTTAGGTGGATTGGCCATGTTAAATTACCCCTTAGTGTCCAAAAGATTAGGTGGGTTGCTGGGATAGGGTGGAGGCGTGGGTTTAAGTAGGGTGCTCTTTCCGAGGGCTGGTGCAGACTCAGTGGGCTGAATGGCCTCCTTCTGCACTGTAAATTCTATGAAAACACATTCTATCCCTGTAAAAATGTCCCTGAGCAGTTCAAACAAGATATAAACAATTAATGGTTAAGTAAATCACCAGAGGATCTTTGATTAATTAATTCTGCCGCACAACAGAATATCTAAGATACCTTTAACCCTAGTTTGTTCCACTATGTAAGTATTCGTGGAAAGTATCACAGAAGCATTCTATAAACCCATTGAAAACTCGATTGGTCCTGTCGAATTATGATTAATGTTCCACATCATATTTATATTGCCTTTATTACAAGCACCAATTCCAATTCTCTTCCCACACTTAGGTGGTGCATCAAGGCAGACTCTTGTCTGTTTCCATAGCGAGTAATTCCCGGAATAGGTCGCCAGTCTGTCACCAGGGGCTTATAGCTTGAGGCGCGCCACTCCACATCAAGCATGGCTGGCCAGGAGTCTCTACCACTCTTACCGCCAGCATTGGCGTTTTGGAAGGATTTGCAGGATGACACTCGACCCGTCTTGACACCCAATCCTTGGCCATCGAGTCCTGGGGTGGGGACTTGAACCCGGGGCCTCTGGCTCAGAGGCAGGGACGGTCAGCACTGAGTCACAAGACCGACTACACCAGCTCCAATGACTTCATCTTTAATGCCCTGCCAATGGTAAAACTACCTTTAGAGGGTCGATAAGCTCCCTCACCAGTCTTTTCTGACTCCTGTTATTCATAATCTCCATCCAGACTGATTCTATTCCCTGAACGTTTTGGCCAAAGAACAATACAGCACAGGAACAGGCCCTTCAGCCCTCCAAGCCTGTACCGGTCATGATACCAACCTTGGCCAAAGCCCTCAGCACTTCCTTGTGCCGTATCCCTCAATACCCATCCCATCCACGTGTTTGTCAAGGTGCCTTTTGAATGCTGTTAATGTATCTGCTCCCACAACCTCCCCTGGCAACGCGTTCCAGGCACTCACCACCCTCTGCGTAAAAAACCTGCCTCGCACATCTCCTCTAAACCTTGCCCCATGGACTTAAACCTATGCCCCCTGGTGACTTACCCCTCCACCCTGGGAAAGAGTGCCTGCCCACCCACTCTATCCATGCCCCTCATAATCTTGTAGACCTCGATCAGGTCACTCCCATCAACCTCTGTCTTTCTAATGAAAACAGTCCGAGTTTATTCAGCCTCTCCTCATAGCTAACACCCTCTAGACCAGGCAACATCCTGGTAAATCTCCTCTGCACCCTCTCTAAAGCCTCCACATCCTTCTGGTAGTGTGGCGACCAGAACTGTACGCAATATTCCAAGTGCGGTCTTACCAAGGTTCTATACAACTGTAGCATGACTTGCCAGTTTTTATACTCGAAGCCCCGTCCAATGAAGGCAAGCATTCCGGATGCTTTCTTGACTACCTTGTCCACTTGTGTCGCCACTTTCAAAGATCTGTGTACCTGTACGCCCAGATCTCTCTGACTTTCTATATTCCTAAGAGTTTTGCCATTTACGGTATATTCCCCCTCTATGTTTGACCTACCAAAATGCATTACCTCACATTTGTCTGGATTAAACTCCATTTGCCATTTCTCTGCCCAAGTCTCCAACCTATCTATGTCCTGCTGTATCATCTGACAATCCTCAACACTATCTGCCACTCCACCAACCTTGGTGTCATCCGGGAACATACTAATCAAGGTCTTTTCTCATTCCTCGCTATATGTCGTTCTTTACTATCAGAGTTACTCCTCCTTGATGAGGATTGCAATGTTGAAGTCGCCTTTCCTCCAGTTTTTTGTTTAATCGTCCACCACCATTTACAACGGAACGTGGCAAAACTGCAGAACTCTGAATTGATCAGTTGTTCAAAGGATTGAATAGCTCTATTGCATGCTGCTTTGTCATAACTCACCTGTTGGCCAACTCATTTTTAGTTGTTACTCCTAGCAGGCTCTTCTACACTCCTCAGTGAGCCAGGTTTGGTCCCCTAGCTCGATGTTAATAGTGCAGTAAGGAATAGGCCAGGCGAGGGGGTACAGACTGGTGCTGCTTTCAGCTATTTAAACCTGGTGTGAATCTGTCTCATATTCTGCACAGTGGCAGTGCCAAAATACCATGAAGAATGTCCACAGAAGACAGGACTTTGACTCCACAAAGACTGTGTGTTATCACTGTTACTAATACCACAGATTGATGAGGACACTAAATATGTGGATTGGGCTCTGCTATTGTCACTGGACTCAGTTTATCTTGTTGCCTGTGTAGGAGGCTCCTTCCAGCCATAAACCTCCCATGAAAAGCTGCCAGGACCAGAAGAGACCCAGAAAGATAGGTTTTTAGAAATTATTTCCTGTTGCCCCTGAGCCTAGGCTTCCACACACATTCCTTTGATCGGGACCCTCCCCCCCGCCCCCTCCAAAATATACCGTTACCGTTGGTCCTGGAAGCAACCAGCCAACTCTCCCTCCCTCCATCTCTCCTGCCAAGCCGAACTCGGATGGCAATGCAATATTGGAAATGATGCCTGGAAATTAAAATCGCACCAGGGCTCGGAATGTGAGCTTGACTCAGGCCTTGAACTGTGTGAAAACCAATCTTGCCCAGAGTTATCATGGTGACCTATTTCTCTGCTTCCCCAACTGGCGTATGTTTTACTATGTAACTGATAATAAGATAAAATTCATGCATTATATAAAATAAAGAACCAAATGGAATACTTCAAAATGGTGACCAAATACATGTGACCATTATCCCTGCTCTCTCCCCCTGCTTCACCTGGAGATGCTTGGTCTGGATCCCTCATTCCCAATGCTATGGGAATTTGATTGGCCTACATTCCAAATATTGGATTTGGCTCTTCCCACTAAAATCCCTGACTGTACATTAAACTTCAGATTGGGGATGGATGGGAAATATCCTGGGTGGCGCAGTGGTTAGCACTGGGACTGCGGTACTGAGGACCCGGGTTCGATCCCGGCCCCAGGTCACTGTCCATGTGGAGTTTGCACATTCCCCCTGTGTCTGCGTGGGTCTCACCCCCCACAATCCAAAAATGTGCAGCATATGTGGATTGACCACGCTAAATTGCCTCTTAATTGGAAAACAAATTGGGTATTCTAAAATTATTTTTTTTAAAAGATGGGAAATATTCTACGTTCTATAAAAGCTAAAGTTTAAACATGACACATTGTGTTGAGAAACTTTGGCTTTTAGACTATAGACAAATCAATTCAAAGCCACTTTCCTACAGCAACATTTCTCTGCTCTTCCCTGTGCCTTCTATCGCCCTTCAAAATCCTGGAATAACCACCAGTCTAATCCACGTTGCCCCAACAAACATTCCGATAAATATCTATAAGAGATGATACTCAAAACATAGCTTCCCTCCGGTGCATCAGACGGTGTTTGGTTCTCTTTTAGTACTTCCTTTTTCCCTCTAAAAACATCAACAATACTGCTGAAGGACTTCCTGACAAACCATGGCCAACTTCTTTGCAAATTACAAATTAGCTAGACCCCACGGACATCAAGTAAGAAATGTTGGGGAGGGTGGGGTGCGCAGATTAGTAAAGTTACCGAGGGAGCGTTTGAAGAGGTAAGCATGCAAGAGTTTTGAAATTGAGGCTATGTAACAGGACATATATAATAATAATCTTTCTTGTCGCGAGTAGGCTTACATTAACATTGCAATGAAGTTACTGTGAAAAGCCCCTTTTTATTATTAAGATTATTAAAGGAAGACGATGTCAATGCTTGCTGTTATGATGGCTGAAAGCTTTTAGCACCAATGACAATAGGTATGATGATAAAGCTTAATTGATTATGAACTTGGATATAATGAAAATGTCTTACTTCAATAATAATGATGTGGAGATGCCGGCGTTGGACTGGGGTGAGCACAGTAAGAAGTCTTACAACACCAGGTTAAAGTCCAACAGGTTTGTTTCGAATCACTAGCTTTCGGAGGGCTGCTCCTTCCTCAGGTGAATAATAATGTTGTTCAATAATAATCTTTATTGTCACAAGTAGGCTTACATTGACACTGCAATGAAGTTACTGTGAAAATCCCGCAGTCGCCACACTCCGGCGCCTGTTCGGGTACACGGAGGGAGAATTCAGAATGTCCAATTCACCTAACAAGCACATCTTTTGGGACTTGTGGGAGGAAACCGGAGCACCCGGAGGAAACCCACACATACACGGGGAGAACGTGCAGACTCCGCACAGACAGTGAGCCCAGGTCCCTGGCGCTGTGAAGCAACAATGCTAACCACTGTGCTACCATGTCGCCCCTACCTACAAAATTAAAGAAATTTATTATCACCAGTCTTTCTTAAAGCCTAAATGCAAACCTGATCATGTGCAGCAGGAAAGTGTCGCTCGCACAGCTCAATGGAAATGAGTGCCTCAAATAATAAAGATTTCTCTGCCCACACATAGATCTTTTGAACATTCTACTTCATTTAAAACTGATTCCATTTCATCTGTTGGAACTAAGTGCTGGATGGAATTCAATGCAGAGAAGTGTGTGGCGATGCATTTTGACAGAAGGGATATCGAGAGGCAATTTAAACTTAATGACACCGTTAATAGACTGTGCAGTAGCAGAGAGACCCGGGATCATGCACATCGATCTTTGCAGGTGACGGGGCATATCGAGAGGGATTAACGAAGAACAAAATAGAGGGGTCGAGTACCAAATCAGGCAGCGTACACTGAATCTTGATAAAGCTCTGGTAGGTCACAACTAGAGTACTGTGTCCAGTTCTGGTCACCACACTTTCAGAAAGATGTGAGGACCCTGGAGAGGGTGCAGAGGAGAAATATCAGAATGTTTCCAGGGACAAGGGATATAACTACAAGACGAGGTTAAAGAAGCTGTTTTTTTGGTCTTTGCAGGAAAGGAAATTGAGGGAAGATTTGACAGAAGCGGACAATGACCAGTTTGGAAAAGGTTGACAGAGAAAAGTTGGGCACAATACAGACCAAAGTTTAATTCCACTTAAGGGCACATTTGGTGGAGGCTTTCTCAGTTGCTGCAGCGCCAGGAATCACCCCGCTATACCACAGCATTTCACTATTTTTTTGGCCTCCCTAATTCTCCCTGCCACACTCGGTGGCATTTCCTGCTGGAGAGCTGATCACGCCAGCAAGAATGGCTGCTCCGAGGTTGGGGCAGCATTATAAACAGCAGCTCTGATCCCCCCCCCCCCCCCGCCTCAGATGCCCCAACACTGCTTTCTTGACCCCTGACCTTCACCCCCTAACCTTGTCAGGGCCTCTGGGAATCTCTCCGCCCCTCCCCCTCCCCAGCCCTGGCAGTGCCACCTGCACACTCTAGCAGTGCCGAGGTGCTCGGATGCCATGGGGAGTGCCAGGGTACAAACCTGCACTGTCCCCGACCTCGGAGGGGTCTCCACTGACCTGCGAGACCTCCCTCCCCCCACCGCGAGGTGCTGTCCATGTTTCAGCAGATCAGTACGAAACGGCACGATGGTGAGATCTCGCAGCCGTGCCCATTGAGCCCTGGCCGCTGAGTAAATCCATTCAGCTCATTTAAATATGCAGATCTGGACCTCGCCTAACATCAGTTCTGGGGCGTCATTCTCCGACCCCCCGCCGGGTCGGAGAATGGCCGTTGGCCGCCGTGAATCCCGACCCCGCCCCCGCCGAAGTCTCCGCTCCCGGAGATTGGGCGGGGGCGGGAATCCGGCTGCGCCGGTTGGCGGGACCCCCCGCTGGATTCTCTGGCCCGGATGGGCCGAAGTCCCGCCCAGAAATTGCCTGTCCCGCCGACGTAAATCAAACCTGGTATTTACCGGCGGGACCAGGCGGCGTGGGCGGGCTCCGGGGTCCTGGGGGGGGCGAGGGGCGATCTGACCCCGGGGGGTGCCCCCACGGTGGCCTGGCCCGCGATCGGGGCCCACCGATCCGCGGGCGGGCCTGTGCCGTGGGGGCACTCTTTCCCTTCCGCCTCCGCCACGGCCTCCACCATGGCGGAGGCGGAAGAGACTCTCCCCACTGCGCATGCGCGGGAAACTGACAGCGGCCGCTGACGCTCCCGCGCATGCGCCGCATTTCCGCGCCAGCTGGCGGGGCAACAAACGCCATTTCCGCCAGCTGGCGGGGCGGAAATCCCTCCGGCATCGGCCTAGCCCCTCAATGTTGGGTTCAGTGTGTTGGATTGTGTTTGTCGGAGTTGCCAAATATGTCATAGGTTCTTGTGAACACATCCCACGTGAAGGTGCTGTCAACATTGAATGAATGCAGGCAGGTAACAGGTTCGCAGTTACCCGAAGCTTTGTCTTTTTGAAATCTTCCTCTAATCCTCAACTCAACGTCACTGAACAGGGTCTCTTCCAAATTCCTGGGGCGGGATTCTCCCAGCCCCGCGCCGGGCCGGAGAATCCCCGCAACCGCGCCATGCTGCCCCGACGCCGGTACGCAATTCTCCGCGCGATTGGCGCGGCGCCGGTCGCTCTATGCGGCCGACCCACCGATTCTCCAGCCCGTATGGCAGCCCAGAAAGGGAACAACAGCCCAGTTTTTATTACACTGCATTTGCTTTAGAGTAGTAAAACCTCAGAAAACGCAGGCATTTTTAAAAGTGAAATTAAAAGCCAAGTTCCCTCAGCACCGAACGGATGAAATATAAAGTGAGCTTAAATTTAAAAGTTACAATGCCCGGCACTGGAGGGGTTCTGGAGAGGAGTGGCGGGAGTAATATCTCAGGTGGTGAAAGTCCGGGTCAAGCCAAGCTGGGGACTAGCAATATTTGGAGTAGTGGATGAGCCGGGAATGCAGGAGGCGAAAGAGGCCGGAATTCTGGCCTTTGCGTCCCTAGTAGCCCGGCGAAGTGTCTTGCTATTGTGGAAGGAGGCGAAGCCCCCTAGCCTGGAGGCCTGGATTAACGACATGGCGGGGTTCATAAAATTGGAGAGAATTAAGTTTGCTTTGAGAGGGTCTGCGCAGGGGTTCTACAGGCGGTGGCAACCGTTCCTAGAATATCTCGCGGAGCGTTAGAGGAAAGTCGGTCAGCAGCAGCAGCAACCCTGGGGGGTGGGGGGAACAAGAGATTGCTTGAGGGGACGGATGAGCTGGGGATAACATGGAGGGTGGGGGAAACTGGCACGAATGGGCGAGAGCCAGTGTATAAAGCTATGTAAATAAACCATCTTGCCATGTATATATCTTGCTCAGGGAGAATTTGCGTTATTTTGTTACCCGGGGGGGGGGGGGGGGGGGGGGGGGAGTTATTGTTTGTAAGGGGAAAACATTGTGTTGTTAAAAAACCTTAATACAAATATTATTTAAAAATTTTACAAATTTAAAAGTTACACTGAAAGCCACACCTCATGTCCAACACACACAAATATAAATATAACTTACTTAAAACTATCTCAGTTTACACAAGAGTGAGACAGACATACAGACTGCGAGAAACGTATACTACACACAGGAGTGAAGGAGACATGAGAATAAATAGGGAGAGGACACAGAAAGACAGCTCGGGTTAAAGAGTGTGAGACACACAGGGAACGAGAGAGACAGAAACACAGAAAGAGAGAGGCTGAAGTAAAGATAAAGGACAACTCCACAAGGGCAGGACATACAATCTCTGCATGAAACATGGGTTTCTGTAAAGACAACTGGATTCCTTCCTTAATGGATTTTTAGGGAAAGAAAGTGATTGATTAAAAACAGCAGAATTGTGCTTGAAAATATACTAAAGGCTGGAAAAAGAGCAGGGGGAGGTCCCTCCACCCGCGAGTCAGTGAACCAGCCGCTCATTCACACAGGGAGAAAGAATTCACATTAATTTTTCATTCGTAAATGTAAATAATGACATTCAAACGTTAACTTCAAACAGGCGGTGTGTTTTAAAGTTCACCACGCAGATTAAACATTTTCATACATTGAAGATTAGAAGGTAGCAAATGTCACCCTATCTCTTAAGAAGAGAAGGAAAAAAGAAAGAGGGGGACTACAGACCTGGTCGCCTTGCATCAGGGGTATGGAAAATGCTTGATTCTATTTTAAAGGTTGAGGGGTGGGATTTTCCAGCCCTTTCCGTTGGCAAGATATTCTCCACCACCGCAAATCACGCTGCAGGAGAAACATAAATCCCACCCGCGATAAATACACACCTGGACAATACTGATCTGATTGGCTATAGTCAGCATAGATTAACAAACAGGAAGTCATGTTTGACAAATTTGTTGGAGTTTTTTGAAGATGTTACTAACAAAATTGACAAGGGAGAGTCGACAGACTTAGCATAGTTTGATTTCCAGAAGGCTTCTGATAAAGTCCCCTACAATTCACGAAGTAAAGCACATGGGATGGGAGGCAATGTACTATCATGGGTCGAGGATTGGCAGACAGGCAGAAAACAGTAGGAATAAATGGATCATTCTCTCACCGGCAGGCTATGGCAAGTGAGCTACTGCAAGGAGCCAATAACCCCTCCTAATCTTTTTGGTCAATTTATCATGGCCAATCCACCTAACCTGTACGTCATTGGACTGTGGGAGGAAACCGGAGCACCCGGAAGAAATCCACGCAGACACCGGGAGAACGTGCAAACTCCACACAGACAGTGACCCAGCAGGGAATCGAACCTGGGACCCTGGCGCTGTGAAGACACAGTGCGATCCACTTCTGCTACCGTGCTAATATTAATGGAACATTAGCCTTTATCGCAAAAGGATTTGAGTCTAGGAGTAGCGAGGTCTTGTTTCAATTGTATAGAAGTTTGGTTAGATTGCACCTGGATTATTGTGTGCAGTTTGGGATATTATTGCCTGAGGGAATGCAACAAAGATTCACCAGACTTCTTCGGGGATGGGGAGACTGTCTTATGAAGAGTGATCAGGCAAACTGGGTGTATTCTCTAGAGCTTTGAAGAATGAGAGGTAATCTCATTAAAACCTACATAATACTTGAAGGAACAGACAGGGTAGATGCAGGTAGGATACTTCCCTTGGTTGGGGTGTCTAGGACCAGGAGGCACAATTTAAAAATAAGGGAGAAGCCACTAATGACCGAGGTGAGGAGAAATTCCTTTACCCAGGGAGTTGTGAATCTTTGGAATTCTTTACCCCACAGGGTTATGAAGCTCAGTTATTGAGTATGTTTAAAGTAGGGATTGATTCACAATAACTTAAAGTTATGTTTTTCAAACATTCTGTCCCGGGACACACATTGGCCAACCGGCCGACCTTCAGGACCCACGCCGGGGGCCTTTGTGACCCACGCCACGTTCGTTTACCTCGTATTCTTACCTCCTCCCTCCTCACTGTCCAAGGACTCAAACACTCCTGCCAGATTAAGCAGCATTTCACTTGCACCTCCTTCAATTTGGTTTTTATTGCATTCGCTGCTCCAAATGTGGTCTCCTCTACATTGGGGATATCAAATGCCGACTGGATGACCGCTTTGCGGAAAACCTTTGTTCCGTCCGTAACCTTCCTGTTGCTTGCAATTTTAACTCAGCATCTTGCTGTCATGCCCACACATCCATCCCAGGATATTTGGTTGCCCTGGCTACAATGCTGTAGTGATGCCCAATGCCCAGACCTGCAAACTGGAAAATCAACACCTCATCTTCTGATCAGGCACGTTACAGTCTCTGGACTCAACATTGATGTCAACAACTTTAGCCTGTGATCTTTTCCTTGGCTCCCCTGGCTTATCCCAACACAACCCTCCTCCCCCCCATGGTCACTGTCCTCTGTTGTTCAGTTTTGCTCCCATTAAACACTGACCTCTGTTTTCCTATTAACACATTCTGCTGTCCTACCTTTCCCACTAGACCATGAGACATAGGAGCAGAATTAGGCCACTCAGCCCATTGAGTCTGCTCCGCCATTCAATCATGGCTGATATTTTTCTCATCCCTATTCTCCTGCCTTCTCCCATAACCCCTGATCCCCTTATTAATCGAGAACCTATCTATCTCTGTCTTAAAGACACTCAGTGATTTGGTCTCCACAGCCTTCTGCGGCAATGAGTTCCACAGATTCACCACCCTCTGGCTGAAGAAATTCCTCCTCATCTCTGTTTTAAAGGATCGTCCCTTTAGTCTGAGATGGTGTCCTCTGGTTCTAGTTTTTCCTACAAGTGGAAACATCCTCTCCACGTCCACACTATCCAGGCCTCGCAGTATCCTGTAAGTTTCAATAAGATCCCCTCTCATCCTTCTAAACTCCAACGAGTACAGACCCAGAGTCCTCAACCGTCCCTCATATGACAAGTTCTTCTTGTTCAAGGGATCAAGGGATCATTCTTGTGAACCTCCTCTGGACCCTTTCCAAGGGCAGCACATCCTTCCTTAGACACTATTGACAGTCCAGTCCCTAATGGCACCATTAATTGCCACTTTGTCCCATGCCCATGACATCTTTGTCAATCCCTTTTTAGCTCCACTGACTTTTCATTCTGCCCCACTCCTCTCTTCCAGGTATATAATTTGTCACATTTCTACCCCTTTTTAGTTCTGTAGAAGGGTCATACAGACTCGAAACGTTAACTCTGTTTCTATCTCCACAGATGCTGCCAAACCTGTTGAGTTTATCCAGCATTTTCTGTTTTTATTAAGCTGGAGCATATGTGTTAAAACAGGAAATGAAGAAGTGTTCAATTAACATTTTAATAATTGGCCCTGGGATCTTATCACATTGTCTGGTCCACAAGACTCACCTTTCAGTCTGGAAAACCATTTAATATCTATTGGTAGTTTCAGCAAATTGCGTGAAAGAAAGATTGGAGGATGAGCCACAATCCATTGTTTAGTCTTTTACCATTAGTGATATATTCCTTCTGGATACAGGGAGTGAAATTGATCAGTGTCAGCAGTGAGAAATGGGTTTGAGGAATCCAACTTGGAAAATATTGCCAAGATTTTGAATGTCAAACCAAGTAAATCCCACAGTGAGACTCGGAAACAAGTCTCCACAAAGAGTTTGAACTATCGTTGTGTGAACTTCAATGGGATGAAGGTTGGATATGGTGACAAATTGGACTGCTGTTTATCCAGAATACCATGATTCTCACACTCTCGTCTGTGTTCCAGCCTTCAAATTCTTCCGTAACCTACTCACCATAACTCAGTAACGTCCATCTTACTTGCTGCATTCCTCTGACACTTGTCTACTCTTGTGTTCCCCTCAGTATTGTTATATTCTCTATTGTGGCTGTGGTAAAGATGCACATCTAGGGCGTCATTCTCCGACCCCCCGCCGGGTCGGAGAATGGCCGTTGGCCGCCGTGAATCCCGCCCCCGCCGAAGTCTCCGCTCCCGGAGATTGGGCGGGGGCGGGAATCCAGCCGCGCCGGTTGGCGGGACCCCCCGCTGGATTCTCCGTCCCGGATGGGCCGAAGTCCCGCCCAGGAATTGCCTGTCCCGCCGGCGTAAATCAAACCTGGTATTTACCGGCGGGACCAGGCGGCGTGGGCGGGCTCCGGGGTCCTGGGGGGGGCGCAGGGCGATCTGACCCCGGGGGGTGCCCCCACGGTGGCCTGGCCCGCGATCGGGGCCCACCGATCCGCGGGCGGGCCTGTGCCGTGGGGGCACTCTTTCCCTTCCGCCTCCGCCACGGCCTCCACCATGGCGGAGGCGGAAGTGACTCTCCCCACTGCGCATGCGCGGGAAACTGACAGCGGCCGCTGATGCTCCCGCGCATGCGCTGGGAAACTGACAGCGGCCGCTGATGCTCCCGCGCATGCGCCGCATTTCCGCGCCAGCTGGCGGGGCAACAAACGCCATTTCCGCCAGCTGGCGGGGCGGAAATCCCTCCGGCGTCGGCCTAGCCCCTCAATGTTGGGGCTAGGCCGCCAAAGATGCGGAGACTTCCGCACCTTTTTGCCAGCGCGATGCCCGTCTGATTTGCACCGGCTTTGGTGCCAGTCGGCGGGCATCCCGCCGTTGGGGGAGAATTTCGCCCCTAGTTCTTGACTAGTAAGACAGTGTATTGCCAAATCAACAGCAAAGATAACCAAAGAACTATAATACAAATGGTAACGATAAATGAATTCACCTGGAGCTAATTCTAATGCGACTGTCCTCTGATACGACTTACTACCAACCTCTGATCTCTGGAGTCAAATGGTGGATCACTGTCACTACCTGCTGGTCAGAGGTCGTAAATCTAACTATACACATTACTATGCATATCACCACAAGTATGATGGGCTGTCCCTTCATCTGTCACACTTCAGTCATTTAGGCCTCTCCTCAAGGTTTCTGTCTTATGATCTCTGTACATTTCTTCGGATTGTGCCTTCGCTCCCCTCACTAACACTTCACTCCCCTCACTAACACTTCACTCCCCTCACTAACACTTCACTCCCCTCACTAACACTTCACTCCCCTCACTAACACTTCACTCCCCTCACTAACACTTCACTCCCCTCACTGACACTTCACTCCCCTCACTAACACTTCACTCCCCTCACTAACATTCTCTCCCCTCACTAACACTTCACTCTCCTCACTAACACTTCACTCCCCTCACTAACACTTCGCTCCCCTCACTAACACTTCACTCCCCTCACTAACACTTCACTCCCCTCACTAACACTTCACTCCCCTTACTAACATTCTCTCCCCTCACTAACACTTCTCTCCCCTCACTGACACTTCTCTCCCCTCACTGACACTTCACTCTCCTCACTAACATTCTCTCCCCTCACTAACACTTCTCTCCCCTCACTGACACTTCACTCCCCTCACTAACACTTCACTCCCCTCACTAACACTTCACTCCCCTCACTAACATTCTCTCCCCTCACTAACACTTCTCTCCCCTCACTAACACTTCACTCCCCTTACTAACACTTCACTCCCCTCACTAACACTTCACTCCCCTCACTAACACTTCACTCCCCTCACTAACACTTCACTCCCCTCACTAACACTTCACTCCCCTCACTAACACTTCACTCCCCTCACTAACACTTCGCTCCCCTCACTAACACTTCACTCCCCTCACTAACACTTCGCTCCCCTCACTAACACTTCACTCTCCTCACTAACACTTCACTCCCCTCACTAACACTTCACTCCCCTTACTAACACTTCACTCCCCTCACTAACACTTCTCTCCCCTCACTGACACTTCACTCCCCTCACTAACACTTCACTCCCCTCACTAACACTTCACTCCCCTCACTAACACTTCACTCCCCTCACTAACATTCTCTCCCCTCACTAACACTTCTCTCCCCTCACTAACACTTCACTCCCCTCACTAACACTTCACTCCCCTCACTAACACTTCACTCCCCTCACTAACACTTCACTCCCCTCACTAACACTTCTCCTCATGAAGCTCTCTAATAGTCTTTTACACCCTGGAATTGATAAGGTGCTCTATGGCGTAGTACAAAATGTAAGTTACTTTGACAGATAAGACAATTGCCAAAAGCACAACCAAATGGCATTTTCACAAGTTACTGTCTTGATCGATTAGTAATTGATGTGTATTTATGTATTTTGTTCCAAATAATTGATGGAGGTCACGATGGACCAGATGGTTGTAATTGAACAGAGGTTACTTGAACACTGAATGGTTATATGGTCAGTTATTGTCCACTCTTAATAAAATGAATAATAGCTGCAATAGAACTTTGTCAGTCAATTGCCTGTGACGTTGTCCATTTTGACCTTGTACATTAATAATAATAATCATCTTTATTATTGTCACAAGTAAGCTTATATTAACAGTGATGTGGAGATGCCGGCGTTGGACTGGGGTGAGCACAGTACGAAGTCTTACAACACCAGGTTAAAGTCCAACAGGTTTGTTTCGATGTCACTAGCTTTCGGAGCGCTGCTCCTTCCTCAGGTGAATGAAGAGGTCTGTTCCAGAAACACATATATAGACAAATTCAAAGATGCCAAACAATGCTAGGAATGCGAGCATTAGCAGGTGATTAAATCTTTACAGATCCAGAGATGGGGTAACCCCAGGTTAAAGAGGTGTGAATTGTATCAAGCCAGGACAGTTGGTAGGATTTCGCAGGCCAGATGGTGGGGGATGAATGTAATGCGACATGAATCCCAGGTCCCGGTTGAGGCCGCACTCATGTGTGCGGAACCTGGCTATAAGTTTCTGCTCGGTGATTCTGCGTTGTCGCGGGTCCTGAAGGCAGCCTTGGAGAACGCTTACCCGGCGATCAGAGGCTGAATGCCCTTGACTGCTGAAGTGTTCCCCGACTGGAAGGGAACATTCCTGCCTGGTGATTGTTGCGCGATGTCCGTTCGTTCGTTGTCGCAGCGTCTGCATGGTCTCGCCAATGTACCACGCTTCGGGACATCCTTTCCTGCAGCATATGAGGTAGACAACGTTGGCCGAGTCGCACGAGTATGTACTGCGTACCTGGTGGGTGGTGTTCTCACGTGTAATAGTGGTATCCATGTCGATGATCTGGCACGTCTTGCAGAGATTGCCATGACATGCTCGCATTCCAAGCATTGTTTGGCATCTTTGAATTTGTCTATATATGTGTTTCTGGATCAGACCTCTTCATTCACCTGAGGAAGGAGCAGCGCTCCGAAAGCTAGTGACATCGAAACAAACCTGTTGGACTTTAACCTGGTGTTGTAAGACTTCGTATTATATTAACAGAGCAATGAAGTTACTGTGAAAATCCCCTAGTCGCCAAACTCCGGCACCTGTTCGGGTACACTGAGGGAGAATTCAGAATGTTTAACTGACCTAACAAGCATGTCTTTCGGGACTGTGAGAAGAAACGGAGCACCCGGAGGAAACCCACGCAGACATGTGAAACCCACGCATTTGCTGCCCATCCCTAATGGGCAGTTAAAAGTTGACTACATTCCTGGAGTCAGATGTTGGCCAGACTGGGTAAGGACGGCAGATTTCCTTCCCTAGGTGGGAGCATTAATGATGGGATTTTACAACAATCAATGCTAGATTCACAATCACCATTAGCTTTTATTTCCAGATTCATTAATTGAATGTAAATTCTGGCTACCCTTGAGCCCAGCATTTGCCGGGCCCTCTCTGGGTGACTGGTTCAGTGACCCTGGCACTCGGCAATCCCTTCCTCCCAGCCCTTCATTGAAAATCTGGTTGGGCTCTGGGTTGAATAAAATTGTCCCTCTCCCTCCCCCGCCTGTCTCAGGCGGGACCTGTCACTTCCTGAAGCACGTTGTGTGATGGTGTGACCGCTGTTCCTCTTTTGAACCGATTTCTCATTCCGCTCCCCCTCACTGCAACCTGTCCCCATTCGGTTCGGAGCGGCGCCCCCAGCCCCCAGCCGCCGCGGAGAGAAGCTGCAGCCGGGCTGGCTTCCCAGGCTGGGCGCCCAGGGAAACCTGGTGAATTTCACCCTCTCTGTGGCTGGCTCTGCAGCCCGGGAGCACACCCACCGCCCTGGCAACAAAGTGCCGCCGCCTGCGTTACACTGCATCCTCTTGTCGGTTTCCGATTCAAGCAGAAGGTAAGAACTGTCCGGGTGTCAACCCCCCCCCCCCCCCCATCACCCCCACACCGGGACCCAGTCTCAAACACAAACCAACCGGGTTAATCACTCTTCCCTTTACAGGATTGAAAAACTAACCAGCATTTAAATCGGGAGCTTTGCTGAAACTCTTCCCAAAACCCCCACCTAGTGTGGGGGTCACCCCCTGGGCCCCTGGGCGTGGGGCGAACTCGGCTGGGAGCGAGTTTCTATTTTGTCTGCAAGTGTGTCAAGCCAGGAACATTTTATATTTATTTATCACTTTTATTTATAAATCTATATTTCCATGTTTTATATTTGTTGCTGTTGATCTGTGGCCTCAATGTCGTGCATTGCAGCTGGAATCGGAATAAACTCGAGATTGCCACCTTCTCATTTCCAGCGGTTTCGAGACAATCCTGATTTTTGTTCCCTTCAGATTTTGTAATTATACAGAACCTAGTCACTGTGTGTGTCTCCAGGTCGGAAACCAGCTCACTGATTCATCCTGAACCCCTTCCTTGGCAGCTTTGATTATGAGAAAGTTTATAACAAATTCACAGGGAATTATTCTCTGGATCTATATATATCTCTGTGAATCTCTATAATCGGTGTTTGAGTGCAGTGAATGTTCAGTCCCACTTACCCGCTTGATTCTGAATTCTGTGCTCTGGGGGCGACCAGACAACGAGGCTGCGAATGGCCCATTTACAAATTGTTCACTTTACTTTGAAATGAAATGAAAATCGCTTATTGTCACAAGTAGGCTTCAAATGAAGTTACTGTGAAAAGCCCCTAGTCGCCACATTCCTCGCCTGTCCGGGGAGGCTGGTACGGGAATTGAACCGTGCTGCTGGCCTGCCTTGGTCTGCTTTAAAAGCCAGCGATTTATCCCAGTGTGCTAAACCAGCTAAAGAAGCGGATTTCTTCCACAAACCTAGCTCAGAGTTAAAGGGATGGCAGCGTTTGGTGTGTGTCTGTGTCTGTATCTGTTCCACAGACACGTGCGGGGTAGAAATTAACTTCTTTATTGTTGAAAAACCCTTTGGTGAAACAGCAGTTTCAACACTTCACTTTCCTCTGGAACGTGAGTGAAAAGTGGATGGAGATTTCTCCCCACCCCAGTAAGCGGCTCCCAAAGACTCTGTCTGAGAATGAATGAATTGAAGCTGCCTCTCAGTGTCAGACATCTCCGGCTGCAGGAGCAAATCTCTCTCTCTCTGCAGAGTTTGCAACAAAGGAAAAGACATTTAGGAGAGATTTCCACCGTCCACTCATCACAAACTGTTCGATAGGTACGGGATAAACAAACAAATTAAAGAAAAACATGCTGTGGCAAATCTAGAAAGGGATTTGAAAGTTTGCTGGGCTGTGGGGGAGGAGCATGGGCGTGAGACACATTGCTACCTCAGAGAGATAGCACGGGCAGGATGGGCTGAAAGGACTCCTGTCCTGCGCCGTGATGATCTGATTCCGAAAGGAAGAGGCAGAGCTCATTGTCTTGAGGGCTGAGGCTCAAAAGCATCTGAGGCGAATGGTGGATGAGGTTAGTTTTTGTGAGGCCACGACGAGCTCAAAGAAACTTAGCTCATTTACCATAACTATTCTCTACATCTACAGTGAATCCCGACTGGGTTTGCCTTGCCAATGCCTATCTAGCCGGCTTTATTTACCAGCCGACTAGACACTGTTTCGAGGTCGCCCACCTCCCCTTAAGGGGGGAGCTCATACTCTGCAAGGGTCAAGGGAAGGTTAAGTGTCCCCACCCTGTTAGCAATGTTGGCAAAAGAGTTCAGAATGAAAATTAATGTTTAAGAAAACCAAAATAATGGTTATTATGAAGAAGCCAAACACGGCAATCTCAATTGGAGCAACCAACGTGGATGAATCTGCACCTTGGTCAGGTTATTTGTGGAAGTACCAGAAGAATTCAGATAGTAAGAGGCACTTTCAACAGAATTAGCTCAATTCTAAAAACAGCGAGAATAAGTTTGTGCACAAGAAAATATTTCCTCAAATGCTGTGTCTGGTCATTCCCTTCCATAGAAACCATACAGTGCAGATGGAGGCCATTTGGCCCATTGAGTCTGCACTGACCCTCTGAAAGAGCACTCTACCGAGGCCCATGTCTTAGAGAGAGAGAGAGAGAGAGAGAGAGAGTAAACAAGGAGAATGTCCCAGGGAGAAATAAATCCAAAACAGGTCTACTAGACATCACCAAGAGCCAAGAGCAGGGTTATTTTGGCCACCTGATGAGAAGTGATGATCTCCCCAGAGGATGGCTAGAAGACAACAGACAATGCTCAAAGGAGCTGAGGAAGGCCTAGAGTTTCATAACTGTACAAACAACCTGGAGGAATGGGTAGACTGGAGCTATCAGGAGGCAGTGACAACCTCTTCAATGCAGCATCACAGTGACCTCTCGGCAAGAAGGAGGAACTTATCAATCAATCAATCAAAATGAATGAAGTGGAAAAGGTGAGGGTAAGACCGTCACCCAGAACAGTCTTCACTGACCTCTGACAGTCTCGTTTCTACAACTATTTCAAATTTAATTTTGTTAATGGAGGGTGGGGGGAGCCAGTATGTAATTGCATCTCCGGAACACAAGGGGTTAATGCCATTTATGGATCCTGTGCTTGAGTATCTTATTAAATGAAAGAGGTTTGCTAAACGTTTATTAGCTGTTGTCTGATTGATGGTTGGGGAGATCTATGTTAAGACCCAGCTGTTGGGGGGGGGGGGGGGGGGGGGGGGGGTCAGTGATTCCTCACTTTACTCTCCCTCTCTCTTTCTCTCTCGTACAGATAGCAGTCAGCTGGCTGTGTTCACCACTGAACTCTCCTAGAACATTTTCTGTGACCCCCTGCTGCAGTATACATTGTGTTACAGTCAAAGCTTGTATGATTACACAGTAATGTGATGACTGTAATTATACAAAATCCCATCAGACAAAGCAAGGATATTGACTGAGATACAACACTGGTAATTTCTTAATGTCATCTTCTGTCACTACACCTGTTACAAACTGTGGGCAATACATCCATATATATTCATGAGCATTTAATTAAAATAAATAAACATATTTTATCATTTTCTATATTTAGGGTTAGGTGCTATAAAAAAAAAACTTGCGAGAATCTTCATTTATGTGATGATGAAAAGCTATAATTGTAACGACACCTTAAACATTTAACCACATGATACGTTATAGCATTTATGTCTGCCAAATGATTAGGACAGATAATATTTACAGACAGGACTTTCATTTTAAAAATGAAGCTAATAATTCAGATTTGACATTATTTTATAATTTTCTGTTATTTAATAATATTTTCATTCTCCGGTGCAAGGAGTGATGTAGCGTGGAATTATTCCCAGGCGCACATCATGTAATCAGGGTACTTCAACCTTCATACATATTAATTCAGCGTCTCTCCATTACCAGGGTCAAAGTTTCCTTGCAGCCAGCTTGTGACATCACTGGGACTAGAGAGAGCAGCATGCAGATTTGCAGATAGCCCAATCGGAGGCATAGTCAATGATGGAGAGGACCAAGGGGAACTGCAAAGCGATCATTGATAAATTGGTGGGATGGGCAATAAAAAGTTGCGAGGTGGAATTCAGTGTTAGTGACTGTGATTCTAGCTTCAAAAAAGGATGATTATAATTTGAATGCGGGAAAGTTGGATGAAGTGGCTGAGCAGAGGTTCAGAAAGCAAAACAGCTAAATCAGTAAGACAATGCAAATGGCAAAAGGAATCTTGCATTTTGGGGTGCGGTATAAAATAAAGAAGTTAAGATGTAACGGTGAATTTCTGGATAATCTGAGGGGGGAATTCTCCTGCCACATCCGCCCGGCAACCGGAGAATCCCGCCTGAGGTCAATGAGCTTCTCCATTGTCCGCCTCTCGCCTGTGGCGTTCTTGCGGCGGGCGCGGCAGAAGGATCCAGCCCGAATCTCCCCACAGCTGGAATCCTTTGGTTGTGGGGATTGAATTGGGTTTTGTTGGATTTCTCAGTGGTGCAAGGGGGTTACAATGAGAAATCCCATTGGCAATCAGCGGGGAGATAGAAACCCCCCCATCAGCAAACGACACGCGGCCAGGAAACACATGGCTGGCGAACCGGGGAATCCCGTCAGCTGTGTGCCATTTTAGGCTTTTTAAAAACATTTGTTCATGGGATGTGGGCATGACAGGCTATGCATTTATTGCCCATCCCTTGAGGGGGTCTGGCGTCACATGTAGGCCAGACAAACATTCCTTCCCTAAAGGGCATTGGTGAACCAGGTGGGATTTCATGATAATCGACAAGGGTTTCACGGTCTTATAATGCCTGATTTTTATTGAATTCCAATTTCACCATCTGCAGTGGCAGGATTTGAACCTGCATCCCCAGAGTGTTACTCTGGATCACTGGTCCAGTCATAATACCACTACACCACCCCATCCCCTCACAGGATGTTGAGACAATAGAGAGAGAACAAGCCAGTTTACCAGGTTGCTGACTGACATTACGAAATAAAAACACTTAAGTCTTGAGAAAATGGTTGTTTTTAAAAAATATATATTTATTAAAGTTTTTTAACACAATTTTTCTCCCTTACAAACAATACCCCCCCCCCCCGTAACAAAAAAAAAAGAGAAATCGCGCAGAGCAAGATATATACATGGCAAAATGATATATTTACACAGCTTTGTACACTGGCCCTCACCTGTACGTGCCAGTTTCCCCAGCCCTTCATGTTATCTCTTGCTCATCCACCCTCCCAGGCAGTCCCCCCTTTCCCCCCCCCTCCCCCCCTCCCAGGACGTCCCCTCCACCACCCCCCCGCCCCAAGGTTGCTGCTGCTGCTGACCGACCTTCCTCTAACGCTCCGCGAGATAGTCTAGGAACGGTTGCCACCGCCTGTAGAACCCCTGCGCAGACCCTCTCAAGGCGAACTTAATCCTCTCCAGCTTTATGAACCCAGCCATATCATTTATCCACACCTCCAGGCTGGGGGGCTTCGCCTCCTTCCACATTAGCAAGATCCTTCGCCGGGCTACTAGGGACGCAAAGGCCAGAATGCCGGCCTCTTTCGCCTCCTGCACTCCCGGTTCGTCGACTACTCCAAATATTGCTAGCCCCCAGCTTGGCTTGACCCGGACTTTCACCACCTGAGATATTGCTCCTGCCACTCCTCTCCAGAACCCCTCCAGTGCCGGGCATGACCAAAACATGTGGACATGGTTCGCTGGGCTCCCTGAGCACCTTCCACATCTGTCCTCTACCCCAAAGAACCTACTCAACCTCGCCCCGTCAAGTGCGCTCTGTGGACCACCTTAAATTGTATCAGGCTGAGCCTGGCACACGAGGAGGAGGAATTAACCCTACCTAGGGCATCAGCCCACAGACCTTCCTCGATCTCCTCCCCCAGCTCCTCCTCCCATTTACCCTTCAACTCTTCTACCAGCGCTTCCCCCTCTTCTTTCAACTCCTGGTGTATTTCCGACACCTTGCCCTCCCCGACCCATACACCCGAGATCACCCTATCTTGAACTACTTGTGCCGGGAGCAACGGGAATTCCCTCACCTGTCGCCTCACAAAAGGCCTCACCTGCATATATCTAAAGGCATTTCCCGGGAGTAGAAAATGGTTGTTTTGTGATGGTAGAGTGATTTGATAGAGATATTTAAAATAATGATGGAGTGAGATAGGGTAGAATGTCTTCAGAGATTGAGACGTTAGGAATGTGGAGACACGGGTATGTGATTAAATGTAAGAGATTTTAAGAGGAACGTCTTTTGCAGCGACGATTGTCAGACCGTGCAATGTACTACAGAGTTAGCGATTGAGGCAGACTACCCTTACTGTTAAGAATAGATTAAATAGGCTGAAGGAAAATGAGACATTGAATTTGATTGACTGCACAAACAGAGTGGTTGGAGTGAATAATCTATTTTATGTTGTAATTTTCAATGTCATACTTTTGCTCACTGGTTTTACCAACACAAAGGCATTTAAATAAAATTTGCCACTGTTTTTAGAGCAATACTAATTTCACAATAGCTCTTTAAGATTGTGTGCATCTTTAAAATAGTTTGTGAGTCTGTATTCCATTTTTAGCCGCTACCTCTAACTTGCACAAACTGCTTCCTTTATAATTCAGTATCAACTTCAGAGTCAATGTGAAATCTGATTATCAGGTTCTGTTGGTGTCAGACGAGGCAAGGTTGTCTCCACATCGCTATGTTTTGGCTTTCCATAGAAATAGACCTATTTGTCATATTCTTTTCAAAATTTGCGAAATAGAAAGATTGGTTGGATAACTTGACACAGATCACAGGAATGGAACATAAGACTATCATGGTCATTCTGGCTCTGTATCACAGCACAGGGTGGATGAGCCAGGATCACAAAATAGCTTACCCAGGAAATGCAGATGTCACATTGGTGCAGGAGGAAGCGCTCGCCTGAGATTAAGACGCTGTGACCGAATAGAGAACATCTTACTCTGCCTCTAAATTCGACTTACCTTACTTTGGAGAGCGTGTTGCTGACAATGGTTAACAAAAGTACAAAAACATCTCCATTGTCAAAAGTGACAAATATCACCTCAAGCACAGAAATTGCCTGACATAAAATCTGTGAAGTATGTCTCCTAGCACTAAGGCAGCTAGAATCATGACCCAAACCCAAGCGTATGTCCTTACTACCCTTTTCAATCTTGAATTGTGCTTATTTGGAAAAGTAATCTGATACCACCTTTCCTGTTGCAGCAAGTGTATTTATTCCATTAGTTAATCAAGGCTTAGGAACAAAAGTTCCATCTGAAAAAGTGCTGCCACCGTTGGTGATTTCCTTGTCTCGAAGCGAGCTAGCTCTGTTGTTCCACAACCTGAATACAGGTGAAAGAATTTGTGTCCCTTTTTATGTTTTGCTCCCGCTATAACTTTGCCCTACCCCATTCTCCCTCCACTGTAGAACAGCCTTCAAACAGAGCGGTTAACAGCTCTTATACACCTCTTAATGGTGTATCAAATCACTTGCTGGGGAGCACTTTAGAAAAGGGTGAGGTGGTTCAATCTACAACTTCCCTTTCCTCCCTAGTCACTTGGTACCCGCTCCATAAAGATATCCCCCATCTGTCATTTAAAAACCTCCATTCTGATACAACACATTGGAGTTCAGTTGATAAACCCACTTGATGTTTTCCACTTACTCAATTCCCTTTGTTGCTTGTGTGCCGGCTAATTTATTGCATATATCATCTCATGCGTCAATCGAATCAGTTCAGTTCTCTTCATTACCTCTTCTTTCCTCTTCATTCACCTGAGGAAGGAGCAGCGCTCCGAAAGCTAGTGATTTGAACCAAGCCTGTTGGACTTTAACCTGGTGTAAGACTGCTTACTGTGCTCACCCCAGTCCAACGCCGGCATCTCCACATCAGTTCAATTCTGTTATCCATTTTGTTACCATATGTTGCTTTGCAATGGTGTCATAAAGACAGAGAGGAGGCAATTTCCTGCACTTCGATTTGTCTGCCAGATGCTTTCTTGAATCGGTTTCTCTGATTCATGGCCGAGAATTTCCCAGCCCCCAAATAATATGTGTAATTACATATGATCCACCGAGCCGGAATAATGCCTCAACTAAATTATTTATTGTGTCTTAATAATGTTACTAAAAGCTCAATACTCAGAGCGGTACCACGGGACCAATGACAAAATCAATTATCCTTATCGTTCATCTCTGCGCTCTAATGCATCTGAGACCTTTTTTGGATACACAGGCTTCGGAACCAAATGCATTACTTTAGAGTGTCTCATAGATTTAAAATAGTAGCTGCCTCATAACCAGAAAGATTCGTTACTTTTTTACTTTTCTAAGTTGAATACTAATTACGAGGGCTTTTCAGCTGATGTAGCCTAATATTGGGGAGACCAAACCCACTCTAGCATCTGGTAACTGCAGCTTGACCAACTTAAGGTGAGGTTTCTGATTGCTCCAAATAAATGTACTTGTCATTTCATTCATTTCTTTATAATCTCTAGCTGACAGCCCTTAGTGCAAATAGGATAGTTAGGGGTAGGGTGGGGGAGTGGGCCTCGGTCAGGTGCTCTTTCAGAGGGTCGGTACAGACTCGATGGGGTAAATGACCTCCTTCTGCACTGTCGGCATTCAATGATTCTATGAATCTGATTTTAATTAAAGCGATCCTCACAAACCATGAACCCGGCAGTGCCGCCAGCGAGTGAGATCCCGGACGAAATTCTGCGCCTCGCAATGCCGCAAGTGCGAACGGCAAATGGGCAGAGAATCGGGCGTCTGGCCAAAATCGAGGTCTGCGCCCAGCACCGACTGATTCAGGCGCCGATAGCAGGGTTTGCGACCAGTGTCGGTAGCGACATGTAAATCCAGCATTTGTTGCATCTAAATGTGATCAGCGGGCTGGACACTTCGTGCCTCGGCCTGCCGCGATGCTCCGTTCCTCGGAGGCGGACGTCTCCTGGGAGTGAATTACTGCAAGTATTTACAAACGGGGTCTAGGCGCCATGGCTGCAGAGGGGGAGCGGGAGGCTAACTAAACACTGAAAAACCATTGAAAATGGTCGGGTTTGCTGGGGGATGGCTGCCCAGGCCGGGGGCAGTAGCCAGGTCCGTGGACTCGGGGTGTCCTCCTCGGGATCAGGGTGGCTTGGCTCAGACAGCCATAGCTGCAGTCTGTCTTTTAAACACACCCCTTTGGTGTTACTTACAGGCCCCTGGCTGCTCAGACTGCTGAGTGCTGCCTGTGTCCGTGAAATGCTCAGAAGGCTCTTCAGTGCTAACTCCAGCCTCAGCAGTTAGAGCGCCCGCTGGGCCGGGAATTGCTCAGAATTCCCACCAGCAGAGCACTGGCTCATTAGCATGTCCTGAATTGCTCCAGAAATAGTGCCCCCGATGGGGAACGTGAGTCACACACTCAGTTCCAGCATCAACACTTAGGGAGCGATCCAACGGCCACGCTGCACTGGAAAAGCAGCCCGCCAAGGCGCAGCGTGGCCGTTGGAAGTCGGAGACCCCGCTCCTGCGATCTACCCAGCTCGCCACGCCTTGCGAGATCCAACACAATATTGTGAGTTGGTGCGATGTGAATCCCGCCCACAATGGGCGGGGTCGACTTTTGGCTAATCTGCATATTAGAGCGAGGCAGCTAGCCTCTCACTAATGTGCAGATTCCCGATGGACCTGAGACTTTGGGATTCATTCCATTCGCGTCGGCGATCTCAGGGGAAAATGGGGACCACATGGAATGGCACGGGTGGGGGTCTCCCAGGGGATTGGATGCCCCAGCTGTGTGCCTTTAGGGCAGGCTGGTGCCCTGGTACTATTGGTGCCACCTGGGTAGCCTGACAGTGCCAGCCTGGCATGGTCACTGCCAGAGTATCTGGGCTGGTACAGCCAAGGTGCCAAGCTGGCAGTTTTTGTATGCCTATGATTGGATAGCCCCCCTCCCCAACGTGGCAGGGCCTCTTTCTGGTAACCAGAAAGGACATTAAAACTGTCCACCACTCCAGTAATAGCACCGACCAAAACTCTGGCATTCGACACGAACAGCAGCACATCATCCATATAGGTCGTGATCTTGTGCTGCTTAATTCCACATTCGTCGCTATCAAGGGGTCCAATTTCATAGCCTCCGCCAGTGGCTCAATGGCCAACCCAAAACTTCGCAACATATAAACAGATCATTCCACTCAACTCGGTCAAAATCTTTCTCTGTATCGAAGGAAATAACTAACCTGTCCAAAGCATGCCTCTGAAAAGCCAGTATCACATTCAGCTGCCTTCTAATATTATTGATATTCCAAATCTTCCCCTAATAAACCAGTCTGGTCCTCCAGCACGATGGTCGGAAGGATGTCTTCCAGCCTTTTGGCCAGAACCTTAGGTAACAGTTTCAAGGTGACATTCCCAAGAGATATTGGCCCAAAGGAGGCGCACTCCTCCAAGTCCTTGCCCGCTTTCAGAATCAAGAAATATAAGCCGTAGAGTCGACGGCCAGAGCCCCGACTTAAAAGAGTGACAATATATACCCACCAATGGGTCGAACAACAAATCCTTAAACTCCCTCTAAAACTCACACACAAAGCCATCCGGTCTTGGTGCCTTACCCGACTGAAGCTCCATTTATGGCTTTGATACCTCCTCCCTAGAAAGAGGAGCATTAGGAGACCCAAGTTATCTTTCCAAGGCCTCCAGAATCTTCAAGGAAGAAATGCTCCATATTGGCCAACTTGGCACTAGATTGCCCAGATCTGTATAATCCCACATAGAATTCCCAAAAAGCCTCATTTATCTCCTCTGTCTTCGTAGCCGGGTGCTCCAGTTTCCTCCCACAGTCCAAAGATGTATAGGTTAGGTGGATTGGCCATGCTAAATTACCCCTTTGTGTCCAAAGATGTGTAGGTCAGGTGGAATTATGGGGATAGGGCGGGAGAGTGGGCCTAGGTAGTGCGCTCGTTCGGAGGGTCAATGCAGACTTGATGGGCCAAGTGGCCTCCTTTGGCACTGTTGGGATTCTATGATTAGAATGCTCCCTATGGAGCAGGACGACACTTGGAGCAAGATCGTCTTTGGCAGAAAATAGTAGCTGATGCGAGTATGACATTGACCCGAGGCTGAAGAAAAAGACAAGTCCCTATCCCTAAGGTGTAGTAGAGTCCTCCAAACCTCCACATAACCCACCTCCTCCCTGGCCAAGGCCAAAGTCCTAGCCTGCAGGGTAGGAGGGTTCCTCGTAACCTGGAGCAAAACTACCGGGGGGGGTCAGATGGCAGTTAATGTCGCCGGCGACAATCGAGTTGGCCAAGGCCAACTCAGCAAAATCCAAAAAAGCCTTAGGAATGAACTCCTGGGAATAATTTGGGGGCCCATAAAGGTTTATCAATGAAACAATGTCTCCATGCACTGCACCTTGAATGGTCACATTGTCCTTAATATAAGTTGCAACCCTAAATGGGACATTCTTATCAATAAGGATTTCGCACCCCCCCACCCCCCCCCCCCACCCTCTGCTGCTTGACGAAAAGGATGTGAAGAAAATCTGCCCCACCCACTCTCGCTTCAATTTTAAATGTTCGTAATCCAGTAACATAGCCACTAATGTCATTTCCTATGGAGACGCTATTACCTGATTATTTCATAAATTGTACAAACCACATCCTCACATTTTTCTAGTTAACTAAAAGACGACAGATACACTTTAAGTATGATTATCTCCCAAAAGCAGGAGACAGCGCTTGGTCCCCTCAATATCAAACACCTTTGATCTGCTCCTGCGTGTCCTATCAAAAAACTAATGGTCAGAATGGAGAGTAGGCCCTCCAGACTAACCCTCTTACCAATCACATAAAGAGACTAAATAAAAACAGAACATGCAGGAAATACTCAGCAGGTCAGGCAGCAACTGAGGAGAGAGAGGGAGAGTTAACATTTCAGGTTGATAACCCTTCATTCGGACCCCCCCCCCCCCACATGTGACACAAAGAGACAAATTGAGAGACAGAAACATCTTAATAATAATATTTCACCCCTTTCAGCCTGGAGGGCAGAGACGCCTCCCTAAAAATCCCACCATCTTCACCCAGTTCTCTCCCAATCCAGCACAATAAGAGCTCTGAGAAGGATTCACCTCAGGCAGCCTGGAAGGAAGGAACCAGAAGATTGGATCAAATAATATCCTCCCACCAGTTTGATAAGTGTCATGTGAGTGTCTCTTTAAGAAATGTTTTTGTCTTAACACATGGCTTCAGTGTGTTGCTAACTTTTGGTTTGCTCTTAATTCGTAATTTGCTCTGTTTGTTTAACCTTTGCTCTTAAGTCGCCAGGTATCTTTATGATACCACCACGAGGTTCAAGTTCAAGTACTGATCAATAACTCAACACACCAATTAGTAAGATTCAAATCAAAACACATTTATTATATACAGTAAGTCACTACTTATGCATAAACTCTACTTTCTAGGCTATTCCTATCACTAAAAGGCCTATACTTAGCTTCGGAATTGGCCCACCAGGTCAGGGGAACAAATGGCCTTTCGTTCAGGTCCTGAGTCTGCAGGATTCAAAAGCTGGTATGGACTTGTAGCTAGGAGCGCCTATCTCGTAGCGAGCGTTGACTGGAGACTTACTTGGTTGGTGCGGCAGCTGGGCAGTTCACTCTCAGGGGTTGATTTGCGTTGTTGAGTGACCCTGCCAAAAAGGACGAATTGAACTTGGGGACTCTATTTTATAGTCCCCAGGGGCTTCACGCCCCTTCGGGGCGGACCCCGTACCTGGTTCCAAGTGTTGGACTAAGTTCTGATCACTTGGATCGATTTCTCCAATACTGGAGCTGTTCCCTGATCACCGGGCGGTCCTTTAGTGTCCGTTGGCCTTCCTTTGTCTTGGCTCCTGCTGGCGCCGAGGAGTCTGGCTTGGCCCTATTCACCTTACATGTTTCAATTGTTCCCGGGGATCGCTCATTAGTATGCAGATGGCTGTGAGTTTCAGTGCTGTCTGGGCTTTTGCAAGTTCTAATACACAGGATTTCTGCACTTGCTCGTTTTTGCCTGTGCTGGCTGAATTTCCCTGTTGTCTTTGCGGTTCTCCATTTTAAATTGGGAAGTGGTCAACCCAGGTGGCTACAAGTGATGTCATTGTGTGGGTGGAGCTGGGCTGTGGCTCTGTGAAGTTTTACTTTCGCTTTGAGTTTTGGAGCTGGTTTGTGGCTCTGTGAGTTTTTACTTTCGTTTTCACATTTGGCTGCTGTTGACTCAGACAGAGAAGGATCTTGGCCTGTCTCTCTATTTTCAATTTTAAAGAGTTATTCCAAGGAAGAAACCCAATGATTATAGTTTCCTGCTGTTTTGGTAAAAAGGGGTTTGTGGTTTATGGGATCTTGTTATTGAATTGGAACAGTTAAGGGGGAATTCATTAAGGGTTATACATAGATTACTGTAGCTATGTGGGATGTCTTTATGTTTGTAGTTGATAATAGTTTTTAGT
The DNA here is from genome assembly GCF_047496885.1 of Scyliorhinus torazame. NCBI lineage: Eukaryota > Metazoa > Chordata > Chondrichthyes > Carcharhiniformes > Scyliorhinidae > Scyliorhinus > Scyliorhinus torazame. The sequence continues at coordinate 158,112,162 of NC_092724.1, read as the reverse complement.
GTGTGTGTTTATAAAAATGTTAACCAAATTCTTAGAATAAAGCTTGTTTTTTTGTAATTAAAAACGCCTAAGAAACCCGTTGAATAACATCTGAAAGACAGGCTCGTCTGCTCATCCTAGACAAAATCAACAAACAGTTAGAGGGCAGGTGAACTCCAAAATATACTTTGGAGTTTTCTAATCCCTGGCCCATAACAACAAAAATGTACCTTTTTATGACCCCCCCGCACCACTGAAAAATGAAATGGAAATCGCCAATTGTCACAAGTAGGCTTCAAATGAAGTTACTGTGAAAAGCCCCGCTCGCCTGATGAAGTTTTACCCTCACATCCGGTCACGGACAGGGCAGAAACTCAGTGGGAAATGTGGGATTGAGGCTACGCTGTCGATGTGAGAGGTAACTCGAGCTTTGTTAACAGAATTTCCAGTGACTAAGAGGATCGCTATCTCGGGACGCACAACAAAAGGATACTTTTCATATATGGTAACGATGACAGAATGTGGATTAAAGTGTAAACACATTACTTAGGGGAGAGATGATAAGAGGTTTAATAATGGTGTTAAAGCTACATTCATTGTCTGAGCAGTAATTTAGCATTTTGTCATTTCAAAAATATGAGTAGAAATCAGCTCATTTTAATATTTGATTAATAACCTCATGCTTTAATGCTCCAATACTATGAAAACAATCTCTCCTGCTGTCCATTATGTTCACCCATTCCTCATGTTGGTGCACTATTTGGCTCTTGTGGGTATCACAGGAAAGGCCAATCCTTTCCCCACCTGTATTTCTCAGAGTTACCGAACTACGATCTGGACGGGGACTCGGACTGATTGCCCCCCCCCCGGCATCAGGGATGTAGCGATGTCCTGGTTGGGACTTGGAGTTGCCAACCCTCCAGGATTGCCCTGGAGTCTCCAAGAATTAAAGATTAATCTCCAGGATGCTACTAAGAGCAGCCTCAGGGGAAATATCATCGAGGGTGCTAAGCGATGAACCTATTTTTTTTTAACTTCTAACATGTTTATTTCTGTGGATATGGGGGGGGGGGGGGGAACTGACCAGGCGGGGTGGTCACCTGATCAAACCTTCAGGAATGCAACCAGCCAGAGTTGGTAACCTTTTTGAGACTAGCAGAGGCAGGAGTTTCCATTGAGGGGTTGGGAGCCCAATGTTGGAACCATTTCCAGGTCCCAGACCTCTGGGGAGTGGGGGCACACACACACACACACACACACACACAGAGTGAACTTGCCCTTCAGGAGCTGACAACAATCTTCTTAACAAACTTTATTGACTGATGAATTGAATCCGGGGGGGGGCGGTGTTGTCAGGTCCTGCCGCCCTCACCGTGATGACCATGGTGTGTATTTATGCACCCGTCCCCTCCCGTCCCCACCCCCTCATGTCCAGGCTACATCTCTGGCCTGGGTAGCTGTGTCGGTCAGAAATCAAAGCTTGTGTTGCCTCCCACTGAGACAACTCCCCTGTTTGCTTCAAAGTTGCTTTGGTCGAAGCAACTAAACCTGGGATGTTTTGATTCCCCCTCCCCCAATCCTATTTTAACCCACACATCTTAGAAACATTAGATAAAGTTTGTTTCTAAATAGCCTTTACTGCAGAGTGGGTTTGCAGGGCTCAGTGTCAGACCATGTGTGGTGCCTTCACCCACTGAGAGTTTCCAACATTTCATTCCCAGTTGTTGTATTGCTGGGTGTGCTGCACTCTGTGATTACACAGCACTCACTTCAACACCCACTCCAGACCCGCAGTGTGATTATTTAATGATATGTCTTACTTCTCAAGTCAACACTGCTCGTGTTGAAAACTCCGCCTGCTCCATTCCAACAGCAGAAGGTTATTTTTGGATGCATCGAGGGGTCCACGATCGCCCCCCGCCCCCCACTCTGATCCATGACCAGCAGGATTCAGCAAGGAGAGACAATGTGATATTGCCCCGTCCCTGAATCATTCCACTGTTCCCTAATGACGCACATTCCCGGCTCCTGACCCCACCTTTTATCAGGCCATGACTTCCGGCCCTGAGTCGACCCTGGGTCACTCCGCCAAGCTTCGCAAAAGAAACTCGGAAACATTTTCTGCTTCCGATGATCTCCTAAGGACGTTGACCTCTTTTTGAGAAAATATCCGGGAGTCTCCCAAATTGCTTTTAGTAATTCTAAACACACGGTGATGTCGGTCCGAAAATTCTACATCACAAGCACGTTGGCGACATTTAATTTAAAAATGGGTCTCCATAATAGATTTGACTTTTTTTTTTGCTTTTTCTCTTCAAGTCTCCATGTCGGAGGTGCAATGCCGGTTTCATAAAAAATACCAAAGTTATCGTTGCAACAGAAATGAATGTCGACGAAAAGAGAGACATGTTGCTGAAGTTTTTTGTCTTACACTCATCAGGCAACCACACAGCAGCCAAAATTTCAAACACTCACAACAATTTATTCCCTTTATTTAATGATACATCTTACTGCTCAAGTCACGCTGCCAGCATTGAAAACGCTTAGGTCTGCACTCTGCTTATCATAAACAACCAAAGAGACATGCTGTTTGATTCTATCAGCCAAATCGCTGGGATGTACCAGGCCTACGCACCTGGCATTGCACCAACATGCAACACATACAACCTGTTGCTCAATGAGGCGGCAGCATCTTACTGCACTGAAAGTAGTGACCTGTTAGTAGAAAATACCACTCACATCACTACTGCATGCCTGCATTGCGGAATGATTTGCTTAATGCGTTGTTAAAATATTTGAGGCACATTGGGCTAGATCCTCCGTTTGGGAAGCTAAGGGTGCGATCGAACGGCCTTCTTGCCCCAACTCGGTGACGCAATGAGGCCGTTAAATCTCGCGAGAATTTGCGACGCTCGGAATGCCTCACACGCCTCGCAACGAGATCTTGCGCGACGTCACGATCTGCATCTCGCCCTCGCTGGGAGCCGTTAGACTCATTTGAATATGTTGGTGCCCGATCGTCACGCGGATTCTCCGGCAACTAACCCCGGTGGCCGGGAGACCTCACCACGGCTCCATTGAGCACTGGCCCACACAAATGTGGACCAGGCGTGACGGTGTTTGGTGGGGGTCTCCCAGGCCATCGGAGGCCTCGGGCATCTTGCCTGCCCAAGTGGCACTGCCTGGCTGGCAGGAAGAAATGTCTCCTCATTTCTGTAAACTGTGTAACTGCTGGGAACGGACTTAGCGCTGAAGAGCATGACAACTAGAGCTGCTTTTCAGTGCTCCACTCACCACATACTCATTGTAGCCACATAGGTGCCTCAGAGAAGACCTGCCCCCCCCCACCCACCCACCCACCCATGATTTCAGGAGTGGATCTGCTGCTTGAAGCCAATGAGGAGAGGAAGGACACTCTCTTCCCCAGGGGGGCCGCATTTGGAGTATTGCGTGCAATTCTGGTCGCCGCATTATAGGAAGGATGTGGAAGCATTGGAAAGGGTGCAGAGGAGATTTACCAGAATGTTGCCTGGTATGGAGGGAAGATCTTATGAGGGAAGGCTGAGGGATTTGAGGCTGTTTTCGTTAGAGAGAAGAAGGTTAAGAGGTGACTTAATTGAGCCATACAAGATGATCAGAGGATTGGATAGGGTGGACAGTGAGAGTCTTTTTCCTCGGATGGTGATTTCTAGCACGAGGGGACATAGCTTTAAATTGAGGGGAGATAGATATAAGACAGATGTCAGAGGTAGGTTCTTTACTCAGAGAGTAGTAAGGGCGTGGAATGCCCTGCCTGCAACAGTCGTGGACTCGCCAACACTAAGGGCATTCAAATGGTCATTGGCTAGACGTATGGACGCTTGAATCTGAGCGCACTGTCTTTCAGAGCATTTTACAGCCAAGGACAGATTTGTTGAAGTGTTGAAGCATTTTTTGGGGAATGCAGTAGCAGCTAACTAGTGTGTCGCAAAAATAAACAAACAGCAAAGAGATAACGGCCAATCTGTTTGTGGTGTTGACTGAGGGGAAATTATTAGCAGAGCACCGGGGACCTGCTCATCTTCAAAGCAGAGCGGGAGGGTCCTTGATGTCCCCCGGAGAAGACAGTCTGGGTTTCACATCTTACCCAGCACCTCTGGCAATGCAGCGCTCCCTCAGCACCGCACGGCAATGCAGCGCTCCCTCAGCATCGCACGGCAATGCAGCGCTCCCTCAGCACCGCACGGCAATGCAGCGCTCCCTCAGCACCTCTGGCAATGCAGCACTCCCTCAGCACCGCACGGCAATGCAGCGCTCCCTCAGCACCGCACGGCAATGCAGCGCTCCCTCAGCACCGCACGGCAATGCAGCGCTCCCTCAGCACCTCTGGCAATGCAGCGCTCCCTCAGCACCGCACGGCAATGCAGCGCTCCCTCAGCACCTCTGGCAATGCAGCGCTCCCTCAGCACCGCACGGCAATGCAGCGCTCCCTCAGCACCGCACGGCAATGCAGCGCTCCCTCAGCACCTCTGGCAATGCAGCGCTCCCTCAGCACCGCACGGCAATGCAGCGCTCCCTCAGCACCTCTGGCAATGCAGCGCTCCCTCAGCACCGCACGGCAATGCAGCGCTCCCTCAGCACCGCACGGCAATACAGCGCTCCCTCAGCACCTCTGGCAATGCAGCACTCCCTCAGCACCGCACGGCAATGCAGCGCTCCCTCAGCACCTCTGGCAATGCAGCGCTCCCTCAGCACCGCACGGCAATGCAGCGCTCCCTCAGCACCGCACGGCAATGCAGCGCTCCCTCAGCACCGCACGGCAATGCAGCGCTCCCTCAGCACCGCACGGCAATGCAGCGCTCCCTCAGCACCGCACGGCAATGCAGCGCTCCCTCAGCACCGCACGGCAATGCAGCGCTCCCTCAGCATCGCACGGCAATGCAGCGCTCCCTCAGCACCGCACGGCAATGCAGCGCTCCCTCAGCACCGCACGGCAATGCAGCGCTCCCTCAGCACCGCACGGCAATGCAGCGCTCCCTCAGCACCGCACGGCAAAGCAGCGCTCCCTCAGCACCGCACGGCAATGCAGCGCTCCCTCAGCACCGCACGGCAATGCAGCGCTCCCTCAACATCGCACGGCAATGCAGCGCTCCCTCAGTTCCGCACAGAAGCGCAGCGCTCCCTCAGCACCGCACGGCAATGCAGCGCTCCCTCAGCACCGCACGGCAATGCAGCGCTCCCTCAGTTCCGCACAGCAGCGCAGCGCTCCCTCAGCACCGCACGGCAATGCAGCGCTCCCTCAGTACCGCACGGCAATGCAGCGCTCCCGCAGCATCGCACGGCAATGCAGTGCTCCCTCAGCACCGCACGGCAGCACAGCGCTCCCTCAGCACCGCACGGCAATGCAGCGCTCCATCAGCACCGCACGGCAATGCAGCGCTTCCTCAGCATCGCACGGCAATGCAGCGCTCCCTCAGCATCGCACGGCAACACAGCGCTCGCTCAGCACCGCACGGCAATGCAGCGCTCCCTCAGCACCGCACGGCAATGCAGCGCTTCCTCAGCATCACACGGCAATGCAGCGCTCCCTCAGCACCGCACGGCAACACAGCGCTCCCTCAGCATCGCACGGATATGCATTGCTCCCTCAGCACCGCACGGCAATGCAGAGCTACCTCAGGACCACACGGCAATGCAGCGCTCCCTCAGCACCGCACGGCAATGCAGCGCTCCCTCAGCACCGCACGGCAAAGCAGCGCTCCCTCAGCACCGCACGGCAATGCAGCGCTCCCTCAGCACCGCACGGCATTGCAGCGCTCCCTCAGCATCGCACGGCAATGCAGCGCTCCCTCAGTTCCGCACAGCAGCGCAGCGCTCCCTCAGCACCGCACGGCAATGCAGCGCTCCCTCAGCACCGCACGGCAATGCAGCGCTCCCTCAGTTCCGCACAGCAGCGCAGCGCTCCCTCAGCACCGCACGGCAATGCAGCGCTCCCTCAGTACCGCACGGCAATGCAGCGCTCCCTCAGCATCGCACGGCAATGCAGTGCTCCCTCAGCACCGCACGGCAGCGCAGCGCTCCCTCAGCACCGCACGGCAATGCAGCGCTCCCTCAGCACCGCACGGCAATGCAGCGCTTCCTCAGCATCGCACGGCAATGCAGCGCTCCCTCAGCATCGCACGGCAACACAGCGCTCGCTCAGCACCGCACGGCAATGCAGCGCTCCCTCAGCACCGCACGGCAATGCAGCGCTTCCTCAGCATCGCACAGCAATGCAGCGCTCCCTCAGCACCGCACGGCAACACAGCGCTCCCTCAGCATCGCACGGATATGCATTGCTCCCTCAGCATCGCACGGCAATGCAGCGCTCCCTCAGCATCGCACGGCAACACAGCGCTCCCTCGGCATCGCACGGCAATGCAGCGCTCCCTCAGCACCGCATGGCAACACAGCGCTCCCTCAGCATCGCACGGCAACACAGCGCTCCCTCAGCACCGCACGGCAATGCAGCGCTCCCTCAGCATCGCACGGCAATGCAACGCTCCCTCAGCATCGCACGGCAATGCAGCGCTCCCTCCGCACCACACTGCAGGGCAGCGCTCCCTCAGCATCGCACGGCAATGCAGCGCTCCCTCAGCACCGCACGGCAATGCAGCGCTCCCTCAGCATCGCACGGCAGTGCAGCGCTCCCTCAGCACCGCACGGCAATGCAGCGCTCCCTCAGCACCGCACGGCAATGCAGCCCTCCCTCAGCATCGCACGGCAATGCAGCGCTCCCTCAGCACCGCACGGCAATGCAGCGCTCCCTCGGCACCGCACGGCAGCGCAGCGCTCCCTTAGCACCGCACGGCAATGCAGCGCTCCCTCAGCACCGCACGGCAATGCAGCGCTCCCTCAGCACCGCACGGCAATGCAGCGCTCCCTTTGCACCACACGGCAGCGCAGCGCTCCCTTAGCACCGCACGGCAATGCAGCGCTCCCTCAGCACCGCACGGCAATGCAGCGCTCCCTCAGCACCGCACGGCAGGGCAGCGCTCCCTCAGCACCGCACAGCAGCGCAGCGCTCCCTCAGCACCGCACGGCATTGCAGCGCTCCCTCAGCACCGCACGGCAATGCAGCGCTCCCTCAACATCACACGGCAATGCAGCGCTCCCTCAGCACCGCACGGCAATGCAGCGCTCCCTCAGCACCGCACGGCAATGCAGCGCTCCCTCAGCACCGCACGGCAATGCAGCGCTCCCTCAGCACCGCACGGCAATGCAGCGCTCCCTCAGCACCGCACGGCAATGCAGCGCTCCCTCAGCACCTCACGGCAATGCAGCGCTCCCTCAGCACCGCACGGCAGTGCAGCGCTCCCTCAGCACCGCACGGCAGTGCAGCGCTCCCTCAGCACCGCACAGCAGCGCAGTGCTCCCTCAGCACCGCACGGCAATGCAGCGCTCCCTCAGCACCGCACGGCAATGCAGCGCTCCCTCAGCACCGCACGGCAATGCAGCGCTCCCTCAGCACCGCACAGCAATGCAGCGCTCCCTCAGCACCGCACGGCAATGCAGAGCTACCTCAGGACCACACGGCAATGCAGCGCTCCCTCAGCACCGCACGGCAATGCAGCGCTCCCTCAGCATCGCACAGCAATGCAGCGCTCCCTCAGCACCGCACGGCAATGCAGCGCTCCCTCAGCACCGCACGGCAAAGCAGCGCTCCCTCAGCACCGCACGGCAATGCAGCGCTCCCTCAGCACCGCACGGCAATGCAGCGCTCCCTCAGCATCGCACGGCAATGCAGCGCTCCCTCAGTTCCGCACAGCAGCGCAGCGCTCCCTCAGCACCGCACGGCAATGCAGCGCTCCCTCAGCACCGCACGGCAATGCAGCGCTCCCTCAGTTCCGCACAGCAGCGCAGCGCTCCCTCAGCACCGCACGGCAATGCAGCGCTCCCTCAGTACCGCACGGCAATGCAGCGCTCCCTCAGCATCGCACGGCAATGCAGTGCTCCCTCAGCACCGCACGGCAGCGCAGCGCTCCCTCAGCACCGCACGGCAATGCAGCGCTCCCTCAGCACCGCACGGCAATGCAGCGCTTCCTCAGCATCGCACGGCAATGCAGCGCTCCCTCAGCATCGCACGGCAACACAGCGCTCGCTCAGCACCGCACGGCAATGCAGCGCTCCCTCAGCACCGCACGGCAATGCAGCGCTTCCTCAGCATCACACGGCAATGCAGCGCTCCCTCAGCACCGCACGGCAACACAGCGCTCCCTCAGCATCGCACGGATATGCATTGCTCCCTCAGCACCGCACGGCAATGCAGAGCTACCTCAGGACCACACGGCAATGCAGCGCTCCCTCAGCACCGCACGGCAATGCAGCGCTCCCTCAGCACCGCACGGCATAGCAGCGCTCCCTCAGCACCGCACGGCAATGCAGCGCTCCCTCAGCACCGCACGGCAATGCAGCGCTCCCTCAGCATCGCACGGCAATGCAGCGCTCCCTCAGTTCCGCACAGCAGCGCAGCGCTCCCTCAGCACCGCACGGCAATGCAGCGCTCCCTCAGCACCGCACGGCAATGCAGCGCTCCCTCAGTTCCGCACAGCAGCGCAGCGCTCCCTCAGCACCGCACGGCAATGCAGCGCTCCCTCAGTACCGCACGGCAATGCAGCGCTCCCTCAGCATCGCACGGCAATGCAGTGCTCCCTCAGCACCGCACGGCAGCGCAGCGCTCCCTCAGCACCGCACGGCAATGCAGCGCTCCCTCAGCACCGCACGGCAATGCAGCGCTTCCTCAGCATCGCACGGCAATGCAGCGCTCCCTCAGCATCGCACGGCAACACAGCGCTCGCTCAGCACCGCACGGCAATGCAGCGCTCCCTCAGCACCGCACGGCAATGCAGCGCTTCCTCAGCATCGCACGGCAATGCAGCGCTCCCTCAGCACCGCACGGCAACACAGCGCTCCCTCAGCATCGCACGGATATGCATTGCTCCCTCAGCATCGCACGGCAATGCAGCGCTCCCTCAGCATCGCACGGCAACACAGCGCTCCCTCGGCATCGCACGGCAATGCAGCGCTCCCTCAGCACCGCACGGCAACACAGCGCTCCCTCAGCATCGCACGGCAACACAGCGCTCCCTCAGCACCGCACGGCAATGCAGCGCTCCCTCAGCATCGCACGGCAATGCAGCGCTCCCTCAGCATCGCACGGCAATGCAGCGCTCCCTCCGCACCACACTGCAGGGCAGCGCTCCCTCAGCATCGCACGGCAATGCAGCGCTCCCTCAGCACCGCACGGCAATGCAGCGCTCCCTCAGCATCGCACGGCAGTGCAGCGCTCCCTCAGCACCGCACGGCAATGCAGCGCTCCCTCAGCACCGCACGGCAATGCAGCGCTCCCTCAGCATCGCACGGCAATGCAGCGCTCCCTCAGCACCGCATGGCAATGCAGCGCTCCCTCGGCACCGCACGGCAGCGCAGCGCTCCCTCAGCACCGCACGGCAATGCAGCGCTCCCTCAGCACCGCACGGCAATGCAGCGCTCCCTCAGCACCGCACGGCAATGCAGCGCTCCCTTTGCACCACACGGCAGCGCAGCGCTCCCTTAGCACCGCACGGCAATGCAGCGCTCCCTCAGCACTGCACGGCAATGCAGCGCTCCCTCAGCACCGCACGGCAGGGCAGCGCTCCCTCAGCACCGCACAGCAGCGCAGCGCTCCCTCAGCACCGCACGGCATTGCAGCGCTCCCTCAGCACCGCACGGCAATGCAGCGCTCCCTCAGCATCACACGGCAATGCAGCGCTCCCTCAGCACCGCACGGCAATGCAGCGCTCCCTCAGCACCGCACGGCAATGCAGCGCTCCCTCAGCACCGCACGGCAATGCAGCGCTCCCTCAGCACCGCACGGCAATGCAGCGCTCCCTCAGCACCGCACGGCAATGCAGCGCTCCCTCAGCACCTCACGGCAATGCAGCGCTCCCTCAGCACCGCACGGCAGTGCAGCGCTCCCTCAGCACCGCACGGCAGTGCAGCGCTCCCTCAGCACCACACAGCAGCGCAGTGCTCCCTCAGCACCGCACGGCAATGCAGCGCTCCCTCAGCACCGCTCGGCAATGCAGCGCCCCCTCAGCACCGCACGGCAATGCAGCGCTCCCTCAGCACCGCACGGCAATGCAGCGCTCCCTCAGCATCGCACGGCAATGCAGCGCTCCCTCAGCACCGCACGGCAATGCAGCGCTTCCTCAGCATCGCCCGGCAATGCAGCGCTCCCTCAGCATCGCACGGCAATGCAGCGCTCCCTCAGCACCGCACGGCAATGCAACGCTCCCTCAGCACCGCACGGCAGTGCAGCGCTCCCTCAGCACCGCACGGCAATGCAGCGCTCCCTCAGCATCGCACGGCAATGCAGCGCTCCCTCAGCATCGCACGGCAATGCAGCGCTCCCTCAGCACCGCACGGCAGGGCAACCGAGGAGGCTACATTCAGGCCTTGGAGTGAGACTCGAAACCACGACCTTGAGCCCTGGAGGTCACCACCCGACCATTGGAAGCACAGCTGAGATGTAGCCTGGTGTCGGGTCCTCATACCATGTGGCTTTGACGAAACGGGGAGGGGAAACATCAATAAGTGCCAGAATGTTATTTATTCCAGTTCTGTTGCTTGCTTGTCAATTAAGCCATTTGCATTGTTCAAAGAACGGACCCCATGACAGTGACAGAGGACCCAGCCACCAGAGATCGGAATTAGGATTCTAATGGCTGGCTGCTCATTAATAGATGAGGTTCCTCCAGGATTTTTAAACACTTGGGTTGATTTGAGTCTGTTTTCCCTGGGCTCTATTCTCCGGCCCCGTTGCCCTGTCGCTTGAGCAAAAGAAAGCTGGTGAATAGTGGGAGAGGCAGTTTGCAATGTAACCGGGGAGGCACTGAGGGATCAACCCCGTGCGGCACCAGCCTGCCAACCTCTAGATCGCGTCTGCCTGTTCCAGGGGCAACCCTAGCCCCTGCCCGTCTGCCGAGGGCAGTGTCTGTGCAGCTGAAGGCTACTGCTGATGGGGAATTAGCAATCGTGGTTAAATGAGCACTTCACACAGCCTGAGTGGATCCCCGCGGGTGGGAGGGCCATGTAGCATGTGGGAGTCATTGCCGAGCTTCCCAATCACACGTTGACGCACGGACACTGTGCGGGGGGCAACACCACCCACGCAGCAGCCAACACCTGAACACCCAGGGGATGGGACACAGCTCCGGGGACATGTCCACGGCCGGAGGGTGGGTGAATGCCACGGGAGGGGGGACACCTGGAGAAATGGGACAAGGGTTCAGAGGTCGGGCCGCATTGTGGAAGAAAGTGACAGAAGCATTATACTGGTTGGGGCCCAGGGTTTTTAATGTGTCACAGGCGTCCAATAATGCCCCACTCTCCCAATGGTGCCGCCCCACTTCCTCACCACCCCCTCTCCCCCTACCTGCCCCCACCGTGCCCTCTTCCCCCTTCCCCCGGCCCTCAGCGAGCCTCAATGGGCTTCGCCTTCCTGACGGTGTACTTGACCTCCTCCAGATGTAAAAATTCCATAAGGTCACCCAACTAGACCGAGGCACTGGGCGGAGCAGAGGATCTCCATCCCAGCAGAACTCACCTCCGGCTATTTGTGAGGAAAAGGTGGGAACATCCGTCTTCACCCCCTCCGTAACCCCGGTGAGTCCGATACTCTGAAAATGGCCACTAAAGGACAAGGCTCCAGGTGAATGTTAAGAATCACTGACATGGTGTTAAACAGGGAGATCCGAAAGCTTTCCATCCTGGGACACGACCAGAACATCTGGGTGTGATTAGCAGGTCCCAAAGAACACCGCTCACACCTGCCCTCCACTCCCCAAAAGAAACTACTCGTCTGAGCATTAGTTAGGTGAGCCCTATATACAACCTTGAGCTGAATTAGACTGAGCCGTGCACAGGAGGATGTGGAGTTCACCCTGGGAAGGGCCTCATACCACACGTCCCCATCTAAAATAGTCCCCAGTTCTTCCTTCCATTTTGCCCGTACCTGTCTAGCGGGGCCACCTCCGTTGACAAGATTTGCCCATAGATGTTGGAAATTCTCCCCCCACCAGACCCTGCCAGTGATAGGATCCCACTCAACAAGGAGGGTTGTGGAGCCTAGGGGAATGTGGGAAAAGCCTTCCAAACTAATCAAGTACCTGGAGGTAACGGAACAAGTTCGTCCCCGGAAGTTGAAATCTCGTTGATAATACCCCCAAATAGCAAACCGTCCCTCCACAAATAGATCCCTAAATCTCCCAAGGCACTTGCCCCATGCCCTAAACATCGTGTCTAAATCCAATGGTGCAAATAGGTGGTTGCCACAGATGGGGGCCAGCAATGACATGGATTCCAATTTATAATGCTGCCTAAACAACCGCGACATTCTAACAGTGGACGCCACCACCGGGTTTGAGGAAGCACCTCATCGGGGAGTGAGGCCATTGCCAAAGCCCTTACACAAGACCCCTACAGGAGCTTACCTCCACCTGTCCCCACATGGGGCCCTGCTCCTCAAACCATCCCAGCACCTTCTCGATGTTGGCTGCCCAATTATAAACAAGCAAGTTGGGTAATGCCAGACTGCCAGACCCTCTGAAAGAATGCCCGAGAGACTCTTGGGGGGTCTTACCTGCCCAAATAAAATAGGCCACAAGCTTATTAAGCAAAAAATGAATTTGGGGATAAAAATCGGGAGACACTGAAAAGAAACCTTGGGCGAATATTAATTTTTATAGTCTGGATGCTGCCCACCAAGAACAAGGGAGGGAAAGTGGGACCTGCCCCTGCTCACCAGACCAGTATAGAACAATCTATGGAGAATGGTCAGTGACAGGCCAGCAGGATTCCCAGATAACAAAAACTACCTCTGGCAAGGTGAAAAGTTAATACCCCCGGATTAGTTCCCTTCCCCGGGGGAGGGGGGGATGTTAACTGGAGCATATTCACTCTTCACGTTCAGCTTGTATCCTGAAAAAGAGCCAATAATCCTGAGTAGCTTCATTATTTCATCCTTAGAGGCGACCGGGTCCGTAATGTACAGAAACAGGTCATCGCATATAGGGACACCCTATACCCCCCCCCACTCCACCCCGTTCTACCCCCTCTATTTATCCCAGGATCTCAGTGCTATTGCTAACAGCTCAATCCATCTCGAACCTGCCATTGGGATCTGCTACGGTCCATGTGGCTGAAAAAAAAGAACCCATTTATTACCTCAGATCGCCGCGCCTCGGGCCCGCCCATCAATGGAACACTTGGCTCACCCACTCCTTCCGCAGTCTGGGCTGGTCCTTTACCCGCAAATTGGTCTCCCTGAGTCAGCCATTTCCATCACCAGGCCTGCCAAGCTCTGACTGAAGAAAAACAGGCCCAAGGCCCACCCAAGATGGCCGCCAAACCCACCCACAGAGTAGGACAAAGAGAATCTTGTAATCACCATCAGCAAACGAACCCCTCCCCCCCCCAACCCTTCCTCCCTCCCCCAACGCACACCCCACCCAAATATACATATTGAAAGCCGATGAGTAACCCAAAAAAGTAAGATCAAGTTCGAATGGTAAAAACAAAATAAATATTTACACTTTGGACACAGAGGGAGCGCACGGCTCTCAGTCAATGTTATGAGTAATCAGCACATTCCTCACTTCACTCACCCTCGCTTTATGTGCGAGTCACTACTGTCACACGGATAGGAAAAAAGCTACACGGACGGAAGTGAGTGGAATGTGACGACCCTGCGTGTGGGCAACAGTCAACAAATCGTCTTGTGGGCAGCAACTCGGAACCCAGATGGGCTGTGTGTGACCCCCCCCAGGTCGCAGGCTGCTCGCTGCTGGTGTAGATCATTAGCCAAACCAGCAGCTTTGTTGGCTCAATTAGCGACTGAATCAACTGACGTATCCAGCCCCGGAAATCAGGTTCCCAATACTCCGGGATTGCTCCGGCATCATCAGGAAGTGATGTTGAATCTCTGGATGCTGCTGTGACCAATCCTGGGAGGAAAGCCATAGAGGCATTGAAACAAATTGTGTGTCTTTCCTGTTTTATCAACTAGTTTAATTTATGGGTCATAAAACTGCTACGGAATGGTGAAAATGCGTTTGATCGGGTGGGACATTTGGAGGCAGATGTGACAGATCCTCAAGGAGTAATCATGACCAGGAAGCTTCCTTTTCTGAGAAGCCTGTGAAACGGTGTTTGCAAGTTGCACTGTGGGTGATTAATGTGTTTAACCTGTGGCCTGCCGTTTTCTACAGAAAATCCCAATGTTGTGTGGAATGACCTCTTGTGGCCGAAAGGCCTTGACGCTCCTGAGCAGCGTGTTCGCTGTGTGCGGTCTGGGTCTCCTCGGGGTCGCTGTCAGCACCGATTATTGGCTGTACCTGGAAGAAGGGACCATCTCCCCCCAAAACATGACAATGGACGTCAAGACGTCGCTGCACTCTGGACTCTGGAGGGGTTGTTTTCTGGCAGGTAGGAACATTGTTCTCAGCACCAATTTTATTGCTTGCGAAGAAGATGTTGTTTTTAATATTTTGGGGGTTTATTATGTCATGTGAAGCAGGCTTGTGGCTGTGTGTGAACATAATCTAATTAAGCTGGGGACTGTGTGTCCACAGTTTTGAGGACTTCAAAGGGGCCTTGAAGTAATTAGGGCCAAGTTGAATTTTCTATAAGCAAATAAGACATGGATAGATATTTGCATTTGGAGATAAGAAAATATTGTTGTGTTCAGTTGTTCAATTTCCAAGTTGTAAACCCTTTTTACTTCCTTTGAAAACGTCATAAATGAATAATTTTATTTGACCTGAAAGTGGTGGCAACAGGGAAAACATATATTCTGGGAAAGATACATTTCAAAGAAAGGTAAGAACAATGGAATCATGATGAAAGAGAGTTGGAAACACTTCAAAAGATTTGCTGAGAATTCAGGGGAGTTCTCCCCTAAGGAGTTACCCCCTTGGTCCACTGCGAGGTCCACCACAACAGGGCCTTGCTGATAGAGACCATCTGAGCCCAACTGGGAACCACCCACACCCCACAATGCACTGCCTGCCCACCCCTCCTCTACCAGTCCTTCCCCCTCCCCCCATAAGCCCCCAGAGATCTCTGTAATAGGGGGACCTCCCGGGGGACTTCGGCAATAGGCTGACCCCCGCCAGCTACCCCTGTAATTGGGAAAGCCTCTCCCCCTCAGGGTCCCCTGTAATAGGGAGACCCCCACAGGGTCACCCTGCCTAAAGGAACCTCCTACACAGACCCCCCCCCCTCAAAAAAAAAAAGAGGCCCCTGTCTGGAAGCTAGAGAACAGTTCAGATAGGGTCAGTGAGAAAAATTGCAGCTATAACACTGACCTTGAAGATCCACGTGTCCATTCCTGGAAGGAGAGCAGCTGTGACCTGCTGCGTCTGGTTACCACAGATACATTAGCTGCAAGCTAATTCATAGCTTTCTAGTAGTGGTCTGTGATTGACAGCTGCTACAAACCATCTGCAGCTTTGATTCATTCATCTCTGTTCACAGTTCTGTGGCCTAAGTGGTGAAACCCCAATGTTTACAAACATTGACCACATCAAAGAGAGGTAAGTGCATCTCAAGCACTAAGTGCATTTCAATCGATCAAGCGTGTGATTGTATTGCCATTGTGAGCGGGCGGCCTGATAGCAAGATTCCCTTGGGAATCCCTTGTATTCCATCCCATGCATAAATTTGCATGACAGGGGGCACTGAGTTGCTGAATTGCTTGCTGGTTTGCACTCCCAGGGGGAGCAATAATTCTTGTTAACTTATCGAGATTTTGGCCCGAGACTGCTGCAATGATATGGAGACATCCGATTTATAAGTAAAAACGTGAACAAACTATTTATTAATAACAAGAGGAAAAGATGAATATATGAATTAATAACAGAACAATGATATAACAATGTACCTAATCCCAAAACCCACCCTCCGCCCAAACACACACAAGACAGTCACACGTCGGGAATAGGGGGCAAGATTTAAACTGATAAAGGGATTAATAGTTATGAGTTTGTTTCTTCCTGCAGATGTAGCTCTTTGTAGCCAGCGATCTCCTAATCATGTATCCAAACAGAAATTGTAGGTTGTAGAAATCTCTCTGAATCAACAGGCACAGAGAGAGAGAGAGATTTTAAAGCTGCCTTGTGTCTGGATCTCCTCACAGAAGCACACCGAAATTGGCACTCTTCACAAGATCCGCCTTCCTTCTGGAACTTTCTGTCCGACCCCACCAATCACAGGCCCCAATAGGCAGAGGCTGCAAATTGTACATTTCCTGATTGGCTGCTTGCCAAGTCTATCAAATCATCATCACCGGTTCTGCCACATATCCGAAAGGCGATTTCTTGACTTGGTCCATCACAATAGGGGTTCCAACTCTGCCTAAAATCTGTAATTTAAACAGAAATCCCAGATGGGGTAGCAACATTGTAGCAGCTAACCAGAAGACAGGCAGCAGGGCAGGGGATAAAAAGAACACAGGACAGAGAAAAAGGGTTTTACAACAGTGGGCGTCATTCTCCGCCGGCGGGAGTCTCCGTTTTGCCGGCGCTCGGGGGTTTCCCGACGGCGTGGGGCTGCCCCACAATGGGAAACCCCATTGACCGGCCGGTGTTACGGAGACTCCCGCCGGCCGGTCGGGGCAGAAATGTGGCGGGGCGGGTAGGAGAAATTTGCACAGTATCTTAACACCTCCAGCGACAGAACACAGTCTTCCAAACAGAGAATCCAGCCCTAAATATCAATAGAATATTGTTGTCTAAAGGGGTGCTTATTTTTGAAACCGACCACGTCAAAAACCTTGTGCGGGGAGGGGGCGGGATGGAATGTTCTGTAAAAATAACTTTAACTGAATAAATGTAATCTTGCGTGTTTACGTTTTCTTTTCTTTTCTTTTGTTGATAAATGTTCTAATTTAATATTTAAAATCTCCAAAAGTGTTCCTGGAATTTGTAGTTTCTGACTTCATTTTATATATCTTCTTGTGTTTAAAAATATGAAAAGAAAAGTGTTGTGATAGCTTGTCAGCTTTCGCTTTGGGATTTTGTTTGTGCAGCGCTTATCACCTGCCAGATAATAACAGGCTGCTAAGTGAAAACTGAAAATGGCAGGTGACGTTTTCCTAACCACAGCTTTGTTCTATTTCCCTTTTATAGAGTATTCCAGTGGCTACCTTTCTGCCACTTTCTGTTTCCATTTGCTGGATGTTCGCAAGAAGGTGTACAATTTAACTGGGGACTATTTGACCTTGCTGCTGCCTGGCCTGTGTGCTCCCAGACAAGGAGGCCAGAGGACTGACGGAAATCAGTCCCGAGAGCCATCAACGCAGTGGTGGTCGAGCCTTCACAGGCAGCTCCCCCAAGAGGTGGCATCAATACCCGGCCACCTATCTCTTCAATGGGGACATTTCCCCTTAAGTACTTTGACCCCCTCTTTCATCTTGATCCCATTGTCACAGCTAAATCACGGGAGCAAGGATTGGAGTGGATGTGAGGGTTGGTGAGGAGGTTGTGCCTCACGTGCAATTGAGGGGAGCACCTCCTCTTCCTTTTAATGGCCACAGGGGCAGAGAAAGAATATTCACTTCGCAGTCAGCATCAACTCGGCCCCTAAGTTCCAAATTCAAGAGGCCTAAAGCCTGGAGGCACCTAAATAATTGTTCCTTTAACATTTAACCGTTCAAGGCCAGGAATGGCATAGTGATTATGTCACAGGACTATTATCTGGCAGCATGAGTTCAAATTCCACTGTACATCTGGTGGAATTCAAATTCAATTAATAAATCTGGATTAAAAAGTTAACCTCATGGTGACCGTGACAACTATCAAATATCATCACTTGTTGTAAAAACCCATCTGGTTTACTAATGCCTATTTGGGAAGGAAATCTGCTGCCCTTATCCAACGTGGTTGACGACACAGAACGGTGTAACAACAAATGTTAGCTGGAAAGAATAAAGAAAACAAATACATTTGTGTGTGTCGTAGACGGTGCATAACAAATATGCAAATCACTTCTATATACATCATATACAAAGCTTTAAACATGTATACATGACTCCTGTATTTATCATACAGTGGTTAGCACTGCTGCCTCGTGATGCCAAGGACCTGGGTTGGAACCTGGCCCCGGGTCCCTGTCTGTGTGGAGCTTGCACCTTCTCCCCGTGTCTGCGTGGGTCTCACCCCCACAACCCAAATAGATGTGCAAGGCAGGTGGATTGGCCACGGTAAATTGCCCCTTAATTGGGAAAAAAAAGAATTGGGTACTCTAAATTTATTTTATTTATTTATTTATTTTTAAAAATATGTTTATTCAAAATGTTCAACAATTTTCAACCAAACACTCCAGAAAGGGAAAAAAAATTGTACATAGGAAATCAAACAAAGATACATTAACCCCATTAACAAATAAATACAAAAGTGGGGGAAACGCCCCCTTTTAACAAAAACATAAACCAACACCCCCCCCCCCCCCCCCCCCCGGGTTGCTGCTGTTTCGACCTCCGCCTAGCGTTCCGCGAGAAAGTCTAGGAACAGTTGCCACTGCCTGGAGAACCCCTGCACAGACCCTCGCAAGGCAAACTTTACCCTCTCCAACTTAATGAACCCTGCCATGTCATTGATCCAGGCTTCCACGCTGGGGGGCTTCGCATCCCCCCACATTAGTCGGATCCTCCGCCGGGCTACCAGGGACGCAAAGGCCAGAACTCTGGCCTCTTTCAGCTCCTGCATTCCCGGCTCGTCCGACACCCCAAATAGTGCTATCCCCCAGCTCGGCTTGACCTGGGTGTTCACAACTTTGGACATAGCCCTCGCAAAGCCCCTCCAGAACCCCTCCAGCGGCGGGCATGTCCAGAACATATGGGCGTGATTCGCTGGGCTCCCCGAACATCTCAAACATCTGTCCTCCACCCCAAAAAACCTACTCATCCGCGCCCCTGTCATACTACCTGTGTACTACTTTGAACTGTATTAGGCTGAGCCTGGCGCAAGAGGAGGAGGAATTGACCCTGCCCAGGGCACCAGCCCACAGACCCTCATCCAGCTCCTCCCCCCACTAAATTTATTTTAAAGAAGTACTTATCATATACACTGCCTTATTGAGATATAAAACACTACTGTATATCTATAATTTCCTTACAAAAATGACCCAGTCTTGTGTGTGTGTGTGTATATATATATATAAATATATATTATGTAACTGCCTTTCAGCAGTCTAACCCTCTGCCTCATTTAATAATAGTCTCACAGGGGTGACATACTGGTGTGTGTTTTGTTGAGTATCCCACTGGTTAACTATAATACACTTAATTTCCAAAAGTCACATTCCTTTCTCTATAATCAACTCCACTTTACAGAGGCATTAACATGCTGTGCTATCTGTTGTACAGATATAATAACGATACTTCGGTGTAGGGATGTAGTGCTTCAGAGGCTGTCATTTGTATGATTTGCTGATGTTTTCTGATGAGTTCTTTCCCTCCTGGCTGCTGCGTGGTTTGTAATGATTGACGGTCTTTAACAATCTGTTGTTATACCTGCAGGGCTAGAACGTGGGCACTGTTTCAGTATTGAGTACGTGATGCCGATGAATATGCAGCTGACCTCCGAATCCACCGTCAGTGTTTTAAGTCAGTATCCATTCTCTCTCCAATCAGAAGTTCAATATTTAAATAAGTAAAACAGGTTATAATTATTACATTGAATGAAGGGCACAGGAACAGGTCAACTTTTGCTAGCATTTATAACCCCACACAAAACACCTCCTGCCTCTCTTCATCTAACCCCATCAATATGTCCACATCTCCCTCATCTGTTTATCTACCCTCGAACATATCTGTGCGTTTCACCATAAGTAACAAAGACTTTACCGAATCCTTCAGAAACATCTCAAACTGAGACAGAATCGCAGAATCTTTACGGTGCAGAAGGAGGCCATTCGGATAATCGAGTCTGGACTCGCTCTGTGAGAACGCATTCCACCTAGACCTTCTCCCCATCATCGCGCACATTCATTCTTTTCAGATCACAATCCTTTTGAATACCTCGATTGAACCTGTCAGGAAGATTATTCCAGACTCACAAGCACCCTTCCGGGTGAAGATTCTTTTCCTCACATCACATATGCTCCATTTGCCAATTATTTTGAATCTGTGCCCTCTTGTTCTTGATGCCCTCTTAAGAGGGAACAGTTTTTCACTATTTACCCTGTTCACACCCCTCAGGATCTTGAATATCTCGATCCAGCCTTCTTTTCTCCAAGAGAAACAGTATCAACCTCTCCTGTAACTATATCAAAACACAGTAATAAACACAGTGAGATGCATGGAACATAGAACATACAGTGCAGAAGGAGGCCATTCGGCCCATCGAGTCTGCACCGACCCACTTAAGCCCTCACTTCCACCCTATCCCCATAACCCAATAACCCCTCCTAACCTTTATGGTCACTAAGGGCAATTTATCATGGCCAATCCACCTAATCTGCACGTCTTTGGACTGTGGGAGGAAACCGGAGCACCCGGAGGAAACCCACGCGCACACGGGGAGAACGTGCAGACTCCGCACAGACAGTGACCCAGCGGGGAATCGAACCTGGGACCCTGGAGCTGTGAAGCCACAGTGCTATCCACTTGTGCTACCGTGCTGCCCATAAATAATGCAACATTGCTATGTTGGTAAATGCAGTATCTAGTTCATGCACATAGAACATAGAACATAGAACAATACAGTGCAGTACAGGCCCTTCGGCCCACGATGTTGCACCGAAACAAAAGCCATCTAACCTACACTATGCCATTATCATCCATATGTTTATCCAATAAACTTTTAAATGCCCTCAATGTTGGTGAGTTCACTACTGTAGCAGGTAGGGCATTCCACGGCCTCACTACTCTTTGCGTAAAGAACCTACCTCTGACCTCTGTCCTATATCTATTACCCCTCAGTTTAAAGTTATGTCCCCTCGTGCCAGCCATTTCCATCCGCGGGAGAAGGCTCTCACTGTCCACCCTATCCAACCCCCTGATCATTTTGTATGCCTCTATTAAGTCTCCTCTCAACCTTCTTCTCTCCAACGAAAACAACCTCAAGTCCATCAGCCTTTCCTCATAAGATTTTCCCTCCATACCAGGCAACATCCTGGTAAATCTCCTCTGCACCCGCTCCAAAGCCTCCACGTCCTTCCTATAATGCGGTGACCAGAACTGTACGCAATACTCCAAATGCGGCCGAACCAGAGTTCTGTACAGCTGCAACATGACCTCCTGACTCCGGAACTCAATCCCTCTACCAATAAAGGCCAACACTCCATAGGCCTTCTTCACAACCCTATCAATCTGGGTGGCAACTTTCAGGGATCTATGTACATGGACACCTAGATCCCTCTGCTCATCCACACTTTCAAGAACTTTACCATTAGCCAAATATTCCGCATAAACACATGAAAGAGAAAAACTCATATTTCTATAGCACCATCCATGACATCACCAGGGGGACGTACAAAATCCCACAGCATCAACTCAAAGAGGTGCCAAGGATTTCTCCTTGATGTTCTGCCAAAAAACTATCTCTCAACCAGCACGAATAGGAAAAATGATCTGGTCAGATCACATTGCTGTATTCAGGAGCTTGCTGTGTGTAAATTGACGTCAGCTGTCCCACATTGGAACAGTAGCTCAACGCCAATAATACTTGACGGTCATGATTCTCCGAGTCGGTGGCCGCAGGTGGGATTCGCGATGGCTAGTTGAATCGGACATCAGTGCAAAATGAGATTCCCGCCGGATGTCACACCCGTGCGAGTCTTCCAGTCCGCTGCGTCTGGCCCGATCACGTTCTTGGCCATGCGGACGAGAACCTGATCAAAATTGATTTCCGTATATTTGAATGTAATTAGTGGGCTGGAAGCCTGAACAATGACCTCCTGGAATGCACCCCTGCCCCATACCCCCTTGGATTCCCACGGGTGCCTATCCTGATCCTGACAAGTGGTGACAAGGCACAGTGGACTCCCGGGGGGGTGGGGGGGGGGTGCCAGGGATGAAGTGCCCACTCTACACTTACCTCCAGGCTGCTGAGGGAAGGTGAGGGTCGGGGAGGGGGAGGTCTTGGGCGTGGGCTGGGCTGGAGGGGCTCAGTCTGGGGGTCTTTCCCAACATATCTCTTACAGCATGTCAAGTTCAAAGATCTGCCAAATGAAAGCAAAAGTCTTCTCTCTCTCGCCTTCCAAATGTTGGTGTCTCTCCCACCATGTCAAGTTCAGGGATCTGTCAGATGAAGGTAAAAGTCTTCCCTTTGATCTGCTGGAAACCTTTGAAGTGCTTTTTCACATACAATTTAATTCCCCGTTAATTTGTTCAAGACTCTGGGCATGCTGAAAATCCCGAAAACCTCACTGTATTGCTTCCATGGTCCATTACCTTTTACAAGTCTCTTGATTGACAAGTCCAGGCTATTTTAAAGGAGGAATTAGCTTTGTTTGTTTTTATAGCTCTTCACAGTTCATTAACTCTGAAGTGTTTCCTTTTACCTTCATCTGACAGATCTTTGAAATTGACATGCTGGGAGCGGCATCAAAGGGTTTCAAAGCTACAGATGGAAAACTTGCCACATGGCCCCCATCCCAGGGAAGACCCCTGTCCTGAGATCCCCCAGCCCAACCCAAACCCCCACCTCACCCTCTCCTGAGGACCCCCCTCTACCCTGGAGGTAAGGGCAGAGAGGGTACTCACCCCCTTGCCCCCCACTTGGAGTCCACTGCACCAGGTTGGCACTGCCAAGGGATGGAGCTGGAAGGTTGGAACTAAGGGGGGGGGGGGGGGAATGGGCCTTTGGCAAGCACATAACAGCGTGCCACTCATTTGCGGGGTGGGGGAGGTGGTAGGGGGCTTGCCAGTGATTTTGGGGGCGGGGGTGTTACTCTGATAATATTGGGGCTGTCAGTGGGTAACATACCAGCTTTCCCGCTGGTGGTTACATTTAGATTTTAATCAGTTAAATCGCGGCACATGTCCGTAAACTGCTTTGGGATGTCCTGAGATTATGTCCTTTATAAAAAGTCACACCTTTCTTTCTTTCCAGTGGTTACCTTTTGGCAAATCTTTTTCTTTCCACAGGAATGATACGATCATCCACTCCTTTTCCACTGGTCAGCCTGTTTTTCATGTTCATTGGTTTTGTGTTGAACAACATCGGACATATCAGACCTCACAGGACTATCTTAGCCTTTGTGTCAGGAATCTTCTTCATACTTTCAGGTAAAAGTCAGGAATGAAGAAGGAAAAAATACAAACCACTGATGTGTGAAGTTTTTTCTCATTTTCGCTGTGTTTTCTGTTGCCTTATTTTGTTTGATCACCTGTGGGCTGGGAGGTATTTTCCTGCTGCGCAGGATATGAGGTGACCCAGCCGGAGGATTCTGTGAGGGTAACACATGCCTGTGTTCCTTGTCTCTTTTTATTGAGTGACGGAGTGTCAAACATCCACTGACACCTCCTGGCATTGACACAGCTGGCACGCTACAACAGCCAACATGACGGGGATTTGTGTCAAAGCGACACGCGGGCATTATGCAAAAGAAAACGCTGGTCCATGTGCCAGACGAACCCCGACATATGAAAAACACTTCACTGTCTCTCATACTCCCTCACACTGCTTTGATGGCACAATGGTTAGCACTGTTGCCTCACAGTGCCTGGGACCCGGGTTCAGTTCTGACCTTGGGCAACCGTGTGGAGTCTGCGCGTTCTCCCGGTGTCTGTGTGGCTTTCCTCCGGGTGCTCCGGTTTCCTCCCACAGTTCAAAGATGTCCAGGTTAGGTGGATTGGCCATGCTGAATTGCCCCTTAGTGTCGAAAGGTTAGCGGGGCTACGGGGTTAGGGCGGAGGAATGTGGGCTTACGTTAGGGTGCTCTTTCAGAGGGCCGGTGCAGACTCGATGGGCCGAATGGCCTCCTTCTGTACTGTTGGGATTCTATGAATTTATCTATCCCATTGCCACTTTGACAGCCTGTTCCCTGACATTTCGTTTAATTATTTGTTGGTGTTGCAAATGTATTTGTTTGTTTTTATACCTCTTCACAGTTCATTAACTCTGAAGTGCTTCCTTTTACCTTCATCTGACAGATCAGTTCAGTCTATTCAATCAGTAACATTAATCACAGCTTCTTAATGTATGTACGATGCTTGTCTTTTATATTGAATCACTTCTTCCTGATTGCAGGTTTGTCACTGGTGGTTGGACTTGTGCTTTATATATCCAGCATCAATGATGAAGTGTTAAACAGAACCCCGGACTCTGAGAGCTATTTCCATTACAAGTATGGATGGTCCTTTGCCTTTTCCGCCACATCTTTCCTGCTGACTGAGGTAATTACCGACCAAAGTGTGTCCGGAACTGGCTCAGCTCATCATGTCTAACCCCAGATTACATCCGGTCCCGGGGCATCAGCCTGGCCCAGATTAGATCCAACCAATTACACCAGAACCATGGTGAAAACTGTGAGAATTGTCACCACAGCCCACCACATCAGACTGTGCTGGAGTTACAGGAGTGGCTCAGTGGCAATATTCTCGCCTCAGAATCAGAAGGTGCTGGGTTCAAATCCCACTTGAGAATGAAAATCAGGGCTGGTACTCCAGTGCGGTACTGAAGGTGAACTGCACTGTCTGAGGTGATGGGCAACGTAGGAGAGTGAGCGGGCCGCATGACTGACCCTCCTTCATCTCAGTGGCCACAAGGCTGAAATCGGTATGCTCACTGTCGTGTTATGTACGCTGGGATAACACAGGCTGCAACTGGATGCAGCTTTCACCAAAAGATACTCCAGAGCTTGAAGTTAGTTCAATCTGATTTATTGAACCAGTAGCACAGTTCTCTATGAGTTTGACTCTCTGCTAACCTAAGTGTGGTTACTCTGTCTGACTGAACCAGACTAGCTCTTAGCCGCGTGCTGGAGGTGTGATACTGTACATACACCCTGACTCACTCTGTAGATGTTCATCAATGGAAAGAGGTGGAGTGTGAGTGCCTCGTGCCTTTTATAGTGAGATACCACCCCTGAGTGTCCTGCCTGCTCATTGGTCATGTCCTGTTCTCTGTGTTCATTAGCTGCCTGTCTGTGCCTGTCGCTATATCATTATCTGCATTATAAACACTGACTATTTCATAACGAGTTCTAGGTAATGATTCATATATTCATAGAATTGTCATCAACTTCAAATGGTAAAAACAAAATAAATATTTATGTTTTGATTAGACACAGAAGGAGCACTCAGCTCTCTCAGCCAGTGTAGTGAGTTATTAGCATGCACTTCGCTTTCTGTGTCCCTGTTTTACACGATTATCATTTAGCCACACGGCTAGGAAAACAAATTTGCGAATGGACACCAGTGGAATTTGGAAACTCTGTGCATGGGCAATGGACAACTAAATGTCTCGTGGGCCCCACTCACAACCCTGATGGTCACATGTTGGCCCCAGGCGTACCGCTGGATTAGACCAAGGTCCTTTCTGCCCTCCCAGATGGATGGAGCAGGCCCCAAGGACACTATTTTGAAGAAGGGCAGGGGGATTTCCCCAGTGTCCTGGTCAATGTTACCAAGTATCACAATAGGAAATGGAAAATGGTGGAAACGCTCAACTAGGTAGGGTGCTCTTACAAAGGGTCGGTGCAGATCCGATGGGCCGAAGGGCCTCCTTCTGCGCCAAAGGAATTCTATGGTTCTAAGTCAGGCAACATCTGTGGAGAGAGAAACAGTTAACATTATATTGAACACTTGCATTCAATTAATTAAAGGTCCCAGATCAATTGGCAACAATACTGAAGAACTCTGGTGCGAATCAAAGTCATTGATTGAAGGTTGATCAGTGGGATTTTAGAGTAAATAATGAACCCAAATCATTGAGGTGCGGAAGGTTAACACTCTCACCAACCCTGGGGCTTCAGACTGAATCCAGACCAAGCACATAGATGAACATATGCTGCTTGTAAACACCTAAATGACCCAAATGTAGTTCAGAGAATGACACAGCCCATTGTGCCTGTGGTAGCTCCGTGAAACAGCCCCCCCCAGGCCAACCTGGGAGAGCAATGTCCATAGGCGTTGGGGGAGAGAAAGTCTTTAATCACCCAGCACATCAAAAGCCTCAATGTGCTGAGCGCAAAAACATCTCACCCCCAATATTGTACTTTGTGTTGTTGCAGAGCGCTGGAGTAATGTCGGTCTACCTCTTTATGAAGAGATATACTGCGGAGGAGATTTACAGACCCCATTCCAGCTTCTACAGGCCCAGGCTCAGTAACTGCTCCGACTACTCTGGCCAGTTCCTGCACCCAGACGCCTGGCCCCGGGGGCGGAGTCCCTCCGACATCTCCAGCGATGCTTCTCTGCAGATGAGCGGCAACTATCCAGCGCTGCTCAAGTGCCCCGACTACGACCAGATGTTGTCCTCGCCTTGCTGAGACCCGGCCCACGAGAATGGTTGGCCCCAGACCCGCCGAAATGCCCTGGATCCCACGCTCCAGTCCATTGTCGTCATGAGGACGATCTCAATACAAATCATTGGCTGGGGCTCTAGTTTGTGTATTTGCAAATTTGCAAAGCACAAACTATCAGCTTACTAGCACGGGCGGAGGGGCGGGGCGGAGGCCTGGGGTGACTAGAAACACAAATGGAGGTAGAGTGTTATTTTGTAATAATGTGCATTTTCATTTGCAATGGTGTCATCCACTCAAACTTTGTAGAATCTGGAATCCAAAATGTCACTGCAAAGTGGTAAATTTATACAGTGTGCAACACTTTAAATACATTATCTTTCTGCAAAGCAATTTGATGCTGTTCAGAATATCATGCTTTTAAAAGTTAACTGATTTGAGTTAATGGTCCCTATGGCCTGACCTTCAACAGATGATTGGCCATGGTCCTGTGGGCAATAACTATGGAAGCATAACCTTTAGCTTAGGGCTGGGTGAACAAGGCTGTCCGGAAGCACCTTTCCAAACACAGGGCAGCAGGAATTTGGGACTGCTCTGCAAAAGGCGGGGTTCAGCTGAAAATTTCAAAATTGTGATTGATAGATTTTTGTTAGGGTAGAGAGGAGCCAAGGTGGATGGATGAAGTGAAGGTGCACATCGGGGCTGATCTAATTGAATTGTGGAAGATGCTCGAGGGGCTGAATGGCCTGTCCCTGTTCCAATGTGTCCCGTTATGCTGAATTTCGAGAATGGAAAATTAGTTCAATGCAGTCTAGTGACGGGGTATATGTCACCTACAGCTCGTTGCTGGGATAAACTTGGTCGTCACCTAGTCACAGTTGCAGGCGGCACGGTGGGGCAGTGGTTAGCACTGCTGCCTCACGGCACCGAGGTCCCAGGTTCGATCCCGGCCCTGGGTCACTGTCCGTGTGGAGTTTGCACATTCACCCCGTGTCTGCGTGGGTCTCACCCCCACAACCCAAAGATTTGCAGGGTAGGTGGATTGGCCGCGCTAAATTGCCCCTTAATTGGAAAATGAAAATTGGGTACTCTAAATTTATTTTTAAAACCTTTACAAACCGAGTTGATGTTGCTAGGATTGACTTGCAGGTTGTTGCGGTGTTAGATGTTATCTCGAGACACACTCACATATGTTAGAACTGGAGAGTCACAATGTGCTTGTATTTACATGTTATGAGTTGTACAAATGGCAGAGAGAAAGTGAGATAATGCCTGTTTATTATATTGCTTCACATTTCCCATGTAACATGTTTCTGATCAATTGTAACAGCTGAAATATTGTCATTTTCAAATGCAACAATGTGACTTTTTATTTGGATATTAAAATGATTTGAATATCAGCATATTCAGCCAGTAGTGTCAGCTCTGGCTCAGCTGGCAACACTCTTGTCGCTGAATCGCAGTGCTCTGGGTTCAAGTCCCACTCCAGGGCTTGAGTGTGGAAAGATCGAGGCTGACAGTCCGGTGCAGTATTGAGGGAGTGCTGTGTGGTTGGAGGGTGTTTATCCTGACCGACATCACAGAAACAAACTTTCTGATCACTATCACACTGCTGTTTTGTGGGATCTTGCCGTGCGTAAATTGGTTGCCACATTTCCCGCATTACACCATTGACGATACTTCATTGGTTATAAAATGCTTTGAGGTAACCAGTGGTTCTGAAAGAACCATATAAATGCAAGTCTTTCTTTCAATGTACTGTTGACTTATTAATAAAATTAAATGATACCTTCATTGGGTATTTTAGTTCAAATGTAAGCCATGGCTGTGTCTTTTTTCCCCGTGCAAGATTGCATTTTCAACCAGCTTTGTCAAAGAGTCACCCAGACTCGAAACGTTAGCTCCCTTCTCTCTCCACGGAAGCTGTCCGACCTGCTGAGATTGTCCATCATTTTCTCTTTTTGTTCCATTTTAAACCCACCTCTTTGACGAAGCCTCCGATCACCTGTCCCAATTTCTCCTTCTTTGATGGGGCGTCGCTTTTTGTGAGTTGTGGGACGTGTTGCGATGCAAAGAACAAGGCACCGAAGATTGCTGGACTTCGTTGCTAAATCAGAAGACAAAAGGAACGTTGAAACTGCCTTGTGCGCTGGTCGCGCAGAAGGAAAACCAGTAAAACTTGGGAAATGACTGGGGCAGGTTCCAACTGGTCCTGTGCACCTTGAAATGGAACTCCAGTTCAGACCAGGAGCAGTTATTTTGCAACTTTTGCTGTTTATTTTCTGGTCAGGCTGAGCTCGCAGGATTTTCAGTCTTGGTCACCAAGACGCAAGCGAGACATTTAGTTCAGGGGTGAGGAGGTTGGATGGTCTGGAATTGAAGGAGAATAAGTATGACTGGATATTTACAGATTTGGAAGGCAGTAACTGAGCATAGACCTTATAGAAGTTTATATATTAACGTTTATTTATGAGGTCAGGCGGTGGTGTAGTGTTGTCACTAGGCTGGTGGTTCAGAGACCCGGGGCGTCATTCTCCGACCCCCCAGAGGGTCGGAGAATGGCCGTTGGCCACCGTGAATCCCGCCCCCGCCGGTTGCCGAAGTCTCCGAAGGGAGAAAAGTCGGCGGGGCGTTAATGGCGCCGCTGCCGTCGGAGAATGGCACGGCTCTGCGCAAGGCAGCCGATTTTCGGCCTGCCGATATTCTCCGTTCCGGATGGGCCGAAGTCCCGTCGACATGATGACCGTTCATGTCGACGTGAATCAAACCTCCTTTTCATCGGCGTGACCCTGTGCTCCAGGTTCACGCCGATCAGCGTGGAGGTGAGTGACGGCCTGGGGGGTTGGCTCTGGGCAGGCAATGGCATGGCCGCAGACTGATTGTGTGAGGAGAGGTGTGTCTCGGGTTGTGTGTGTGTGTGTGCGGCGGGGGGGGGGGGGGGGGGTGGTTAGAGTGGGCTGGGCTCCGGGGGAGTGCCGGGAGGGGGGTCTGTGCCGGGGAGGAGGTTGGGGTCCGTGCCGGGAGGAGGTTGGGGGGGGGGGGTCCGTGCCGGGGAGGGGGATGGGGGGTCCGTGCCGGGGAAGGGGATGGGGGGGTCCATGCCGGGGAGGAGGTTGGGGGGGGGTCCGTGCCGGGGAGGGGGATGGGGGGTCCGTGCCGAGGAGGGGGATGGGGGGTCCGTGCCGGGGAGGGGGATGGGGGGGGATGGGGGGTCCGTGCCGGGGAGGGGGATGGGGGGGTCCGTGCCGAGGAGGGGGATGGGGGGGTCCGTGCCGGGGAGGGGGATGGGGGGTCCGTGCCGAGGAGGGGGATGGGGGATCCGTGCCGGGGAGGGGGATGGGGGGGGGTCCGTGTCGGGGAGGGGGATGGGGGGGCCGTGCCGAGGAGGGGGATGGGGGGGTTCGTGCCGGGGAGGGGGATGGGGGGGTCCGTGCCGGGGAGGGGGATGGGGGGTCCGTGCCGGGGAGGGGGATGGGGAGGACCGTGCCGGGGAGGGGGATGGGGGGGTCCGTGCCGGGGAGGGGGATGGGGGGGTCCGTGCCGGGGAGGGGGATGGGGGGGTCCGTGCCGGGGAGGGGGATGGGGGGGTCCGTGCCGGGGAGGGGGATGGGGGTCCGTGTCGGGGAGGAGGTTGGGGTCCGTGCCGGGGAGGAGGTTGGGGGGGTCCGTGCCGGGGAGGGGGATGGGGGGGTCCGTGCCGGGGAGGGGGATGGGGGGGTCCGTGCCGGGGAGGGGGATGGAGGGGTCCGTGCCGGGGAGGGGGATGGGGGTCCGTGCCGGGGAGGAGGTTGGGGCCCGTGCCGGGGAGGTGGTTGGGGGGGGGGTCCGTGCCGGGGAGGGGGAGGGGGGGTACCTGCCGGGGAGGGGGATGGGGGGGTCCGTGCCGGGGAGGGGGATGCGAGGGCAAGTGAGTTGGTCCACCTGGCCAGGTGCCAGCCTCCAACAGTTGGACCCATGCGGTCCATGCCACCTGGCTGGGGGGAGGAGGGGATATGGGCAATGATGACATGTCGTCGTTCCCCTCCCCCCCACCAGGCTGTCATGTTTTCCGATCATCCAGCGATGTTGGCCGCCGTGGCGGCAGCCGCTAATGTCTATGTTGCCCTGGATGAGGAGGAGGAGGAGGAGCGTGCCAGAGAGGCGGCGCAGGCTGCCGCAGAGGGACAGGCGGCAGCCGCCCAGGCTGGAGGGACACCTGACCGACAGGACGAGGAGGGGGAGGAGGACGTCGCGGCCCCACGGCAACGGAGGCACCCGAGGGCGCCCCGTGTGTACCGGCCCCGGCAGTCATACCAGGACCTCACGGACCGGGAATGCAGGAGGAGACTCCGGATGAGGCGGGAAACCGTGGCACACATCTGCCACCTGATGGCACACCTGTCACCGCGTGGCACTGGCGGGGGACACCCTCTCCCCGTGTCCGTCAAGGTTACGGTGGCCCTGAACTTTTATACAACGGGGTCATTCCAGGCACCGAGTGGGGACCTGTCCGGCATATCGCAGACATCGGTGCACCGGTGCATCCGGGCAGTGACAGATGCCCTATATGCCATGGCACACCGCTACATCCGCTTCCCTGTGGACCAGGCCAGCCAAGATGCCCGGGCCGTGGGCTTCTCTGGCGTGGCCGGGTTCCCCATGGTCGAGGGCGCGATCGATGGGATGCACG
Source organism: Scyliorhinus torazame (assembly GCF_047496885.1). NCBI lineage: Eukaryota > Metazoa > Chordata > Chondrichthyes > Carcharhiniformes > Scyliorhinidae > Scyliorhinus > Scyliorhinus torazame. Next base: position 158,081,045 of record NC_092724.1, on the reverse strand, counting down.
TCGCCGTGCGGCCACCTGCAGATAACAGGGCCGTGTTCACCAATAGGAAGGGGACCTATTCGATGAACAGACAGGGGGTCTGCGACCACCGCATGATGATCCTGCACGTCTGCGCCCGTCACCCAGGCAGTGTACACGACTCATACATGTTGTCGCGGTCATCCATCCCCGGCATGTACGAGGGACGCCATCCCCGGCTGAGGGGCTGGTTGCTGGGCGACAGGGGCTACCCATTGCGATCGTGGCTGATGACGCCTATACGGAGGCCATGCAATGAGGCGGAGAACCGCTACAATGATGCCCATGTAGCGACAAGGGGAGTGATAGAGAGGTGCTTTGGCGTGCTGAAGATGCGTTTCAGGTGCCTGGACCTCTCTGGGGGCGCCCTCCAGTATCGGTCAGATAGGGTCGGCCGCATCATTGTGGTGTGCTGCGTCCTGCACAACATAGCCCAACAGAGGGGCGATGTGCCGCAGGCAGAGGAGGGCGGAGTGGAGGAGCAGCAGGAAGAGGCGCAGTCCTCCCCAGATGAGGGGGATGGGGGTAATGGTCAGGGAAGACAGGGTAGACACAGGCGGGTGGCTGTCCACCGTTACCGGCTGGCCCAGCGGGCACGGGACAGACTGATAGCCGCCCGCTTCACTGACTAGATGGGCGTGGGAATCGGGTAGTATGGCCACAGACCGCACACCATGGCAACAGCCGACCACCCACACCCCCCACCCATCCACCCACCCAGCACCCTCATCCCCCTCCCCAACCCCACACACCCCACCCGCATGCACACCACCCCCCCCCGTTGCCGATCCACCTGCGGCACAACGGGCCGGGCTCACACAGTTGCGGGTGGACGCGTGTCTATTGCAGGCCATGGAGGATGATGACAACCCGCCCTGCGGTGAGCTCCTGGCTCCACATCGTTGGACTATGTCTGACCCATGGCCACAGTACCACCATCCACCCGGACCATCCCTGCATGCGGCTGTGACACTGCAGCGCATGGTCCCGTCCTCTGCCCGGGGGTTGTTGATGGCGGCCCAGGGGGAACGGGGCAGACTCACCTGGGGCTGAGGTAAGACCACCCCTCACACACACACTTGCGCTCAACGTACATGGCACCCCCGCACGCTTTGGACAGAGCACAAAGGCAGCTTCTGTAGGTGTAACATTGACTTTAATAACCAAAGGAGTTCATGCACGTGCCCTAGCCCTTAAAACTCATCTGTGCCCTGCACCCGTGCCAACTTACTCAGTGTCTAATTGTTTGGCCTTACGGGCCCTTTGACTACGTCTACGTGGTTCCCCAGACGGTACAGCAGAACTGGAGGTGGACTCCTGTGATTCCTGCCCTCTGACACTGGATCCCTTTGGCGGCCGTTTCCTGGGGCGTCCTGGCCTAGATGGGCCAGGCTGCGGCCCGGGCGACTGGGATGGCGAGCTGCCAGCCTGTCCTGCCTGTTGCCCACCCGATGCACCTGGGACGGAAGGGGGGGAGTCCGAGGTTTTGCGGAGTTCCGGGACCTCCCCTACAGGGGGAGCCGGGTCGGACCACACCACCTCCTCCTCCCTCGGGGTGCCCTGTGGCCCCCAGGCCTCTACATGGGTGGGGGATGCGAACGGACTGGCCATCCGACGCCCCCCCCGACATCTGGCGCTGCCAGTCCTGGAGGCCCGTGCTGGTATCGACAGGGGTCTGCAGGTTTGCAGCCATGGAGCCCAGGGGGTTGGCAAACCCTGTCTGTGACAGTGCGACGCCGGCTCGCACATGGCCACTGGCGCCGATGCCCTCAGCGATGGCCTGCAGAGACTGGGCCATGGCCTGCAGAGACTGGGCCATGGCCTGCAGAGACTGGGCCATGGTCTGCTGAGACTGGGCCATGGCCTGCTGAGACTGGGCTATGGCCTGCTGAGACTGGGCTATGGCGTTGAGCGCCTCTGCCATCTGGCGCTGGCACTGGCTCACGGCCTCCTGTGTGAGGGCAGCCATGTCCTGGGCCACAGACGCCGCCTGCACGGAAAGCCCCAGGCCTCGCAAACCGTTCCCCATGTCTGACACCGTCGCACCCATTGCCTCCACCGCGGACGCCACCCGTGCGGTGTCAGCCTGGGTGGCACGCATGACCGGCACCACTCCCAGCTCCTGGACGCGGGTGGACTCCTCCACCTGCGACTGCAGCCGCCGCAAGCCACCCGTCACCCTATTCGCTCGTCTCCGGGTCGGTGGTTGCATCGGATCTATGTGTGGGTGTGGTAACTCCAGGAACCCGGGATCCATCTGGGCGGCAGATGTTCGCTTGGGCTGGGCTGCCCTCCGACCGCCCGGCCCCTCTGCTGCTCCTACCTCCACCTGCTGTACCGGGACGGCTGTGTTGTGCGCACCAGTGAGTGTACCAGACGCCTCATCACTAAAGTGCCCAACCGAGGTGAGTGTTTCTGCGATGGTGGAGGGTGTTGGTGACAGCAGTGGCGTTGTGTCGTGCTCTTCGTCCCACTCTGAGTCCATGGCACTTTGGGGTGGGGGTTCGTCTCCACCCATCCACTCTGAGTCGCTGTCCGGTATTTCGTCTTCCTGGGTAGTGCTGTCCTGGGTAGGGGTGTCCTGGGTAGTGCTGTCCCGGGTAGGGGTGTCCTGGGCAGTGCAGTCCCGGGTAGGGGTGTCCTGGGCAGTGCTGTCCCGGGTAGTGGTGTCCTGGGTAGTGGTGTCCTGGGTAGTGGTGTCCTGGCTCGGATGTGACGGGGGCCTGTGGCTGCCCCCCTCGTCGCTGGGTGGTCGCTCCAGCACGTGACGGGGGTGTCGTCTCCCTGTTGCTCCAGGTCTCTCCGTCTCCCGTGGTGTGCGAGGGGCATCCTGCGGGCGTCGCATGCTGGAGGGTCCGGGTCTCTCTGTCTCCCGTGGCCTCCGAGGGGCATCCTGCGGGCGTCGCATGCTGGAGGGTCCGGGTCTCTCTGTCTCCCGTGGCCTCCGAGGGGCATCCTGCGGGCGTCGCATGCTGGAGGGTCCGGGTCTCTCTGTCTCCTGTGGTCTCCGAGGGGCATCCTGCGGGCGCTCTGCATCTGCGGGGATGGGTGCCTGGACGTTTGGTCCTGCGATACACAATGAAGCATGCATGGTTAGACATCAGGCAGTGATCAGGTGATATGGGGGAGGGGGATATAGGGGAGGGGGGATATGGGGACGGGCTGTCGGTGGCTCACTTGCTAGTACGCCCCCGACCTCTGCATCAGCAACCTCCCGGTCGTCAGGTCCACCAGCCAGTTCCAGGGCCCTTTCCTCGTGTTCGGTCAGTGGCCTCTCATCAGCGGGGCCTCCTCCAGTCCTCACATGCTCCCTATTGTGTGCGCGCGCTTCTCCTGTGGGGGGGGGGGGTGTCAGGGGTAAAAGGCAACACTGTTAGGCAGGTATATGAATGCACGCCATCGGTTGCGCATGTATTGCAGAGGTTAAGGTTTGGGCTGGATTCACTTGGGGATATGGGGGAGGGGGGATATGGGGGAGGGGGGATATGGGGGAGGGGGGATATGGGGGAGGGGGGTTATGGGGGAGGGGGGATATGGGGGAGGGGGGATATGGGGGAGGGGGATATGGGGGAGGGGGGATATGGGGGATATGGGGAGGGGGGATATGGGGGAGGGGGGATATGGGGAGGGGGATATGGGGGAGGGGGGATATGGGGAAGGGGGGATATGGGATGGGGGGATATGGGGGAGGGGTGATATGGGGGAGGGGGGATATGGGGGAAATGGGGGAGGGGGGATATGGGGAGGGGGGATATGGGGGAGGGGGGATATGGGGAGGGGGGATATGGGGGAGGGGGGATATGGGGAGGGGGGATATGGGGAGGCTCACCCTGCCTGCTCTGACGAGGTCGTTCACCTTCTTGTGGCACTGGGTGCCTGTCCGTGGTGTCAGGGCCGCAGCGGTGACGGCCTCTGCCACTTCCCTCCACAGACGCCGGCTGTGGCGTGGGGCAACTCTGCGGCCGTGCCCGGGATACAGGGCGTCCCTCCTCTGCTCCACCGCGTCCAGGAGCGCCTCCACATCGCGTGACTTGAACCTCGGGGCTGAGCGACGGCCAGCCATCCAGTCGGGTGTTCCGGTCGGGTGTTCCCGTCGGGTGGGGGGGAGTAGCGCAGCCTTATGAGCCGTCACGCTGTGCGGCGCGTATGACGCTGCACGGCGTGAACCACGTGCGCAAGCGCGGATCCCGTTACGTCGCTGCTAGCCCATTTCAGGCCGGAAACTTTCGACCCATTTTTCCGACGTGACGCAAGTCGGATTTGCGCCGTTTTTTGCGCCGATCGGCGGACGTTCCGCCGATAACGGAGAATTTCGCCCCTGAGTTTGAATCCCAGCAGGACAAATGGTGGTGGCGATTGCATCCAATAACTATCGGCAATTTGAAAGGTTGAATACTTGTCTCAACCTGAAATTATCATTTTTAAAAATAAATTTAGAGTACCCAATTCTTTTTTTTCCAATTAAGGGACAATTTAGCATGGCCAGTTCACTTACCTGTGGGGCAGGACGGTAGCATAGTGGTTAGCACAGTTGCTTCACAGCTCAAGGGTCCCAGGTTTGATTCCCAGCTTGGGTCACTGTCTGTGTGGAGTCTGCACGTTCTCCCCGTGTGTGCGTGGGTTTTCTCCGGGTGCTCCAGTTTCCTCCCACAGTCCAAAGACGTGCAGGTTAGGTGGATTGACCGTGATAAATTGTCCTTAGTGTCCAAAAAGGTTAGGTGGGGTTATGGAGATAGGGTGGAGGTGTGGACTTAAGTAGGGTGCTCTTTGCAAGGGCCGGTGCAGACTCGATGGGCCGAATGGCCTCCTTCTGCACTGTAAATTCTAGGATTCTATGATACCCCGCACGTCTTTTTGGGTTGTGGGGGGTGAGACCCACGCAGACACGAGGAGAATGTTGCAAACTCCACACGGACAATGACCCAGGGCCAGGATCGAACCCGGGTCCTCAGTGCCGTGAGGCAGCAGTGCTAACCACTGCGCTACCCTGCCGCCCATCAAATCTGAAATCATGGGGGCAGCACAATGGCGCAGTGGTTAGCACTGCTGCTTCATGGCGCCGTGGACCCGGTTCTATCCCGGCCCCGGGTCACAGTCCGTGTGGAGTTTGCACATTCTCCTCGTGTCTATGTGGGTCTCACCCCCACAACCCAAAAAAGATGTGCAGGGCAGGTGGATTGGCCACGCAAAATTGCATCTTAACCGGAATTTATTTTTAAATGATTGTGCGATTGGAATTATCAATATTTAAAATATAAATGGTTTATTTATTAGAAGGATATGAAATGGTACAGGACACCATATAAGGTATACCATGGCAGCAAAATAAAGGGAAATTGATTCAAATGACTGAAAGGAGAATTTAGGACTGATTCAGGAAAACATTCTTTCCGATGTGATCAATACTTGGAATGGGCTTCTGGGAAAGCAGCCAATGTAAAACCCCTCAATCAAGAACCTATTAGATACTGCGATTTAGAGAGCGTTGTTGGTGAGCCTTTTGTCTGTAATGCGATGATAGATCAGGTAGGGTGGGCTGAATGGCTTTCTTTCATTTGTCATGATCATGTGATCCACACACAATTCCCAGGAGTCGGAAGAGGAATTGTGCCTGCTGGTCCTGGCAACCCGGTAACCAGGGAATTGTGCAGCAGAAAAGAGAATAAATAGTTGCTTTGAAAGAAGACCGTGAATCCGTAAATCCTCTCATTAATCTCGGTACCGTTTGCAGGGTTTCCCCTCTTTGCTACAACATTCTGGACATCTCCAAAGTAACCCGTTGGCTGTGAAATGCTTTAAAGCATCCGGAGGTTGTGAACGATGTTCTATCAATACAAATTATTTCCTTTGAAGAATGACGGTACCGTTGGACAATAAATTCAGTTTAAACTTAAAGTGGTGTAGCGAGGTCAGTCAACTGAATAGGTTTCTGGATTGGATTGGATTGGATTTGTTTATTGTCACGTGTACCGAGGTACAGTGAAAAGTATTTTTCTGCGAGCAGCTCAACAGATCATTAAGTACATGAGAAGAAAAGGGAATAAAAAAAAATACATAATAGGGCAACACAAGGTACACAATGTAACTACATAAGCACCGGCATCGGATGAAGCATACAGGGTGTAGTGTTAATGAGGTCAGTCCATAAGAGGGTCATTTAGGAGTCTGGTGACAGTGGGGAAGAAGCTGTTTTTGAGTCTGTTCGTGCGTGTTCTCAGACTTCTGTATCTCCTGCCCGATGGAAGAAGTTGGAAGAGTGAGTAAGCCGGGTGGGAGGGGTCTTTGATTATGCTGCCCGCTTTCCCCAGGCAGCGGGAGGTGTAGATGGAGTCAATGGATGGGAGGCAGGTTCCTGTGATGGACTGGGCGGTGTTCATGACTCTCTGAAGTTTCTTGCGATCCTGGGCCGAGCAGTTGCCATACCAGGCTGCGATGCAGCCCGATAGGATGCTTTCTGTGGTTTCGTGGCTTAAATATAACTCACACACAGGCTCCATTGAGATGGTATAGCTAAAGGTTCACAAATTGGAAATTGTATTGTGCAATTCAGTCACAATTTAGAAGGCACTTTTATCTTATGCATTGAATGCATTGAAGCACATGGTTTTGATGTGTTTTAATAATGCATCCATTGCATTATTTCCTTTCCAAGATGGAAAGTGCCTGCAGTGGGCACTGGACCCTGGAGAATGACTGTACACATTCTCCTTTCACTATGTTGTAGCTCCAGTCAGACATAAGGAAATGGCAGCAAGAGGAGCTCGTCCTGCCCCTCAGACCTACTCCACCGTTTGATTAAGATCTTGGCCCACCTTCCTCAACCCTGCCTTCTTTGCACAATCTCTAAATCCCTTAGTGTCCAAAAATCTCTTGATTTCTGACTTGAATCTGCTCGGTGACTGAGTCCTCCCTGGTGTCTAAGGCAGCGAATGCCTCTGAGTGAAGAAGCTCCTCCTCTCTCAGCCCTCAGTGGCCGGTCCCTTATCCTGACACTGCGAATTCCCCGTTAAAGGTTCTCCAACAAGGGGAAACAACCACTCAGCAACCACTGAGTCAAGCCCACTCACAACCTTTCCCCTTTCAATTAAATAACTTCTCCTTCTTCCAAACTCCAGAGAATGTCAATTCTACGGGAAGGCTACGAAAGCTAAATCTTGTTCATCGTTCCCCGCAGTTTGTTATCCTGTTTTATTCAGACGAGACAACAGGGACTACCAAATGTCTGTTCCTTCTGTGCAAACCGTGAGTTTGTGTCTTGGAGGGGAAAAAAGGGAACAAAACGTTGGGAGGAAAGAACTAGTCGTACTTGTCAATTAAATTCCAGGCGTTGTCGCAGCACCTTCTCAGGGCATCGAGGACTGGGCGTTGAACCGTCAGCCTGAGAATGGATAGAAAAATAAAAAATGATGTTTAATTAGTTGATATCTTGTGAAGATTGCACTGCAGAATGAGATCATGTACTGTTCGCAGAATTCACTAATTAATACACTTGGAAAGATGTAGGCTTCAGCTACATGTCCAGGATGTGTTTGAGTTGAAATAGCTCACTAATTTGATCTCCAAAATACACTCGCGGCCCTGGAGCAGAAGTAAAAGTGGACGTTTGGTGTTGCAGATGACAGGGTTGTTTCCACAATAATGTTCCTCCATCATTCAGAGAAAATTCTTAATGCAAACTGGATGGCGATAGCTACAGAGTGCAGATAGAATGCCAACATTCACCTGGCGCATTTTAATTTGGAATTTAGAATAAAGGGGACTTTTTCTCATTGTTGAATTCCCAGCATCATAATCTCCCTCTCTAATCTCCCTCTCTAATGTCCCTCTCTAATCTCCCTCTCTAATGACCCTCTCTAATCTCCCTCTCGAATCTCCCTCTCTAATGTCCCTCTCTAATTTCCCTCTCTAATGACCCTCTCTAATCTCCCTCTCTAATCTCCCTCTCTAATGTCCCTCTCTAATCTCCCTCTCTAATGTCCCTCTCTAATCTCCCTCTCTAATGTCCCTCTCTAATCTCCCTCTGCCACTTCTTGGCTGCTTAGTCAGTTGGTCACTCTGAGCTAGTGCCAAGGCCTGGGGACGACTCCTCCAGGCTGTGAGGGGTGGGGGTATCTGTGTTGTGCTATCACGTAGATGCAGTGGCGTGTAATGGTATTGTCACTCGATTAGTAATCCAGACACCTCTGGAGGCCTGGGTTCAAACCCCATCTCAGCAGCTGGTGAAATGTGAATTCAAAAATATCTGGCATTAAAAGTCTAATGATGACCATCGTCATAAAATCCTACCTGGCTCCTGAATGCCCTATCATAGAATTCCTACAGTGCAGAAGGAAGCCATTCGGCCCATTGATCTGCATCAACTCTCTGAAAGAGCACCCTCCCCAGATCCACACCCCCTTCTTAACCCCACCTAATGTTTTTTTGGCCACTAAGGGACAATTGATCATGGCCAATCCATCTGCACATCTTTGGATTGTGGGAGGAAACCGGAGCACCCGGAGGAAACTCACGCAGACACGGGGAGAACGTGCAGACTCCGCATAGACAGCAAGGTTGGCATCGAACCCGGATCCCTGGCGCTGTGAGGCAGCAGTGCCAACCACTGGGCCGCCGTGCCACCAATAGGGAAGGAAATCTGCCATCCTCACCGGGTCTCTGACTGACAGCAATGTGGTTAACTATTGAAAGAACCCAGCAAGACACTCAGTTCACAGCCACTAAATGCTGGCCCAGCCCCCCTCCCAGCAACGCCCCATCCCATCATAGAACTTTTAAAAGAAAGATTGTGTCAGACACTGAAAAGGATACATTATTAGGTTGAGAAACTGACCAATTCAGCACGCAGATATCGAGGCGTGACACTGCAGGAAAACCTCCAATATCTTTTCAGACATTTAGTCAATCGCTCTTGTTCAACTTTCCAAGTAATACACGAATGTGTCACCTCCTGTGGGGACTATCTGTACAGGGTGATGCGGCAGGAGCTGCACTCATTCCCATCGCTGTCGCACACAACAACAGCGAAACCCATCTCATGGGCAATTCCGACTGTCTTCTCTTCTGCCGCTGGGTTGATTATTTTTTTGTGGGAATGTAACCATTTCACTAAAAAATCTTCAGCTCGCGACTGTAGGATAAGCAGCTGATTGCTTTGCTAGTCACGTGACAAAATGTGAAATTCAATGCTGCAAGGATCTTTACTCTTCAATGGTAAAAGTCCACATTCAAAATATCAATTCAAAATCTTCATTTGCAATTTAGACTCAGGCATAAGAGCAAATTACTGCGGATGGTGGAATCTGAATCGAAAGAGAAAGCACTGGAAAATCTCAGCAGGTCTGGCAGCATCTGTAGGGAGAGAAAAGAGCGAACGTTTCGAGAGTCATTGGACGCGAAACGTTAGCTCTTTTCTCTCCCTACGGATGCTGCCAGACCTGCTGAGATTTTCCGGCATTTTCTCTTCGACTCGAGCATGTTGACCTGAACGCAGTTTCAATGACAACTGAAATGGATATTGTACAACAAATGTTACCTGTAATAATCCCCAGCAAAACCCGCACGGTGGCACAGTGGTTAGCACTGCTGCCTCACAGCGCCAGGGACGCGGGTTCAATTGTCTGTGCGGAGTCTGCACGTTCTCCCCGTGTCTGTGTGGGTTTCCTCCGGGTGCTCCGGTTTCCTCCCGCAGTCCAAAGATGAGGAGGTTAGGTGGATTGGCCACGATAAATTGTCCCTTAGTGTCCGAAAGTTTAGGTGGGGTTACGGGGATGGGGTGAAGGTGTGGGCTTAAGGAGGGTGATCTTTCCAAGGTAGACTCAATGGGCCGAACGGCTTCCTTCTGCACTGTAAGTTCTTTGACCCACCGGGACGACCTGATTGATCTCCCTATGGGGCTCGTGGAATACCAACTCCCCCACTGAGGGGCAGAGGCCTAACAGCGGAGCTCGGTAAAACACAATGATTCAGGCCGACCAGGAAGGGAAGCGGAATCCAAAGATGGTCCAGCCTGGGCCTAGTTGTACTCTCCGCTGCTTTGAAGCTTGCATACTTCTGAATATACCTATCTGCTTTAAACCTTTGTGGGATTCCCATGATTGTAATACCACCACAGAAATTAAGGAGCCAATTATTGGCCTTGAAATGAGTCAGGCCTCTTTTAACATGTAACCCATTTATCATCCAACTGATTCTCTTCAGATTCATGTCAGCTTTCTCCAAGTTAACAACTTGTCCAATTTATTAAATCTGCTTTCTGTAGCTGGCTGTGTTTCCTATTGCTCCTCCATTGGCCAGTGCCAAGAGTGGGGCTGTTTAGCACAGGGCTAAACCGCTGGCTTTGAAAGCAGACCGAGGCAGGCCAGCAGCACGGTTCAATTCCCGTACCAGCCTCCCTGAACAGGCGCCGGAATGTGGCGACTAGGGGCTTTTCACAGTAACTTCATTTGAAGCCGACTTGTGACAATAAGCAATTTTCATTTCTTTTTTTTTCATTTCATTTTTTTTAGCTCCACAGGCATGAGGCACACTCCCTATGTACCCGGCCCAGGAGATCGTCCTTGAGATGTGAGTGAAAACTGTGAGCAGTTCCAGCTAACCCGTCTGTGAGGGACATCAAACTCAAATCTTATCTGCCCCTCACCCGATGTCTCCATCACCCTCTGCTACACTTTACAGTGCAAGGGTGTTAATTGGGAGTGGGAACCTTAATTGATGTTGGGAACATAAGGCAGGAATAGGACACCTGGCCTCTGGAATCTGGTCCACCATTCATTCTGATCATGGTTGATGGTTATGGTCTGAACTTCACTTTCTTTTTTAAAAAATATTTTTCATTAAGGTTTTTTAACAACACAATTTTTCCCCTTACAAACAGTAACCCCCCCCCCCCCCCCCCTCCCGTAACAAAATAACGCAAAATCTCCCTGAGCAAGATATATACAAGGCAAGATGGTATATTTACATAGCTTTACACACTGGCTCTTGGCCCCCCATTTCCCCCACCCTCCATGCCATCTCTCGCTCATCCATCCCCTCAAACAATCTCTCGTTCCCTCTCTCTCTCTCTCCCCGCCCCCCCCCCCCCCCCCCCCCCCCCCCCCCCCCCCAGGGTTGCTGCTGCTGCTGACCGACCTTCTTCAAACGCTCCGCGAGATATTCTAGGAACGGTTGCCACCGCCTCTAAAACCCAGTGCAGACCCTCTCAAAGCAAACTTAATTCTCTCCAATTTTATGAACCCCGCCATGTCGTTAATCCAGGCCTCCAGGCTGGGGGGCTTCGCCTCCTTCCACAATAGTAAGACCCTTCGCCGGGCTATTAGGGACGCAAAGGCCAGAATTCCGGCCTCTTTCGCCTCCTGCACTTGCGGCTCATCCACTACTCCAAATATTGCTCGTCCCCAGCTTGGCTTGACCCGGGCTTTCACCACCTGGGATATTACTCCCGCCACTCCTCTCCAGAACCCCTCCAATGCCGGGCATGACCAAAACATATGGACATGGTTCGCCGGGCTCCCTGAACATCTTTCACATCTGTCCTCTACCCCAAAGAACCTACTCAGCCTCGCCCTCGTCAAATGCGCTCTGTGAACCACCTTAAATTGTATAGGACTGAGCCTGGCACACGAGGAGGAGGTATTAACCCGACCCAGGGCATCAGCCCATAGCCCTTCCTCAATCACCACCCCCAGCTCCTCCTCCCATTTACCTTTCAACTCTTCTACTTGCGCTTCCCCCTCTTCTTTCAACTCTTGGTATATTTCCGACACCTTGCCCTCCCCGACCCATACCCCCGAGATCACCCTATCTTGAACGTCTTGTGCCGGGAGCAACAGAAATTCCCTCACCTGTCGCCTCACAAAAGCCCTCACCTGCATCTAAATGCATTTCCCGGGGGTAACTCAAATTTCTCCCCTAGGAGCCCCTAGGCTCGCAAATGTCCCATCAATGAACAGGTCCCCCATTCTTCTTATCCCCGCCCGATGCCAGCCTTGGAACCCCCCGTCCATCTTCTCCGGGACAAACCGGTGGTTACCCCTGATCGGGGACCACACCAATGCTCCCATTGCACCCCTGTGTCTTCTCCACTGGCCCCAGATCCTTAGTGTTGCCACCACCACCGGGCTTGTGGTGTATTTTGTCGGCGAGAGCGGCAGCGGTGCCGTTACCAATGCCCCCAGGCTCGTTCCTTTACAATACGCCATCTCCATCCTCTTCCATGCCGCCCCCTCTCCCTCCATGACCCACTTGCGGATCATCGCCACGTTTGCTGCCCAGTAGTAACTCCCTAGGTTTGGCAAAGCCAACCCTCCTCGGTCCCTGTTGCGTTCCAAGAACCCTCTCCTAACCCTCGGGGTCTTATTCGCCCAGACATACCCCATAATACTCCTACCTACTCTCTTGAAAAAGCCCTTGGTGATCACGATGGGGAGGCACTGAAACACGAACAAAAACCTCGGAAGGACCACCATTTTGACCGACTGCACCCTATCCGCCAACGAGAGCGGGAGCATGTCCCATCTTTTAAAATCCTCCTCCATTTGCTCCACCACCCTCGTCAAATTCAGTTTATGTAGGGCCCCCCAACTTCTGGCTATCTGGATCCCCAGATACCGAAAACTCCTCTCCGCCCTCCTCAGCGGCAGGTCCCCTATCCCTCTTTCTTCGTCCCCTGCCTGTAATACAAAAAGCTCACTCTTCTCTACATTAAGCTTGTTGCCCGAGAACTCTCCAAACTCCTTCAGAGTCTGCATGACCTCCACCATCCCCTCCATTGGGTCCGCCACGTATAGCAGCAGGTCATCCGCATATAGCGATACCCGATGATTCTCTCCCCCGCGGACTATCCCCCTCCATTTCTGAGACTCCCTAAGTGATATGGCCAAGGGTTCGATCACCAATGCAAACAACAGGGGGCAACCCTGTCTCGTCCCTCGGTACAGCCGAAAGTACTCCGACCTCCGCCGGTTCGTCACTACACTCGCCACCGGGGCGCTGTAAAGGAGCTTAACCCATCTAATGAACCCTCCCCCGAACCCAAACCTACGTAGCACCTCCCAGAGGTACTCCCACTCTACTCGGTCAAAGGCTTTTTCCGCGTCCATAGCTGCCACTATCTCCGCCTCTCCCTCCTCCGATGTCACCATTATCACGTTTAAGAGCTGCCGCACATTGGTATTTAACTGCCTGCCCTTTACGAATCCCGTTTGGTCCTCGTGAATCACCCCCGGGACACAGTTCTCAATCCTAGTGGCCAGTACCTTCGCCAATAGCTTAGCATCCACATTGAGGAGCGAAATCGGCCTGTACGATCCACATTGCAGTGGATCCTTGTCTCGCTTTAGAATCGAGGAGATTGTCACCTCCGACATTGTCTGGGGCAGGGTTCCCTCCTCTCTTGCCTCGTTGAAGGTCCTCACTAGTAGCGGGGCCAGCAGGTCCACATATTTTCTATAGAACTCCACCGGCAACCCGTCCGGCCCCGGGGCCTTCCCCGTCTGCATGCTCCCCAAACCCTTACTCAACTCCTCCAACCCAATTGGTGCCCCCAAACCAACCGCCTCCTGCTCCTCCACCCTCGGGAACCCCAGCTGGTCCAGGAATCGCCTCATCCCCCCTTCCCCCCCTGGGGGCTGGGATCTGTACAGCTCTTCATAGAAGTCCTTGAATACCTTATTTATTTTTGTTGCACTTCGAACCGTGGCTCCCCTTCCATCTTTGATTCCCCCTATTTCCCTCGCTGCCGCCCTCTTACGGAGCTGGTGCGCCAGCATCCGACTAGCCTTTTCCCCGTACTCGTAAGTCGCCCCTTGCGCCTTCCTCCACTGTGCCTCCGCCTTGCCCATGGTCAGCAGGTCAAACTCCGTCTGGAGCCGTCGCCTTTCCCCAAGTAATCTTTCCTCCGGGGCCTCTGCGTATCTCCTGTCCACTCGCAAGATCTCCCCCACTAACCTCTCCCTTTCCATTCCCTCTGTCTTCTCCCTATGAGCCCTGATGGAGATTAGCTCTCCCCTGATCACCGCCTTCAACGCCTCCTATACCACCCCCACCCGCACCTCCCCATTGTCATTGGCCTCCAGGTACCTTTCGATGCACCCCCTCACCTTCCCACACACCACCTCATCTGCCAGCAGTCCCACATCCAGCCGCCACAGCGGGCGTTGGTTCCTCTCCTCTCCCAGCTCCAGTTCCACCCAGTGCGGGGCATGGTCCGAAACGGCTATGGCCGAATACTCCATCCCCTCCACTCTCGGGATGAGCGCCCTGCCCAGAACAAAGAAATCTATCCGGGAGTAAGCCTTATGCATGTGGGAGAAAAAAGAAAATTCCCTGGCCTGCGGTCTTGCAAACCTCCATGGCTCCACTCCCCCCATCTGATCCATAAACCCCCTAAGTACCTTGGCCGCCGCCGGCCTCCTTCCCGTCCTTGATCTGGAGCGGTCCAGTGCTGGGTCCAGCACCGGATTGAAGTCGCCTCCCATTATCAGTCCTCCTACCTCCAGGTCCGGAATGCGCCCCAACATGCGCTTCATAAATCCCGCATCATCCCAGTTCGGGGTGTATACATTTACCAACACCACCCACGTCCCTTGCAACCTACCACTCACCATCACATATCTCCCTCCATTATCCGCTACAATAGTCTTGGCCTCAAATGACACATGCTTTCCCACCAGAATTGCTACCCCTCTATTCTTCGCGTCCAGTCCCGAGTGAAATACCTGTCCTACCCACCCCTTTCTTAACCTGACCTGGTCCGCCACCTTCAGGTGTGTCTCTTGGAGCATTGCCACATCTGCCTTCAGTCCCTTCAAGTGCGTGAACACTCGAGCCCTCTTCACCGGCCCATTCAGGCCCCTCACGTTCCACGTTATCAGCCGGATTGGAGGGACACTTCCCCCCCCCCCCCCCACTAGATCCCCGTCTAGCTTTTTTGCTCCCCCCATATCCCTCCCGTAAGTCAGCTGACACCTGCTGACCCCGGCTTCCCCCGCCATCCCTTTAACCCCCCCCGTGTGGGAATCTCCCAATCAATGTACATTCCTTTGTTCCCCTTCCCGCCTTTCTTGTCGCGCGCGGGAAAGACCCCCGCGCTTTCCAAAGCTTGCCCCGCCCCCCATGGCGCAGATCCCACACAAACCCTCAATTAGAGTCCAATTTTTCAGCTAGTATAAAGGTCCACGCCTCTTCGGGCGTTTCGAAGTAGTGGTGTTGGCCATTATGTGTGACCCACAGTCGTGCTGGCTGCAACATTCCAAATTTCACTCCTTTCCGATGGAGCACCGCTTTGGCCCGGTTGAAACCCGCTCTCCGCTTAGCGACCTCCGCGCTCCAGTCCGGGTATATTCTGATCTCCGCATTGTCCCACTTGCTGCTCCGTTCTTTCTTGGCCCATTTCAGGACCCTCTCTCTGTCTGTAAACAGGTGAAATCTCACCACCATCGCCCTTGGCGGCTCATTTGCCTTGGGCTTCCTCGCTAGCACTCGGTGCGCCCCATCCAGCTCCAGCAATCCCGGGGGGGCCTCCGCACCCATCAGCGTCCCGATCATTGTGCCCGCATATGCCGCGGCATCGGCCCCCTCCACTCCTTCTGGGAGACCCAGGATCCTCAAGTTGTTTCTCCTTGATCTGTTCTCCAGGTCTTCGAGTCTTCCCGCCCACGTCCTGTGCAGTGCCTCGTGCCGCTCCACTCTCTCCGCCAGGCCCACGAGCTCGTCGCCGTTCTCACTCACTTTTTCCTGGATCTTCACCTCTTGTGCATTCACAGTTCATCAAACAGCCCTGTATGGCCTGTAAAAAAGGCTAATGGCACATGGCGCCTCACTATTGACTACAGAAAGGCAAATCAATTCATTGTCAGAAAAGCCCCTTTAGTGGCAGATCCATCTGCAATCTTTAACTCTTTATCTCCTGACCTTCAATGGTTTTCCGTCATTGATATGGCAAATGGCTCCTGGTCAGTACCACTAGCTAACCAAGTACAACCATGGTTTGCTTTTACAGTCAATCAGCAACGGTACACATGGACTAGACGACCGCAAGGTTTTCACAATAGCCCAACTGTTTACCACATGGCTCTGCAGAATCATCTCAGGCAACCGCCTGATCTGCCTTCCACCATTATCCAGTATGTAGATGATGTTCTGATAGCCTCCATTAATAAAGATGATCATGAAAAGGACTTACGGGTGGTCTTGAACCACCTCAGTACTAATGGTCACAAAGTTAGCTTTGCCAAAGCCCACATTGCCCAGGAAGAAGTTGTTTACTTGGGTCAGAAAATTTCCAAAGGCAAAAGGGAACTTACTCCGAACAGAACGGCGGCCGTCAAAGCAGCTAAAGAACCCTCAACTGTGCAGGAAGTCAGATCTTTCTTGGAATTCTGTAATTTTAACAGAAATTGGATTGATTCTTTTACTCAGTTCCAGCCATTAAATGATCTTTTAAAAGGAAACAGAAAATCAAGAGATCGAGTTAAACTCAATTCTGAACAAAACAATCATTCCCGAATTTGAGAAAGGCCCCGTGTTCAGCACCAGCCTTGGGTATTCCAAACATCGGAAAACCTTTAAGCATGTTTGTTCATGAAAGAGATGGTTACATGATTGCAGTACTAGCCCAAGAACATGGTGATCAGTTAAGACCGGTTGGGTACTATTCCCTTAAACTTGACAATGTGGCACTAGCATTTGGCAGTTGTTTATGAGCCATGGACGCCACACGTCGAGCTGTAATGACGACATCAGGCCTTGTTCTAGACCAAAGGTTAACCATTAAATGTCCACACTCAGTCCATTCTCTACTATCCATGAACAGAGTGTCACAAGTTACATCAGCGAGATGGACGAGATGGACAGCAGTTTTGGAAGCTCCCTACCTATATTTTCGCAGAGCCAGTCCTGTAAACCCATCATTTTTGCTCCCGCTTCCCGAGGAACAAAAGGGAGGGGAGACAGAAGGGCATGACTGTGTGAAAATAATAGAGGAAATGGAAGAAGTACGCTTAGTAGAAGAAGAGTCACTACAGAACCCAGATTTAGTCCTATTCACTGATGGTTCCTCTTTTATTGACAAGGGTATCAGAAAAGCTGGGTGTGCAGTCACAAGCCCATACGAAGTATTAGCTGAAGGAAGTTTGCCCCCAGGTACATCAGTTCAGCAGGCCGAATTAAAGGCACTAACAGAAGCATGTCATGTGGCGAGAGATAAAACTGCTAACATCTATACTGACTCCAGATATGGTTTTGAAGCAGCACATGATTTTGGCCACCTGTGGAGAAAAAGAGGATTTCTCAAAACAGCAGGTACACCTATCCGAAATGGAAAGGAAGTATGAGATCTTCTAGAAGCTATGGTCTTGCCAAAAGAAGTATCAGTTCTAAAATGCAAGCCCATACTCATGAGGACACTATGGAAGCACGAGGAAATGCTCTTGCGGACCAAGCAGCGAGGGAAGCTGCCTCCCTTTGTGCCTCTCAGTGGCATCAGGAATCCAGTCACATTTACAAACTGGGAGTAACTACCTTATTACATGATTTACGTGAAATGCAGAATGATTGTACAAAGGAAGAAAAATGGACATGGTTAGAATCAGGTATTCAACCGTCTGATGATGAAATTTGGAGAGAAGTTCAAACTTGTAAACCAGTCGCACCACAATCACTAATGCCTTTTTTAGCTCAACAAATTCATTCATGAGGACACATATCACCTCAACAAATGATGGATCCATTCCATAGAAGGTGGTGTGGTAAAGGATTCAAAAAAACATGCACAAGTGGTAGCAAACCGCTGTGTAACCTGTCAAAAGAATAACTTGGGTCCTATAACATCAATGCCTCAATTAAGAGCTCCTGCTCCCGCTGATCCATTCCAGGATATACAGGTAGATTATATCACTCTTCCTAAATGTCAACAATACAATGACGTCCTTGTAATAGTGGATACATTCTCCAGGTGGGTGGAAGCTGCTCCAGCTAGAAGAGGGACAGCTGCCCAGACAGCCAGAGTGCTAGGCAAAGACTTTATCCCCAGATAAAGTACCAGCTAGCATTGACTCAGACAATGGATCACACTTTACAGGTGCTGTTTGGAAGGAAGTCTGTAAACTACTAAACTTTAACTGGAATTTACACTGTCCTTATCATCCACAATTATCAGGACAAGTGGAACGTGTGAATCGAACTTTGAAAGAAAGACTGTCTAAATACAGCCAGGAAGGCATGAATTGGGTCCAAGCTTTGCCAATAGTATTATGCAGTATTAGAGCTACACCAAACAGAACAACAGGCCTGAGTCCATTTGAAATCATCACAGGCAAACCAGTGTCTCTGCCAGGAACTATTGATTTGCGGAAAGCAGACTGTCATTTAATGAGTGATACTTTGCTGTCTTACTGTCAAAATCTAACAAATGCTGTTAGTTCTGCTTCTCAACAGGTGTTAGCTGCGTGGGGAGATCCTCCAGAGGGTGGGCACGGCCTGGTGCCCGTTGAAGACGTGTACGTCAAAAAGCTGCAAAAAGAACCCCTAGGATCGAAGTGGGAAGGTCCTTTCGTATCCTTCTCACCACCCAATCCGCTGTGAAGTTAAAAGGAAAGAAAGTTGGATTCACGCATCGCACGTGAAGGGCGCGTCCAAGTAAAATGTTTGCCGCAATTTTAATTTTCAGTTATTTGATTGGCTTTGTGAACGTTGTACCAGAACTGAATAAGAACACATTCCTTTACACATCGACGATATATGCTAAAAACTTTAATATTTCCAATTGTTGGATATGCATTGCCACCCCTACTAACTGGTGTGGGATGAGGGTGACGGTGAGGGTGAAAGTGGTGTAGGGTGAGGGTTGGGGGTGGGGATGAGGGTAGTGTAGGGTGACGGTGGGTGAGGGTGGTGTAGGATGAGGGTGGGAGTGGTATTGGGGGAGGGGGTGGGTGGGTGGGGGGGTGGAGTGGATGAGGGTGAGGGTGGGAGTGGTATTGGGGGAGGGGGTGGGTGGGTGGGGGGGATGGAGTGGGATGAGGGTGAGGGTGGGAGTGGTATTGGGGGAGGGGGGTGGGTGGGTGGGGGGGTGGAGTGGGATGAGGGTGAGGGTGGGAGTGGTATTGTGGGAGGGGGTGGGTCGGGTGGGGGGGGTGGAGTGGGATGAGGGTGAGGGTGGGAGTGGTATTGTGGGAAGGGGTGGGTCGGTGGGGGGGTGGAGTGGTGTGAGGGTGAGGGTGGGAGTGGTATTGGGGGAGAGGGTGGGTCGGTGGGGGGGGTGAAGTGGGATGAGGGGGGGGAGTGGTATTGGGGGAGGGGGTGGGTTGGGTGGGGGGGTGGAGTGGGATGAGGGTGAGGGTGGGAGTGGTATTGGGGAGGGGGTGGGTGGGTGGGGGGGTGGAGTGGGATGAGGGTGAGGGTGGGAGTGGTATTGGGGGAGGGGATGGAGTGGATGAGGGTGAGGGTGGGAGTGGTATTGGGGAGGGGTGGGTGGGTGGGGGGTGGAGTGGGATGAGGTGTGAGGGTGGGAGTGGTATTGGGGAGGGGGTGGGTCGGTGGGGGGGGTGGAGTGGGATGAGGGTGGGAGTGGTATTGGGGGAGGGGGTGGAGTGGGATGAGGGTGAGGGTGGGAGTGGTATTGGGGGAGGGGGGTGGGTCGGTGGGGGGGGGTGGAGTGGGATGAGGGTGGGAGTGGTATTGGGGGAGGGGTGGAGTGGATGAGGGTGAGGGTGGGAGTGGTATTGGGGAGGGGGTTGGGTCGGTGGGGGGGTGGAGTGGATGAGGGTGAGGGTGGGAGTGGTATTGGGGGAGGGGGTGGGTGGGTGGGCGGGTTGGAGTGGGATGAGGGTGAGGGTGGTATTGGGGAGGGGGTGGGTGGGTGGGCGGGTTGGAGTGGGATGAGGGTGAGGGTGGGAGTGGTATTGGGGAGGGGGTGGGTGGGTGGGGGGGTGGAGTGGGATGAGGGTGGGAGTGGTATTGGGGGAGGGGGTGGGTCGGTGGGGGGGGTGGAGTGGGATGAGGGTGAGGGTGGGAGTGGTATTGGGGAGAGGGTGGGTCGGTGGGGGGTGGAGTGGGATGAGGGTGAGGGTGGGAGTGGTATTGGGGGAGGGGGTGGGTGGGTGGGGGGGTGGAGTGGGGTGAGGGTGGGAGTGGTATTGGGGGAGGGGGTGGGTCGGTGGGGGGGTGGAGTGGGATGAGGGTGAGGGTGGGAGTGGTATTGGGGGAGGGGGTGGGTCGGTGGGGGGGTGGAGTGGGATGAGGGTGAGGGTGGGAGTGGTATTGGGGAGGGGGTGGGTGGGTGGGGGGGTGGAGTGGGATGAGGGTGAGGGTGGGAGTGGTATTGGGGAGGGGGTGGGTGGGTGGGGGGGTGGAGTGGGATGAGGGTGAGGGTGGGAGTGGTATTGGGGGAGGGGGTGGGTCGGTGGGGGGGTGGAGTGGGATGAGGGTGAGGGTGGGAGTGGTATTGGGGGAGGGGGTGGGTGGGTGGGGGGGGTGGAGTGGGATGAGGGTGAGGGTGGGAGTGGTATTGGGGAGGGGGTGGGTCGGTGGGGGGGTGGAGTGGGATGAGGGTGAGGGTGGGAGTGGTATTGGGGAGAGGGTGGGTGGGTGGGGGGGTGGAGTGGGATGAGGGTGAGGGTGGGAGTGGTATTGGGGAGGGGGTGGGTGGGTGGGGGGGTGGAGTGGGATGAGGGTGAGGGTGGGAGTGGTATTGGGGGAGGGGATGGAGTGGGATGAGGGTGAGGGTGGGAGTGATATTGGGGGAGGGGGTGGGTCGGTGGGGTGTGTTGTGGGATGAGGGTGAGGGTGGGAGTGGTATTGGGGGAGGGGGTGGGTGGGTGGGGGGTGGAGTGGGATGAGGGTGAGGGTGGGAGTGGTATTGGGGAGGGGGTGGGTGGGTGGGGGGGTGGAGTGGGATGAGGGTGAGGGTGGGAGTGGTATTGGGGGAGGGGATGGAGTGGGATGAGGGTGAGGGTGGGAGTGGTATTGGGGGAGGGGGTGGGTGGGTGGGGGTGGAGTGGGATGAGGGTGAGGGTGGGAGTGGTATTGGGGAGAGGGTGGGTGGGTGGGGGGGTGGAGTGGGATGAGGGTGAGGGTGGGAGTGGTATTGGGGGAGGGGGTGGGTGGGTGGGGGGTGGAGTGGGATGAGGGTGAGGGTGGGAGTGGTATTGGGGGAGGGGGTGGGTGGGTGGGGGGTGGAGTGGGATGAGGGTGAGGGTGGGAGTGGTATTGGGGGAGGGGGTGGGTGGGTGGGGGGTGGAGTGGGATGAGGGTGAGGGTGGGAGTGGTATTGGGGAGGGGGTGGGTGGGTGGGGGGGTGGAGTGGGATGAGGGTGAGGGTGGGAGTGGTATTGGGGGAGGGGATGGAGTGGGATGAGGGTGAGGGTGGGAGTGGTATTGGGGGAGGGGGTGGGTCGGTGGGGGGGTGGAGTGGGATGAGGGTGAGGGTGGGAGTGGGGGAAGGGGTGGAGTGGGATGAGGGTGAGGGTGAGGGTGGTATTGGGGGAGGGGGTGGGTCGGTGGGGGGGGTGGAGTGGGATGAGGGTGAGGGTGGGAGTGGGGGAGGGGGTGGAGTGGGATGAGGGTGAGGGTGGGAGTGGTATTAGGGGAGGGGGTGGGTCGGTGGGGGGGGTGGAGTGGGATGAGGGTGAGGGTGGGAGTGGGGGAGGGGGTGGAGTGGGATGAGGGTGAGGGTGAGGGTGGTATTGGGGGAGGGGGTGGGTGGGTGGGGGGGTGGAGTGGGATGAGGGTGAGGGTGGGAGTGGGGGAGGGGGTGGAGTGGGATGAGGGTGAGGGTGGGAGTGGTATTGGGGGAGGGGGTGGGTCGGTGGGGGGGGTGGAGTGGGATGAGGGTGAGGGTGGGAGTGGGGGAGGGGGTGGAGTGGGATGAGGGTGAGGGTGAGGGTGGTATTGGGGGAGGGGGGTGGGTGGGTGGGGGGGTGGAGTGGGATGAGGGTGGGAGTGGGAGTGGTATTGGGGGAGGGGGTGGGTCGGTGGGGGGGTGGAGTGGGATGAGGGTGGGAGTGGGAGTGGTATTGGGGGAGGGGGTTGGCATGGGGAAATACAACTAAGCGGGGTCTCACTTCCTCGCCCGCAGCCGAACTCCCCCCTGGTGACTCCTCTTCCGTCTGGGTTACCGGCCACGTCCATGGCCCTCTGCTCTGCCATGGATCCGGCGTAAACGGGGATTCTCTGGCCTTTGATCTGGACACAATTTTGGCGCTCGGAGAATCCCACCCTTGGTCTCAGGAACTGAGAATCCTGCCCCTTGTCTCGTTTCCTCCAATGATACTCTTCTTCCTTCCTCACCCCAGTCCAACGCCGGCACCTCCACATCATGGCGGCCCCTTTGCGGTTCCACTGTAATTCCCCGCGCTGTCAGGAGGGGGAGCTTCACTCATTTGTTTGCTCTTTGGTGTTGACTGTGCCCCCCCACCCCCCGCGGCAGACAATTGGAATGAACTTCAGTTCTCTCGCTTGTATTTCTTTCTCCCTGTTGATCTTGAGCTTCTCAGAAATATTATAATTAAAACAAATGTTAAGTAGGTGTGAGTGAAGTCCCAGGTTGGCTGATGGGTTGTACAGAATCTGCTGTCACTTACAGAGGTGGTGGGAGGCAGTCAGTAAACCTTCTGTCAGCCTGGTAATTAATAGCTTCAGCTACATGGCCAGGATCCCAAGAGGAGATGCACTACATTGCAAAACAGTCTCATTATCATCTCATTTCCATTTTTCTTCCAGGACTATTTTATTCAATTTTAAATTACATGAATAAACTTGACATTGACTCAGTTACCAACAGGCAATTCGAGTTTCTGTTTAAATCGCAATCCATAGATGCCAAATTCTTTCCAATTTAACCCACATCAAATCGCTGGCAGCTGAACATGTGAACTCTGCAGACGGCTGGTAGCTCAATACGGAGACATGTGTGTCACTGAAGGAGATGACATCAATCTGGATCCTTTGCAAAGCAGAGTCAACACATTCTAAAACTGTCAGGAATGCCTGAGGTGTGAGTCCAGGAGATGGAGCCTGGTCGAAGGTCACTCATTTAGTGGCCTCAGCTGAGAGGTCGAGGGTCGAAAGGTTAGAATGTGTCCTGCTGAGGACAGTCACGAGAATTTAAAGACTGATTGTAAGGGGAGATGTTTCATAGAACTTACATTGCAGAAGGAGGCCATTCGGCCCATCGAGGCTGCACCGACCCACTTAAGCCCTCACTTCCACCCTATCCCTGTAACCCAATAACCCCTCCTAACCTTTTTGGTCTCTAAAGGCAATTTATCATGGCCAATCCATGTAACCTGTGTCATGATATTCAGATAAACATCATGGTGCAAACATACATACACACTGATGGACAGGTCAACGGACCAATCAACACACACACAACATCACAGCCAATCACAGGCAAGAGCATACACACTATAAAACGGGGAACACAACACTTCCCAGGCATTCCAGCAGGAGACAGCTCAGGGCACAGAGCTCACAGCGTGCCACTCAGACATTCACCATGTGCTGAGTGCCTCTCCAAGATAGTGTTAGGGCTAGGTCCACAGGTTAGAGGGTAATGAACGAACCACAGTAACCAGTTTACAGATGTTGTTATTGTTAGTAATAAAACTGAGTTGTACCATCTGCAACCGTGTTGGTTCGTCTATGTAGCAGAGCACCGACACGACATAGTACCAGGATTGGAACCCAGTAACTGTGAGACCAACCTACGCATCTTCAGGAATCCGCCATCCTGCATCATGGACACCATCAGCCCGCCACAGCCGCTCCAAATCGCTGGAAACCTCGGCGTCAACTGGAAGCTGTTTAAACAGCACTTCCAGCTCTTCCTAGAAGCCACAGACAGGGAGAATGCATCGGACACCAGGAAAATCACCCTCCTCCTCTCCACGGCAGGGCAACGCGCCATCCACATCTACAACTCCCTGGTGTTCGCGGAAGGTGAGGACAAGACGAAGTACAAGACGGTCCTTCTCAAACTCGAGCAACACTTCAGCGTTGAGGTAAATGAGAGTTTCGAGAGGTACCTCTTCCAGCAGCGCCTGCAGGGTAAGGATGAGCCTTTTCAATCTTTCCTAACACACCTCCGTATCCTCACGCAGTCCTGCGGTTACGAGGCCACCGCCGATTCCACGATTCGGGACCAGATTGTTTTTGGGGTCACCTCGGGCACCCTACGCCAGCAGCTCCTCAAAATTAGAAGCCTCACCCTAGCCACCACCATCGAAGCCTGCGTCCTCCATGAAAACGCGACTAGCCGCTACTCCCAATTCCCGGCGGCCGAATCGGCACGGCAGGGGTCCTACGCGGCCGAATCGGCAAGGCAGGGGGTCCTACGAGGCCGAGCGGGTCCAGGCAATCGAGTTCCTCCCGGCCTGCGGCCCGGACGAGGGCGGCCATTTTGCGCGCTTTCCGCGGCCTCCCGCGCTTGTACGCGCCAAAAGAGACGTCGCGCAGAGAGACTTGACGCGCAGGCGCGCTCTACGCAGGACCGAACTGCGCATGCGCGATGGCGCAACGAACGCCATGACGTCACGACGTGCGGCAACTGTGGATCCGCACATTTAAAGCGGCAATGTCCGGCAAAGAACCAACAATGCCTCCGCTGTGGCAAGATGGGCCACTACACTGCCTGCTGTCGAGCAGCTCAACCTGCCAACGCTCCCCAATTCCGACAGCCTCGCAGGGACGTGCGGACCATTCAGCCTCCGTACTCCGAGTCATACCCTGACGATATACAGACCGGTGATACAGACGACCGGGAAGCCTTCCGTGTTGCGGTCATTGACAGGAACCGGATGTCTCCAAGCAGGACCCACCAGCCGATGCCAGTGAACAGTGTCAATCCGGGTGATGAATGGTGTGCCACCCTAACGGTCAACCGATCACCAACCACATTCCGTTTGGACACTGGTGCCTCCGCCAACCTAATAGCATGGTCAGCCTTCTACACCTTGATGGTCAGACCACTAATTCGGCCATCCCGTTGTAAGATGATCGACTACAACGGAAACGTTATCCCGGCCATGGGATCCTGCCAGCTCCAGGTGACAGACAACACACACACGGCCACACTCTCCTTCGAGATAGTTGGATCATCGAAGGACTCCCTGCTAGGCGCACAAGCATGCAAGGTTCTCCACCTCGTGCAGCGGGTCCACGCTCTGTCTCCAGAAGGCACATCAGACTTCCCGGATGCGGAATTTAGAGCATAGCTCTACTCACTCCTCGCCCACAACCAGGAGGCATTCGAGGGCATGGGCACACTGCCCTATACCTACAGAATACGGCTCAAACCGGATGCCACCCCGGTCATTCACGCACCTCGCAGGGTCCCAGCGCCACTCAAAGACCGCCTCAAGCAGCAGCTGCAGGATCTCCAGGACCAAGGGGTGCTATCCCGGGTCACGGAGCCCACGCCATGGGTCAGCTCCATGGTGTGTGTTAAGAAGCCCTCTGGCGAACTCCGGATCTGCATCGACCCGAAAGACCTGAACAACAACATCATGAGGGAACACTACCCCATACCCAAACGGGAAGAGATCACGAGCGAAATGGCCGGGGCTAAAATTTTCACAAAGCTTGATGCCTCGAAGGGTTTTTGGCAGATCCAACTGGATCAGTCCAGCAGGAAGCTGTGCACCTTCAACACTCCTTTCGGCAGGCTCTGCTATAACAGAATGCCGTTTGGCATCATCTCAGCATCAGAGGTCTTTCACAGGATCATGGAGCAGATGATGGAAGGCATCGAAGGGGTGCGCGTCTATGTTGACGATGTCATCATCTGGTCCACCACACCACAGGAGCACATCAGCCGTCTCCAGCGCGTCTTTGCTCGGATACGAGAACACGGCCTGCGCCTCCAGCGAGCCAAGTGTTCTTTCGGCCAAACTGAACTAAAGTTTCTGGGGGACCACATATCCCGGTCAGGAGTGCGTCCGGATGCAGACAAGGTGAGCGCCATTACAGCCATGCCGCAGCCGGCAGACAAGAAAGCAGTGCTACGCTTCCTAGGCATGGTCAACCTACTGGGGAAGTTCATTCCCAACCTTGCCTCCCACACAACGGCTCTAGTAAAGAACCTAGTAAAGAAGTCCACGGAGTTACAGTGGCTGCCCGCACACCAGAAGGAATGGGAGGAGCTCACCACAGCCCCGGTATTGGCGTTCTACGACACCTCTCGTGATGCGAAGATCCCGACTGATGCCAGCCAGTCCGGCATTGGGGCGGCACTCCTGCAATGGGATGACACTGCATCATGGGCCCCGGTTGCCTATGCCTCGCGGGCTATGAGCCCCACAGAACAGCGCTTTGCGCAGATCGAGAAGGAGTGCCTGGGTTTGTTAACCGGCATAGACAAGTTCCACGACTACGTGTATGGTCTCCCCCAGTTCACCGTGGAAACCGACCATCGCCCCTAGTCAGCATCATACATAAGGACCTGAACGAGATGACCCCTCGCCTCCAGCGCATCCTACTCAAGCTCCAGAGGTACGACTTCCAACTGGTCTACACCCCGGGCAAGGACCTCATCATTGCGGATGCCCTCTCCAGAGCAGTGAGCACACCGCCCGACTCGGAGGAGTTTGTCTGTCAGGTCGAAGCGCATGTGGCCTTCACATCGGCAAATCTGCCAGCTGATGATTCAAGTCTGGCCCGTATTCGCCAGGAGACTGCGGCTGACCCCCTTCTACAACGTGTGATGCGCCATATGACGGGAGGGTGGCTCAAAGGACAGTGCTCACAATTCTACAATGTCCGAGACGACTTGGCCGTCATTGACGGTGTCCTCCTAAAGCTGGACCGGATTGTGATTCCGCACAGCATGCACAAGCTGGTCCTCGACCAACTACACGAAGGCCATCTGGGGGTTGAGAAGTGCAGATGGAGGGCCCGAGAAGCTGTATACTGGCCGGGCATCAGCGACGACATCGCCAACATGGTGCTCAACTGCCCCACCTGCCAAAGGTTTCAGCCGGCGCAACCCCCTGAGACGCTTCAGCCCCATGAGCTGGGGGTCCACACCCACGTCCCCCTGGGCGATGGTGGGTGTGGACCTTTTTCATGCGCTTGGCAGGGACTATGTCATCATCATAGATTACTTTTCGAATTATCCAGAGGTCATCCGCTGTCATAAGGGCATGCAAAGACACCTTCGCTCGCCATGGCATTCCGCTTACTGTCATGTCGGACAATGGGCCCTGTTTTGGAGCCAAGAATGGTCGTCCTTTGCTGCTTCGTATGGCTTCACACACGTGACGTCCAGCCCTCTGCATCCCCAGTCAAATGGCAAGGCGGAAAAGGGCGTTCACATCGTCAAGCGGCTCCTCTGCAAGGCTGCTGATGCCGGATCGGATTTCTGCTTAGCCCTGCTGGCCTATCGCTCGGCCCGACTATCCACTGGCCTCTCACCAGCCCAGCTGTTGATGGATCGCTCCCTCAGGACCATTGTGCCATCCATTCTGGTCCCTACACCCAACTATGCTCCAGTACTGCAAAGGATGCGACAGCAGCGTGCTCAGCAGAAGGTGGCACATGACACTCGGGCAACTGATCTTCCTGCCCTGGCGCCTGGAGACAACGTCCGCATCCACCTACCAGAGGGTGGCTGGTCGGCAACTGCCGAAGTTCTCCGACGCGTGGCTCCCCGCTCGTTCCTGGTTTGCATGCCTGATGGCCCCATTCGCAGGCGCAATCGCCGGGCTCTTCGCCTGCTTCCACGCTCGCTACGTGATCATACACCGGTGCCACGCCCTCCTGGTGTTCCTGATGTCGACTTCGTGGAGCTTCCTGCCACCATGCCCAATCCTCTGTCACCCGTGGCCAGGCCCATTCCTCAGCCAGTGGTTCCTGATCCACCCTTGAGGCGGTCAACCCGAATTCGTCGCCCACCTACTAGGCTGGACTTATGAGCCTGTTTGAACATTGAACTCACTGACATATTATGCCACAATGTTAATATGTTTCTCTTTTTGTCGTTACAGGAGTTTGTTTTGATGTTTGATGATTACACTTGTTTTGTTTATGGTACAACCTCACTGCTATGTTGCACTTGACACCTTCCTATGTATATAGTTTAGCCTCATGTACATGTTGTAGATATTGCACACACACATTCAGCCGCACTCAGTACACATCTATATTTATTACCACATAGGCACATATTCTTGTAAAAAAGGGGGATGTCATGATATTCAGATAAACATCATGGTGCAAACATACATACACACTGATGGACAGATCAACGGACCAATCAATACACACACAACATCACAGCCAATCACAGGCAAGAGCATACACACTATAAAACGGGGAACACGACACTTCCCGCTCATTCCAGCAGGAGACAGCTCAGGGCACAGAGCTCACAGCGTGCCACTCAGACAACCTGCACGACTTTAGACTGTGGGAGGAAACCGGAGCACCCGGAGGAAACCCACGCAGACACGGGGAGAACGTGCAGACTCCGCAGAGACAGTGACCCAGCAGGAAATCGAACCTGGAACCCTGGCGCTGTGAAGCCACAGTGCTAGCCACGTGTGCTACCGTGTTGCCCAATTTCATCTGAATTGTATTTGAGTGAGGCAGCCACACACTCCACAGAGTACAGGAGGTTACACGATGGCTGAGAGAGTGAATACACCAACTGGGGGGATGGATACCCAGGCTGGCGAGAAAGTCGGCAGGACTGATTCCCAGTCTGAGCTGATTTCATACAGGGCATTAAAATTATGTTAATGTTCAGAATACAAAGGGTCAATGTCATATCATAATTAACCACTAGATGGGGCTAGGTGCAGAACTATATAAAGCACTGACTTACAGACATCTGGGGAATGTTGGAAGGAGAGTATAGGAGTGGCGAGAGAGATCAGAGTAGTTAGAGATAGAGTGTAGAAACTAGTGTTAGTTGAGTGTAGATTACTTAGGATGATGAGTGGCTTGGGATGGGTGAGTTGGGGGGGGGGGGTACTTCCAGGTGTCCCATGTATCTGTTGCCCTTGTCCTTCTAGTTGGCGAAGCTGCAGGTTTGAAAGGTGCCGTCGACGAATCCTTGGTGAGTTGCTGCAGTGCATATTGTAGGTGGCACACACGGCTGCTACTGTGCATCGGTGGAGGAGGGAGTGAATGTTTGTTAATGGGCTGCCAATCAAGTGGGCTGCTTTGTCCTGGATGGTATCGAGTGTTGCTGGAGATGCACTCACCCAGGCAAGTGGAGAGTTTTCCATCACATTCCTGACTTGAGCCTCACAGAGTGGATAGGCTTTGGTCAGGGGGTGAGTTACTCTCCGCAGGATTCCCAGCCTCTGACCTGCTCTTGTAGCCACAGTATTTATATAACTAATTCAGGTCAAGCTTTGACCTGTTCCTAACATCCAAGATGTTGATGGTGGGGTTCCCTGGTGTTGAATGTGAAGGGCTGATGGTTTCCGACTGGAAATGTACCTTGGATGAGCGAAAGACCAGCTTGCCTGGAATTTCCCCGTACGGTTGAACTTAATACCAATAGTCACATGAGGGCAGTAATGACAATCTAATCCGAGATCTCTTCGAAATGTGACTTGATGAAGTTGTGCTGCCTCCCAGTGGGAGAATAGCAATACTGCAACAACCTAATTTTTGTTACATTGACAGTCTGGCCCATTTGGATGGCTCAGCGCATTCCAAGGGCTTTAATTGAACAGTACAACACTAATTCTGACCTAGCAAGGACTTTATGGAGTTTACCCTGTTGATTGATTGATTGATTTATTGTCACATGTACCGAAGTACAGTGAAAAGCATTTTTCTGCGGCCGAGGGAATGTACACAGTACGTACACAATAGACAAAAAGAATAATCGACAGAGAACATCGATAAACAATGATTGGTTACAGTGCGGAACAAGGGGCCAAACAAAGCAAATACATGAGCAAGAGCAGCATAGGGCGTTGTGAATAGTGTTCTTACAGGGAACAGATCAGTCCGAGGGGGAGCCGTTGAGGAGTCTGGTAGCTGTGGCGAAGAAGCTGTTTCTATGTCTGGATGTGTGGGTCTTCAGACTTCTGTACCTTCTGCCTGATGGAAGGGTCTGGAAGAAGGCAATGCCTGGGAGGGGCTCTGATAATGCTGTCTGCCTTCCTGAGGCAATGGGAGGTGTATACACGATCAATGTGAGGGTGGCGAGCTTGTGTGATGTGTTGGGCTGAGTTCACCACACTCTGCAGTTTCTTGCGATCTCGGACCGAGCAGTTGCCATACCATCTGTGATGCAGCCGGATAGGATGCTCTCTATGGTTCATCTGTAGAAGTTTGTGAGAGTCGATACAGACATGCCAAATTTCTTTAGCTTCTGCAGGAAGTAGAGAAGTTGTTGGGCTTTCTTGACTGTTGCATCAACGCAAGTGGACCAGGACAGACTGTTGGTGATGGTGATCCCCAGGAACCTAAAGCTATCGACCATCTCCAGTTCGGAGCCATTGATGTAGCCGGCGGGGGAGTGGGGGGATCGTGCTACGCTTCCTGAAGTCGATGATCAGTTCCTTGGTTTTGCTGCCATTTAGAGAGAGGTTGTTTTCTGTACACCATTGCTACCTCCCTCTCAGGAGTAACCTCTTTTTGATTCAGTACAATACGTTGATCAGCAGGGTGGTATCAGCTGGAGTGATTGGTGAATGGGGTGAGGGTTGGGTCTGGGTGGAAATTTGACTGATGATCCTTGTGGAAGAAAACTTTGATGAGCCTCACGGTTCACAACGTCTACCTGGATAAGACCCTGGAGGGCTGGTGATGACCATCTACATTTATCAAGAACCAATGAACCAATGCCTTCAGAAGAGATAGGAGAGGGAAAGTAGAAGAAAGTTAAAGAAACATAATTAAATAATTTAAACATTTTAAATATAGTTCTTTGTAAGTTTTAATGTATGTTAACTAATATGAATCTCGATATTGTTACCATCTCCACAGAGCCGATAATTTTAAAGAGAAATTCAAACTTCAGCTATTAGCTAAATGTAGGACACACAATAAAGTGTCACATTTTGAAACTTTTACCGTGACAAATGCAAAAAGGACAGTGTGAACTAAACATTATTTCCAGGGCGGCACGGTGGCGCAGCGGTTAGCACTTCTGCCTCACGATGCCGAGGTCCCAGGTTTAATCCCGGCCCTGGGTCACTGTCCGTGGGAAGTTTGCACATAATCCCCGTGTCTGCGTGGGTTTCACTTCCACAACCCAAAGATGTGCAGAGTAGGTGGGTTGGCCACGCTAAATTGCCCCTTAATTGGAAACAAAAATAATTGTTTACTCTAAAATTTAGGGGAAAAAACTGAACATTATTTCCAGTAACAGAAACCTTCACTGGAGTCAAGCAGGGATGTGTCATCGCCCACACCCTTTTCTCCATCTTCATCGCCACCATCCTTCACCTTATCAAGAACAAGTTTCCCAGTCGAGTCGACATCGTCTACTGGATAACTTTTCAACCTCAACCGATTGAAATCCAAGAAGAAAACGACACTGATATTGCTCGTGGAACTTCACGATGCAGATACCGCCATTTTCACTCTCTCAGAACAGAATCCACAAGCCATGCTTGACACCCCCGTGGAGCAGACCAAAGAATTGGTCTCAACCACAACCTGAAGAAGATTCAAGTCCTTTAGCAATCCACCCCGGGACAAGATCCTGTCTCTCCCTCCATCAAGATCAATGGAGAAACCCTCCCAAATGTGGAACATTTCCTATACCTGGGGAGCCACCTCTCCTCTAAGGCTGAAATTGATCCAGAAATCGAACATCATATTCAATCCCCGAGCGCCTCCTTCGGACACCTAAAGTCTTTGACGACCGCGATGCCTGTCCTGACACCAAGATCCTCGTGTACAAGTCCTCCCCACTCTTCTGAATGGCTCAAAGCTTTGGAGAGGTACCATGAACGCTGTCTGAGACGGAATCTCCACATCAGGTGGACTAACATCAGTGTTTGTGAAGGAGGCAAGAGCACCAGCAACAAAGCCATGATCACCTGAAACCAGCTGCGCTGGGCTGGCCACGTGCTTGGGATGTCAAAGTCCCTGCTGCCAAAGCCAATCTTCTTAGTCCAGCTCAAGGAAGGCTTCGTGAGGAAGACAAAGGAAACACTTGAGGCTTACCTCAAGAAATGCAACATATATGTCAATGCCTGGCAGACCCTTGCTCAAAGAACAAAGAACAAAGAAAAGTACAGCACAGGAACAGGCCCTTCGGCCCTCCAGGCCCGTGCCGACCATGTTGCCCGACTAAACTACAATCTTCTACACTGCCTGGGTCCGTATCCCTCTATTCCCATCCTATTCATGTATTTGTCAAGATGCCTCTTAAATGTCACTACCGTCCCTGCTTCCACCACCTCCTCCGGCAGCGAGTTCCAGGCACCCACTGCCCTCTGTGTAAAAAACTTGCCTCATACATCTACTCTAAACCTTGCCCCTCGCACCTTAAACCTATGCCCCCTAGTAATTGACCCCTCTACCCTGGGGAAAAGCCTCTGACTATCCACTCTGTCTATGCCCCTCATAATTTTGTATACCTCTTTCAGGTCGCCCCTCAACCTCTGTCGTTCCAGTGAGAACAAACCAAATTTATTCAACCGCTCCTCATAGCTAATGCCCTCCATACCAGGCAACATTCTGGTAAATCTCTTCTGCACCCTCTCTAAAGCCTCCACATCCTTCTGGTAGTGTGGCGACCAGAATTGAACACTATACTCCGAGTGTGGCCTAACTAAGGTTCTATACAACCAATTCTTATACTCAATGCCCCGGCCAATGAAGGCAAGCATGCCGTATGCCTTCTTGACTACCTTCTCCACCTGTGTTGCCACTTACAGTGACCTGTGGACCTGTGCACCAAGAACTCTCTGACTGTCAATACTCTTGAGGGTTCTACCATTCACTGTATATTCCCTACCTGCATTAGACCCTCCAAAATGCATTACCTCACATTTGTCCGGATTAAACTCCATCTGCCATCTCTCCACCCAAGCCTCCAAACAATCTAAATCCTGCTGTATCCTCTGACAGTCCTCATCGCTATCCGCAATTCCACCAACCTTTGTGTCGTCTGCAAACTTACTAATCAGACCAGTTACATTTTCCTCCAAATCATTTTTATATACTACAAACAGCAAAGGTCCCAGCACTGATCCATGCGGAAAACCAGTAGTCACAGCTCTCCAATCAGAAAAGCACCCTTCCATTGCTACTCTCTGCCTTCTATGACCTAGCCAGTTCTGTATCCATCTTGCCAGCTCACCCCTGATCCCGTGTGACTTCATCTTTTGTACTAGTCTACCATGAGGGACCTTGTCAAAGGCCTTACTGAAGTCCATATAGACAACATCCACTGCCCTACCTGCATCAATCATCTTTGTGACCTCTTCAAAAAACTCTATCAAGTTAGTGAGACACGGCCTCCCCTTCACAAAACCATGCTGCCTCTCACTAATACGTCCATTTGCTTCCAAATGGGAGTAGATCCTGTCTCGAAGAATTCTCTCCAGTAATTTCCCTACCACTGACGCAAGGCTCACCAGCCTGTAGTTCCCTGGATTATCCCTGCTACCCTTCTTAAACAGAGGAACAACATTGGCTATTCTCCAGTCCTCCGGGACATCACCTGAAGACAGTGAGGATCCAAAGATTTCTGGCAAGGCCTCAGCAATTTCCTCTCTAGCCTCCTTCAGTATTCTGGGGTAGATCCCATCAGGCTCTGGGGACTTCTCTACCTTAATATTTTTCAAGACGCCCAACACCTCGTCTTTTTGGATCTCAATGTTGTTAGACGTTTTAGTTGCTATGAAATGAAGAGTCTAAAGTTCTGTTCCTTTTTCACAAACACACATTTATTTCCTTCCAACAGCCTTTGCACAAAACTCTCACTATACATCACCTGACAGAGGCCACCTGAAGCCCCTTTACATATCAGTGTCAATTAATGGATACTTAACATAAATGAGACAACTAATTGGAATGTCTCTTAACCCATTACTTAACAGTCTCCCCTTTCGTGGAGAAAAAAATAATAATTAGGTGAAAACAAAATTTCAAGAAACTCAAAAACACACACATGATTTCCCCCCTTTTTGGAGAGAAAGAAAAAAAATCAGTCACAGAAACAAGCGCCCTTCATTAACAACATCCAAAAGTTTCTGTGAACTCGCCCCTCTTTTCGTAAAACAGTCTGACAGTTGATAGCTCCTGTCGACCCATTTAATTTTTTGTTATTTCCCCTCTGTCCAACATCTGCTTCAAACTTGCAATGTCTATCCGTAACCTCTTTTTATTGACACTTTTTGTCAAGTGCACATTTTCCCACAGGGATTTATTGTCAATGTGACAGTCAATAGGTATATTACCCAAATCCCCTAATCCCAAAATTTCTGTCAATATCATACTTATATAAAAGGCCATATCCACAGCCTCTACAAGGCTTAACATCTCAGCAGCCAAAGTGCTTTTTACCACTCTCCTTATTTTCTTTGTTTACCATTGTTCCCCAAAAGGAAAATTATAAAACCTCCTGCGCTTGAAACCCCATCACATAAATTTGCGTAGGACGCATCATTGAAACTATGAGTTTCAAGTGCCTACGGTCACCTAAAACCGGGAACTTCAAAACACACTCCTGCATTTTTAGTTTGGCCAACACTTTATTTGCTCTTATTATGTCTTCCACTTTGGGATCATTCATTTTTGTACTCAACTCTAAGACATCAAAACTCACGTCCGGTCTAGTCTGTCTACCTAACCAGTTCAGTTGCCCAATTAAACTTCGCAGTTGCTCTTTTTCTATCTTTGAAACCATTGCGCCTTTTTGTGAAACTCGGCCACGACTAATTGCTATTGGGCTGATGCTTTCCAAATAAGATTGCTGACGTAAAGTTGCCCCTAACTTAGTCTGTCCAATTTCCAGTCCAATATATTTAAATGCAACGGAAGCCTGACTTCCAACCCTGAATTCTTTCCTCAAACCAGAGATTACAATAGCTTCAAAATCACTCGTCCCACCCCACAAAAAATTATCGACATGCATCATAAAAATGCCAGAAAGATTTCCTTTTTGTGCCAGTAAAACATTACAGGATCTGCTATCAACTGGCAACAGCCTAACTTTAACAAAACTGACCTTACCGAAAAATACCTGACTCTAGATGCATCATTTAATCCATATACACATTTGTTCAACTTCCAGAGTACCCCTTCTGTGTTAGCTGCTTCTTTAGGAGGACGGAGAAAAATGTCTCTCTGGAGCTGATGCCCCTGCAAAAAGGCAGCTTTTATATCTATAGATTTGCATTCCCATGCCTTTGTGGCTAATAGAGCCAAGAAGATCTTTAAAAAACCATTCTTGCTGTAGGTGAATCTACCCTTAAATCCTGATCTTCTAAGTTTTCTTCAAATCCCCTTGCCACGAGCCTGGTCTTTGCCTTATAAGTTCCATCCGGAAGAATCTTTTCCGTGCAAATCCATCTGTGGGATAGAGCTCTTTGTCCTCTATCCGGTACTTCTGTGTATACCCCAAATTCACTCCAACTATGCAATTCTTGCTGTTTAGCTTCTTTGATAACTTTTTCATCTAATTTATTTGAAGCCACCAAAATCTCACGTGCATGTGGGCCTCTACTCCTATTAGTATTCGTAGTCTTACTCATGTTCCGAGATCTTGATAAACTACGTCCCCTCTCCCGCCTGGTATCTCGTTCTGTACTGCTACTGCTTGATCTTTCCCTTCTGCTGTGGGATGTCCTTTCAATAGTTCTCGACCTTTTCCTGTGGACCTGTTCACTATCCAATGTACTATCTGAACTGGCACTGCGTTTCTGTGCCCTCCATTTTTTGAACTTTGTGTTCCCAATCCATTGTCTTGACTCCTTCCCCTGAATGCTGTACATTCAACCAATGTTTATACTTTCCAGTGGCCTTCCCTGCTCTACTAATAACAGTTGCATCCTTCCATTGACTAGACCCTTCAGGCAAGTATGTCACTTTTGTACCAACTTTTGGCAGTTGACCTTTCGGAAAAATGGCCTGTTCTAATTCACCAGAAGTGTTGTGTTCCTCCACAGAAACCCTGTCTATATCAGTTAACTGGTCCTCATAGTTCTGTAACACATGCTGTAACACATGCGTACCAAATGACTCTGGTTCCTCATCATGTCTATCTGCTCTGTCTAAATTTGAAAATTTGTAATCTGTACCCATTATCCTTGATGAATGGACCCTAACAGTTTGATTACCATGTTGCAAAATAATTGTTTTGCCATCTATGCCTATGATCTTCCCTGGGCCTTTCCATTCATTAGAATTGTCTCTCTTATAGTATACCATGCCTCCTTGCTGAAAAATGGCATCTGATGGCCGTACGTACGTCTTAAAGCTCTGCGAATTCTTTCAGAGACGTCTGCTGCCAAAAAAGCTTTTCTACTGCTATGTAATGCATTTAAATGTTCACCAAAAACCAGTCCCCTCCCAAGCTGGAGGCTGGTCATCCAAAATGGATGGAATTTTAGGATTTCTACCAAACACTAATTGATAAGGACTATAGCCCCCAACCATCTGCAATGAATTCTTTGCATGTACTGCCCATGCTAAAGCTGAATTTAGCCTGCAATATGGTCGATCTGCCAAAATTTTCCGAAGCATGTCATCGATGGCAGCATGATTTCTTTCACAGACACCATTACTAAATGGGCTTTCTGCAGCCGTATTCATAACTCTGATATTCATGTTTTCACACATATCCCTCAACTCATCATTAGCAAATTCTCCCCCATTATCCGTAAGGAATTTTGCCGGTGGACCCATTCCTGCCCCTATCCATTTTTCCACGATTTGATCCATAATTACACTCTTTCCTTTACTTTGTACAATCGTTGATTGACTAAATCTGGTTGCTAAATCTACAAAATGCAAAATAAATATATTATTTGCTTTATCCCAGATCTTAAGGTCCATGGCCACAATGTCGTTAAAATTCCTGGCCAAAGGTTACTATCGGTCGTGCTGGTGTCCTTCTGTACTTCCTACAAACTTCACAGCGGTCACTAACCTGTTCTATCAGTTTAGTATAGTCGTCATCCCTTACCCCTGCATCCTTTAATACATTTTTCAGCCTCCGAGGAGACGGATGTGCAAATTGCCTATGCAGTTTTAATACCACAAGCTTTTTATCAGCTAAAGTCCCATTTTCAACTGCCATTAACACATCCTTAACCACTCTACTTGAAATATTATTTTTCAGTAATGGGATACAATAGTGTCCCGACTGTGTAAATTGTAAGTCCACCGTCTTTCCAAAAACTGTTGCCTTATCCTGTTCCATATCCAGTTTCATGTGTGCTTTCTTCATCGACGGTCTGCTCAGAAGCAAAGGTATCTCACTTGATACAACATCCGTGCTAATGAAATGATTCACTCCGGCAATATTGCAAGGGATCACCACTCTTTTCAGCGACTTCAGAGTATTATCATCCCCAAACCTGAAACTTGTGGGACTTTCAAATTCCTTAACCTTGTTACGATTTTCAGCATTCAAAGAGTCCAGGTAACATTTTAACCAGTCAATTCCACACACAGTAGATGTGCAGCCACTGTCCAATACAGCACAGTTGAAGGATTCTGCAACCAACACCCTCATTACCGGCGTAAAACTGCTTGTCAATAGGACAATGCCTTCTTTCTGGTCACTATCTTTTTCCTCTTCTGACTCTTCCGTGTCATGTGTCGCTTCAAACACTCTATCATAACGAGTTGGACAGTTGAAAGCATAATGGTATTGAGAGTCACATCGAAAACATTGATTTATCATGCCCCGTGCATTTCCGGGGTTCATCTTCCTATTGTAGGTTCTAACTGGGTTTCTGTCTTCATAATTTCCTTGTCTCGGTCTCCTTCTATAGCCTTGAGCCCTATTCGTAGCCATACGATTTTGCCATCCTGTTAGTAGTGTATCTTCCATATTCTGCCTTATTGTAGGCTGACCTATTTGGGTCATCAGAGCCATCGGAATCAAATATTTCCCCAAAAACTTTTGTAAAGCTTTTGTCATCTGTTCGAATAAGGTATCCTTATCAGTAAACTGAACTCCTGTCAAAACCAGGAGCCTATCCATGTTGCTCACTCTAGCACAGTCAAGTAATTTAAAGGCCAACACAGACTGTGGAAATTCCAGGTTGTGTTTCTGCAGCCTTTTATATAGTCTGCCAAATTCCATTATATAGTCTTCCATGGAGATATCCCCCATTTTCCGGAACTTATCAAAATCCGACCATGCTTCATATGCACTTAACAAGTCATCTTTCTTATAAATCTTATCCATATAATATAATAAAGTCTCCAGACCTTCTTCTGAGTCTAACTCTTCCAATTCCAGCTCAGAAAGCACTTTGTTTCGGATTTTACTGCCATATGGTAGAGAAAGAGCCAATGCCATACCTTGTTTTCTCTTTCCCAAAGCAGTTATCTTAGTCCACATAACTACTGCACTTCTCCATTGGTCGTACGATTCCCTTTCAGAAAATAAGGGAGGATAGTCATATCCAGCCATCTTTATCCTGGGTTCAGCCTTATATCTCTTTTTTTTTTCTTTTCGCACTCATTCCTTGCTTTGATCTGGAAAAGTTGTATCGTTCAACCCTTCACATTTACACCTGTTGCTAACTTTGGTTGGCTCTTAATTTGTTGCTCGTTGTATCTTTACTTAATTTGCTCAGTTTCTATAACCTTTTCTCTAGAGTCGCCAGGTATCTTTATGATACCGCCACGAGGTTCAAGTTCAAGTACTGATCAATAACGCAACACACCGATTAGTAAGATTCAAATCAAAACACATTTATTATACACAGTCAATCACTACTCATGCATAAAACTCTACTTACTAGACTGTCTCTATCACTAAAAGGCCGATACTTAGCTTCGGACTGGCCCACCAGGTCAGGGGAACAAATGGCCTTTCGTTCGATCTGAGTCTGCAGGATTCAAAAGCTGGTATGGACTGGTAGCTAGGAGCGCCTATCTCGTAGCGAGCGTTGACTGGAGACTTACTTGGTTGATGCGGCAATGAGGCAGGTCACTGTCAAGGGTTTGTTCGAGCTGCTGAGTGACCCTGCCAAGAAGGACGATTTGAACTTGGGGGCTCTACTTTATAGTCCCCAGGGGCTTCGCGCCGTTTGGGGCGGACGCTGTACCTGGTTCCAGGTGATTGGACTACGTTCCGATCACTTGGATCAATTTCTCCAATACTGGAGCTGTTCCCTGATCGCTGGGTGGTCCCTGAGTGTCCGTTGGCCTTCCTTTGTCTTGGCTCCTGCTGGCGCCGAGGAGTCTGGCTTGGCCTTATTCACCTTACATGTTTCAATTGTTCCCGAGGATCGCTCATTAGTATGCAGATGGCTGTGAGTTTCAGTGCTGTCTGGGTTTCTGCAAGTTCCAATACACAGGAAACTTTGCACCTGCTAGTTTTTCCTGGCTTGGCTGAATTTCCCTGCATTCTTTGCGGACCTCCATTTGAAGTCGTGAAGTGGCCAACCCAGGTGGCTACGCACCATAACCATCCTCTGCTACCAATTGTTAGACGTTTTAGTTGCTGTGATATGACGAGTCTAAAGTTCTGTTCCTTTTTCACAAACACACATTTATTCCATTCCAACAGACTTTGCACAAAACTCTAACTATACATCACCTGACAGAGGCCACCTGAAGCCCCTTTACATATCAGTGTCAATTAATGGATACTTAACATAAATGAGACAACTAATTGCAATGTCTCTTAACCCATTACTTAACAAATATGACCCAGGCTTTCTACACACCCTTCTCCAGACTCAACATTCACCAATTCCTTCTCTTTGGTGAATACTGATGCAAAGTATTAATTTAGTACCTCGCCCATTTCCTCTGGCTCCACACATAGATTCCTTTGCCTATCCTTCAGTGGGCCAACCCTTTCCCTGGCTACCCTCTTGTTTTTTTATGTACGTGTAAAAAGCCTTGGGATTTTCCTTAACCCTATTTGCCAATGACTTTTCGTGACCCCTTCTAGCCCTCCTGACTCCTTGCTTAAGTTCCTTCCTACTTTCCTTATATTCCACACAGGCTTCATCTGTTCCCAGCCTTTTAGCCCTGACAAATGCCTCCTTTTTCTTTTTGATGAGGCCTACAATATCACTCGTTATCAAAGGTTCCCGAAAATTGCCATATTTATCCTTCTTCCTCACAGGAACATACCGGTCCTTAATTCCTTTCAACTGACACTTGAAAGCCTCCCACATGTCAGATGTTGATTTACCCTCAAACATCCGCCCCCAATCTAGGTTCTTCAGTTCCCGCCTAATATTGTTATAATTAGCCGTCCCCCAATTTAGCACATTCACCCGAGGACCACTCTTATCCTTGTCCACCAGCACTTTAAAACTTACTGAATTGTGGTCACTGTTCCCGAAATGCTCCCCTACTGAACCTTCTACCACCTGGCTGGGCTCATTCCCCAATACTAGGTCCAGTACAGCCCCTTCCCTAGTTGGACTGTCTACATATTGTTTTAACAAGCCCTCCTGGATGCTCCTTACAAACTCTGCCCCGTCTAAGACCTTGGCACTAAGTGAGTCCCAGTCAATATTGGGGAAGTTGAAGTCTCCCATCACAACAACCCTGTTGTTTTTACTCTTTTCCAAAATCTGTCTACCTATCTGCTCCTCTATCTCCCGCTGGCTGTTGGAGGCCTGCAGTAAACCCCCAACATTGTGACTGCACCCTTCTTATTCCTGATCTCTACCCATATAGCCTCGCTGCCCTCTGAGGTGTCCTCCCGTAGTATAGCTGTGATATTCTCCCTAACCAG
The DNA here is from genome assembly GCF_047496885.1 of Scyliorhinus torazame. Taxonomy (NCBI): domain Eukaryota; kingdom Metazoa; phylum Chordata; class Chondrichthyes; order Carcharhiniformes; family Scyliorhinidae; genus Scyliorhinus; species Scyliorhinus torazame. Next base: position 158,040,166 of record NC_092724.1, on the reverse strand, counting down.
TAGCGCAACTCCACCATCCCTTTTACACCCCCTCTATCCCGCCTGAAACATCTAAATCGTGGAATGTTTAGCTGCCAATCCTGCTCTTCCCTTAACCAGGTCTCTGTAATGGCAACAACATCATAGTTCCAAGTACTAATCCAAGCTCAAAGTTCATCTGCCTTACCCGTAATACTTCTTGCATTAAAACATATGCACTTCAGGCCACCAGACCCGCTGTGTTCAGCAACTTCTCCCTGTCTGCTCTGCCTCAGAGCCACACTGGCCCTATTCCCTAGTTCTCGCTCAATGCTCTCACCTTCTGACCTATTGCTCCCGTGCCCACCCCCCTGCCATACTAGGAGAGAACTACTTGGAGGAACCTCCTGATTGAGCAGACACAATTCTTTGAGGACATCCGATGGCAAGAGGAGGCCTGGAAAAGGAGCCTGAGAAAGGAATACCTGCGACGTAGAGTCCAAGGACCGATCCCAGCTCCCAGAAACACCAAGCGTGCAGTCGAAGGTTCAGCTCTAGGACCAGGCTCATCAGCCTTGCAGGAACCACAGAACCCATGATCAGTAAGTAACAAAGAGTTTCTTAGCTGGACATTTCATACTCGTTAGTGAATGATCACCAAACAATAAGGGCGGGGATTGTCCGACCCCGCGGCCAAGTTCTGACGCCGGCGTCTAAAGCGCCGCGAGCCACTCCGGCGTCAACCAGCCGCCAGGCCCAGGTATTCACCCCTTCCTAGGGGCTAGTACGGCGCCTGAGTGGTGTCCGCTGCTCCGGCACACGAAAGCCGGCGCGCCACGGCCGGCGCGAGTCCACGCATGCGCGTGGGTTCCCGTCTCCGCGCCGGCTCCCGGGCAATATGACGGAGCCCTACAGGGGCCCAGCATGGAGGAACATAGGTTCCCGACGGAACTAGCCCGCCCGCCGGTCAGTAGGCCCCGATCGTGGGCCAGGCGACCGTGGAGGCACCCCCCCCCCCCCCCGGAGTCGGCTCCCTCAGCCCCTCCACCAGGGCGGCCCCCGCAGCCAGAACTCCGAGGTCCCGCCGGATGGGACCATACGTAACCCACGCCGGTGGGACTCGGCCGAACTTGGTGGGCACTTGGCCCAAAACGTTAGGTAGGGTTACTGGGTTACGGGGATAAGGTGGAGGTGTGCGTTTAAGTAGGGTACTCTTCCCAAGGGCCAGTGCTGACCTGATATGCCGGATGGCCTCTTTCTGCACTGCTGGGATTCCATGATTCTATGATTCTCTTATTTGGCTACAGATCATGCAAGACAAAACCGCAACTCAACTCTGAGATACTTCTGAGTTTATAGGGAAGTCTGTAACCTGATCTCAAAATCCCCCGCGCCCCCCCCCCCCCTCCCCCCACCCTCCTTACCATGGTAACAGGAAAGACTTTAGTATTGTATCTCAGTCGGAATGTTAATTGGCTATCTCTGATTGTAACTGCCTTTCATCTTAGAAATAAAGACCTGGGTTCCAGCCCAACTCTTTATAATTTGATATCGATAAAATCTATCTGGCTCTGGGAGACCTCTAGCCTCCTCATTGCGAATTTGGAAACATCTGTCATTGGCCCCAAGTGTAAATTTCGAGCGCCTCCCTCTCAATCAAACAATCTGAGTCTTGCTGATTTCTGACAATTAAACCACTCAGACTGATTGGCTGACAGAGTCTGGCCCAGATCACATGATCTCTTTCACCTACCCTACGTTTAGTCTGCATACATGCTACTTGCCTGTAAGGATGAGAGAGAACCAAACGAGACTCAACCCTGAGCTGCTTCTTCGCACATCCTGGAGGGCCATACCGGGGCAGTGCGGGAGAAGGTTGCCTTGTCCGCCCTCGAAACGGAGGCCACTGCCTGTGAAGAGACTGAAGGAGGTGGGAGAAGGAAGAATGGGAGCAAAATACTGCAGATGCTGGAAAGCTGAAATAAAAACAGATAATGCTGAAAATGCTCAGCAGGTCAGGCAGCATCAGTGGCGAGAGAAACAGAATTAACGTTTCATCAAAACTGAGGAAAATTAGAAATGTAACAGGTTTGGGGCAAGTGAAAGGGAAGAGTGGAAATAGAACAAAAGGGCAGGTCTGTGACTGGACAGGAGACATTAAGTGACGAGACATGGAGGCCATGGAGAGCAGTAATGAAACAATCAATGCGCCTAGAGAAGGTGTGAATGGCAGAATAATGAACAACTGTTGCCTGAAACTAAAAAAAACATGAGAACCAAGATTATACCGAAATACTCCGAGAGAGGAAACAAAGTGGATCAGTCGTCATTGTCAGAAAGTGCTGAACTGAATCGATGCGGTCACAAAGTGACTCAATGAAAAGAGAGGTGCTGTTGTTCCAAGAGCTTGCATTGGATTTCACTGGGACATTACTGGAGGCCAAGGATAGAGAGGTCAGTGTGAGAGCAAGATGGGAATTAAAATGGGGACGGTGGGGGTCACACGGTGACTGACCGGGCTGCTGTCCCACAAAGGAGTCACACAGGCCCCCATGTGGCGGAGAGCACATTGTGGGCCGCCAGCACAGTTATTCATTTGAAGGAAGTTTGTCTGTGGGTCACCCGGTTCTCTGCAGTGCTGGGGGGTGGAAGGGTTCACTACGTTCATCGAGGATAGTCAGAGCTGCTGCAGGTGCCTCCTGTCACTGTTGCTTTCGGCACTTTGTGTAATTAGGAGCGGGATCGCTCCTAGCTGGGATGTTCTACCAAGTCCAGTGTGTTCCTCCTGTCGCCATCTGCTTGTTTGTTTTCCATAGAATTTCAGTGCAGAGATTCTCACTGGTTTCCATTTAAGAGGTGTCGCTAATCAACCTATCCCTGTGTCCCTGAGGTAAACTGCGTTTCTGTGACTTCCCTCACCCCCTTTCACCTGAATGGGTTCATTCTTGACTGAGGAATGGTTCCACAAGGACCGAGAAGCCCAACTGTGGGTGACTATTCCTGCGCCCAGAGCTGTGCCCGTTTTACAGGCACAAAACGGACGCCTATTGTACCAATATGGCAGGCAACACGTTCAAGAATGTTCCGGATGTGCCCGGCCACTCACCATATTGGTAAAAACTGGGGAGCCCTCCTCCAGAAACACACCTTAGACACTCTGTCCCTGACTGATGCTGCAAGTTATGATCATGTGGCTGAAGTGGTGATAGTTTGGCGAGGGTGTGAGAGGACTAACGTTTTACAGTGGTGATCACTTTTGTGAGTTTTTTTCAGTTCATTGCAGGAATTGTGTGGCTGACCAAAACTTTGTGAACACCACCAAAAGCGGAAAAAAAAACCTAGGGGTAAATTTGGATTCCCAAAACTGGGTGTTGACGATTTTAAAAAATAAATTTGGTGTACCCAATTCATTTTTTCCAGTTAAGGGGCAATTTAGCGTGGCCAATCCACCTACCCTGTACATCTTTTTGGGTTGCGGGGGCGAGACCCACGCAGACACGGGGAGAATGTGCAAACTCCACACGGACAATGACCCAGGGCTGGGATCAAACCCAGGTCCTCGGCCGCCGTGAGGCAGCAGTGCTAACCACCGTGCCACCTTTGTAAATAGCAGAGAATGGTTTTGATCCATCGACCTCTGGGTTATGGGCCCAGCATGCTTCCGCTGCACCATCCTGCTCCCTTGACAAGGTGACAATTGTAACCCAGCTCCCTGAATGGAAATCCCACTGGATCAGGGGGGAGATCAATTTTCACCCCACGCGTCAGTAGGCCATTCAGCCCATTGAACCTGCTGCACCATTCAGCCCATTGAATGTAACTGATCTGATTGTGCCCTCAACTCCACTTTCATGCCTGCCTCCTGTGTTGAATGCAGAAATTATCAAATATTATAATTCATATTTTGCAGCAGTAATGTTATTAAAAACCATGGTTCAAAATACATACAGGTAGTATGTCTACTAAAGCTGATAATTGAAAAGTCGTAAAAAGTGAAGTAATAATTCATTCCAATGACTTCCTTGGTAAAGAGCTAATGGAATAAAGCTTTGATTGCTGGAGATTCCCTGGAGTGTGGATAGTTTTTGAGGGATCGTGCTTAATCCTAGCTAAACAGGTCAGCGGATGTAATGGGATACAGATGATGTAATCAATAGGAGGAGCCAGGTGTGTCTGTAGTTTTGCAGTCTGCTAGAATATTTTACATTGAACAGCAGTTTGCCATAGGAATTGAATCTGACAGGACAGTAGTGTGCTGGATCTGCTTTTGAAAGGGTCTCTGTTTAAAAGTATTGACTACACAAAAGACCACAGGTAAACCTGTTGTGTCAACTTCATTCATAAGTGGCATTTGAACTGTATTGGGTTGCTTAATTGGAATTAGTGGCAAGTGAAGATAGTAAGTTTCCAAATTTTTCATTGTATTCAATAACTGTTTAACTGTTAATTGTAAAGCTATATCTTTGATTTTAATGTGGCTAATTCTGTGTTTAAGTTAAAGTTTGTTTCAACATAAAAGATACCTATTGGTCACAGTCATTATCCCTGGGGTGAAGTGTCCTTTACTCACAGTTTTACATATTGAAAAATTGTTTGGGGTTCTCATGTGGTATCCAGAGAAAAGGTGGCGTGTGGTCGGGTATTCTAACACCGCTATAACCCTTAACTCATTTGTTGATCAAAAGTCTGCCCAATTCAGTCTTGAATATACTCAATGACTCAGTATTCGTTACTCTCTGTAGAAGAAAGAACCAAAAAAGAATGACCCACTGACACGAGAAATTCCTCCTCATCCCCACCCCCCATCAATGAGAGATCCCTTATTCTGAAACTGGAGCCCTTGGTTCTAGATCCCCCAATGAGGGGAAGCATCAACCCAGTCAAACCCCCCTCATCTTGCCCTCTGCTGCCCTCTGTGGTGGCTGCATTCTGCTGCGATGCAGAGGCAGTGGGGTCAGTTACAATTGGCTCCCCAGGCAATATCATCCACTAGCAGAGTTCCTGGTTAATCGTCACAAAGGGAGGGGCATTGCCCCGTTTAGACTATATTAACAGGAGTTAGGCAGAGAGTTAAAGAGACTCTGTAAACTTTCATTGAAGCAGGGGATACGGCAGGTAATTAAAACCCACAATTGTGACTCATATTTCCACAGCTGTCTCAGATTGTTGCTATGGTAATGGAGGAGGCAGTTCCATTGTTAATGGGTGACTGTGTGGAGTTTACACATTCTGCGTGGGTTTTGCCCCCACAACCCAAAGATGTGCAGGCTAGGTGTATTGGCCACGCTAAATTGCCCCTTCATTGGAAAAAATGAATTGGGTACACTAAATTTTTTTTAAAAAATAATTGAAAGTAAGGAAGTTCAATCTGAAGGCAGGGTGTTCGAGTTGAATAAAGGAAATTAGAAAGGCGTGAGGGACAAACTGGGGTAGGTGGATTAGGGAAACGCGTTAAAAGGTATGACTGTGGACAATAGATAGTCTTTAAAGAACTATTACATAGCTTACAGCACCTATACATTCCTTCAGGGTGCAAAGACTCAAAATAAACCAATCTAAAGTGGCTGACAAAGGAAGTTAAGGATTGCATAAGATCAAAAGAAAAGGCTTACAAATTTGCCAGAAATAGTAATAAACCTGAGGATTGGGAGGTTTTTAACGTGCAGCAGAGGAAGGTCAAGAAATTGATCAAGAAAGGGAGACCAGGATGTGAAATTAATCTCGCAAAAAACATAAAATGTCTGTAGTTGTGTAAAAAGGAAATGTTAGTCTAAAATAAACCTGGGTCCATTACAGGCAGTCTGGAGGATTCAAAATGGGAAACTAAATGTCTGTTTTGGTTACAGTGGGGGTTGGGAGTTCCCCTCAGTAACTCTGAGTTTAGGAAGGACATTAAAAAATTCTGTTGGGGTTCCCCTTGCTAGAGTGTCTGTGTGTTTGTATCTGTGTTTATGTGTGTGCGTCTGTGTGTGTGTGCACGTGAAACCATGTCTGAATGTTCGTGTGTATCATAGAATTTACAGTGCAGAAGGAGGCCATTCCGCCCATCGAGTCTGCACTGGCTCTTGGAAAGAGCACCCTACCCAAGGTCAACACCTCCACCCTATCCCCATAACCCAGTAACCCCACCCAACACTAAGGGCAATTTTGGACACTAGGGGGAATTTAGCATGGCCAATCCACCTAACCTGCACACCTTTGGACAGTGGGAGGAAACCGGAGCACCCGGAGGAAATCCACGCAGGCACGGGGAGAACGTGCTGACTCCGCACAGACAGTGACCCAAGCCGGGAATTGAACCTGGGACCCTGGAGCTGTGAAGCAATTGTGCTATCCACAATGCTACCGTGCTGCCCTATGTGTGAACCTGTGTGTATGTCTTTGCGTGTGTGCATTTGTGTGTGCATGCGTGTGTGTCTATGTGTCTGTGGTCAGCTGGTCCGCTGATGTACACCCTCAGCAGATAGACTGCGAATAAGGAATGGAGACTTGGGGACACCCCCACAGCAGGACATGTCCCGTGTCTCTTGGCACAGAATTAAAATCTTGATATTGTGCAAATTGGAGACAGTGAGAGGGGTTATTTTATTGGTCTCTCCACTCTCCTGCTCTGGCTGACTAATCCCCCCACCACACCCCACCTGACCCTCACTCCGCCTGCATTCCATTTTCACTCAATACTGACAAATCGAGGCTTAAACAGAACCAAATGTTGTATGGCAGTGTTAAATCACAAGTGGATTTATAGAGAGGAAAAAAATTAATTCTGGAAAGGAGGAAAACCTAATTTAATCGATGGCCGAAATAACAGGTTGTCATTGGAACTTTAATTTATCGAGGAATTTAATCAGATTGTTGTACATGTGTTTGAATTGTGTATCATTTATGGACTTCATAGCCCCACCATCTGGTTAACTATGGTATTGCTGTGTGGGAATCAATAGCAGTTTACACAGCAACTAATGGGGAAAGTTGGTGCCCTTACTAACACTCTGTGAGTCTCTTGTGTTCCAGAGGTTGGATATGCTGCCCATACATTACTAACCCTCTGGACTGAGTAACGGGGACGTCAGAAAGGTGACCACAATTGTCCCAGAAACCCTGGCTTCGAAAAGAGGGCCTGGGGAGTAATTAAATAAATAAATAATCAGAAAACGTTGCTGTCATATTTGTTCCCTACTTTTAAAGTTTCCTTCGTTCAGCTTCACAGCTCCCTCAGTACTGACCCCAAACAGTGCACCACTCCCTCAGTACTGACCCTCTGACAGTACAGCACTCCCTCAGTATTGACCCTCTGACAGTGCGGCACTCCCTCAGTACTGACCCTCTGACAGTGCGGCACTCCCTCAGTACTGACCCTCTGACAGTGTAGCACTCCCTCAGTACTGACCCTCTGACAGTGTAGCACTCCCTCAGTACTGACCCTCTGACAGTGTAGCACTCCCTCATTACTGACCCTCTGACAGTGCAGCACTCCCTCAGTACTGACCCTCTGACAGTGTAGCACTCCCTCAGTATTGACCCTCTGACAGTGCGGCACTCCCTCAGTATTGACCCTCTGACAGTGCGGCACTCCCTCAGTACTGACCCTCTGACAGTGTAGCACTCCCTCAGTACTGACCCTCTGACAGTGTAGCACTCCCTCAGTACTGACCCCAAACAGTGCACCACTCCCTCAGTACTGACCCTCTGACAGTACAGCACTCCCTCAGTACTGACCCTCTGACAGTGCGGCACTCCCTCAGTACTGACCCTCTGACAGTGTAGCACTCCCTCAGTATTGACCCTCTGACAGTGCAGCGCTCCCTCAGTACTGACCCTCTGACAGTGCAGCACTCCCTCAGTACTGACCCTCTGACAGTGCGGCACTCCCTCAGTACTGACCCTCTGACAGTGCGGCACTCCCTCAGTACTGACCCTCTGACAGTGCGGCACTCCCTCAGTACTGACCCTCTGACAGTGCAGCACTCCCTCAGTATTGACCCTCTGACAGTGCAGCACTCCCTCAGTACTGACCCTCTCACAGTGCGGCACTCCCTGAGTACTGACCCTCTGACAGGGCAGCACTCCTTCAGTACTGACCCTCTGACAGTGCAGCACTCCCTCAGTACAGACCCTCTGACAGTGAGCACTCCCTCAGTACTGACCCTCTGACAGTGCTGCACTCCCTCATTACTGACCCTCTGACAGTGCAGCACTCCCTCAGTACTGACCCTCTGACAGTGCAGCACTCCCTCAGTACTGACCCCAAACAGTGTAGCACTCCCTCAGTACTGACCCTCTGACAGTGCAGCACTCCCTCAGTACTGACCCAAAAACAGTGTAGCACTCCCTCAGTATTGACCCTCTGACAGTGCGGCACTCCCTCAGTACTGACCCTCTGACAGTGCAGCACTCCCTCAGTACTGACCCTCTGACAGTGCAGCACTCCCTCAGTACTGACCCCAAACAGTGTAGCACTCCCTCAGTACTGACCCTCTGACAGTGCGGCGCTCCCTCAGTACTGACCCTCTGACAGTGCGGCGCTCCCTCAGTACTGACCCTCTGACAGTGCGGCACTCCCTCAGTACTGACATTCCAACAGTGCAGCACTCCCTCAGTACTGACCCTCTGACAGTGCAGCACTCCCTCAGTACTGACCCTCTGACAGTGCGGCACTCCCTCAGTACTGACCCTCTGACAGTGCGGCACTCCCTCAGTACTGACATTCCGACAGTGCAGCACTCCCTCAGTACTGACCCTCTGACAGTGCAGCACTCCCTCAGTATTGACCCTCTGACAGTGCGGCACTCCCTCAGTACTGACCCTCTGACAGTGCAGCACTCCCTCAGTACTGACCCCAAACAGTGCAACACTCCCTCAGTACTGACCCTCTGACAGTGCACCACTCCCTCAGTACTGACCATCTGACAGTGCACCACTCCCTCAGTACTGACCCAAAAACAGTGTAGCACTCCCTCAGTATTGATCCTCTGACAGTGCGGCACTCCCTCAGTACTGACCCTCTGACAGTGCAGCACTCCTTCAGTACTGACCCTCTGACAGTGCAGCACTCCCTCAGTACTGACCCTCTGACAGTGCAACACTCCCTCGGTACTGACACACTGACAGTGCGGTACTCCATCAGTACTGACCCGCTGACAGTGCGGCACTCCCTCAGTACTGACCCTCTGACAGTGCAGCACTCCCTCAGTACTGACCCTCTGACAGTGCAGCACTCCCTCAGTACTGACCCTCTGACAGTGCAGCACTCACTCAGTACTGACCCTGTGACAGTGCAACACTCCCTCGGTACTGACACTCTGACAGTGCAGCACTCCCTCAGTACTGACCCTCTGACAGTGCAGCACTCCCTCAGTACTGACCCTCTGACAGTGCAGCACTCCCTCAGTACTGACCCTCTGACAGTGCAGCACTCCCTCAGTACTGACCCTCTGACAGTGTAACACTCCCTCGGTATTGACCCTCTGACAGTGCGGCACTCCCTCAGTACTGACCCTCTGACAGTGGAACACTCCCTCGGTATTGACCCTCTGACAGTGCAGCACCCCCTCAGTACTGACCCTCGGACAGTGCGACACTCCCTCAGTACTGACCCTCTGACAGTGCAGCACTCCCTCAGTACTGACCTTCTGACAGTGCAGCACTCCCTCAGTACTGACCCTCTGACAGTGGAACATCCCTCGGTATTGACCCTCTGACAGTGCAGCACTCCCTCAGTACTGACCATCTGACAGTGCGACACTCCCTCAGTACTGACCCTCTGACAGTGCAGCACTCCCTCAGTACTGACCCTCTGACAGTGCAGCACTCCCTCAGTACTGACCCTCTGACAGTGCAGCACTACCTCAGTACTGACCCTCTGACAGTGCAGCACTCCCTCAGTACTGACCCTCTGACAGTGCAACACTCCCTCGGTATTGACCCTCTGACAGTGCGGCACTCCCTCAGTACTGACCCTCTGACAGTGGAACACTCCCTCGGTATTGACCCTCTGACAGTGCAGCACTCACTCAGTACTGGCCCTCTGACAGTGCGGCACTCCCACAGTACTGTCCCACTGACAGTGCGGCACTCCCTCAGTACTGACCCTCTGACAGTGCAGCACTCCCTCAGTACTGACCCTCTGACAGTGCACCACTCCCTCAGTACTGGCCCTCTGACAGTGGAACATCCCTCGGTATTGACCCTCTGACAGTGCAGCACTCCCTCAGTACTGACCCTCTGACAGTGCGACACTCCCTCAGTACTGACCCTCTGACAGTGCAGCACTCCCTCAGTACTGACCCTCTGACAGTGCAGCACTCCCTCAGTACTGACCCTCTGACAGTGCAGCACTACCTCAGTACTGACCCTCTGACAGTGCAGCACTCCCTCAGTACTGACCCTCTGACAGTGCAACACTCCCTCGGTATTGACCCTCTGACAGTGCGGCACTCCCTCAGTACTGACCCTCTGACAGTGGAACACTCCCTCGGTATTGACCCTCTGACAGTGCAGCACTCACTCAGTACTGGCCCTCTGACAGTGCGGCACTCCCACAGTACTGTCCCACTGACAGTGCGGCACTCCCTCAGTACTGACCCTCTGACAGTGCAGCACTCCCTCAGTACTGACCCTCTGACAGTGCACCACTCCCTCAGTACTGGCCCTCTGACAGTGCGGCACTCCCTCAGTACTGACCCTCTGACAGTGCAGCACTCCCTCAGTACTGACCCTCTGACAGTGCAACACTCCCTCGGTATTGACCCTCTGACAGTGCGGCACTCCCTCAGTACTGACCCTCTGACAGTGCATCACTCCCACAGTACTGTCCCACTGACAGTGCGGCACTCCCTCAGTACTGACCCTCTGACAGTGCAGCACTCCCTCAGTACTGACCCTCTGACAGTGCACCACTCCCTCAGTACTGACCCTCTGACAGTGCAGCACTCCCTCAGTACTGACCTTCTGACAGTGCAGCACTCCCTCAGTACTGACCCTCTGACAGTGGAACACTCCCTCGGTATTGACCCTCTGACAGTGCAGCACTCCCTCAGTACTGACCCTCTGACAGTGCGGCACTCCCTCAGTACTGACCCTCTGACAGTGCAGCACTCCCTCAGTACTGACCCTCTGACAGTGCAACACTCCCTCGGTATTGACCCTCTGACAGTGCGGCACTCCCTCAGTACTGACCCTCTGACAGTGCATCACTCCCACAGTACTGTCCCACTGACAGTGCGGCACTCCCTCAGTACTGACCCTCTGACAGTGCAGCACTCCCTCAGTACTGACCCTCTGACAGTGCACCACTCCCTCAGTACTGACCCTCTGATAGTGCGGCACTCCCTCAGTACTGACCCTCTGACAGTGCAGCACTCCCTCAGTACTGACCCTCTGACAGTGCAACACTCCCTCGGTATTGACCCTCTGACAGTGCGGCACTCCCTCAGTACTGACCCTCTGACAGTGCAGCACTCCCTCAGTACTGACGCTCTGACAGTGGAACACTCCCTCGGTACTGACCCTCTGACAGTGCAGCACTCCCTCAGTACTGACCCTCTGACAGTGGAACACTCCCTCAGTACTGACCCTCTGACAGTGCAGCACTCCCTCAGTACTGACCCTCTGACAGTGGAACACTCCCTCGGTACTGACCCTCTGACAGTGCGGCACTCCCTCAGTATTGACCCTCTGACAGTGCAGCACTCCCTCAGTACTGACCCTCTGACAGTGCAGCACTCCCTCAGTACTGCACTGAAAATGAAACATTTTTTATTGGGCAGTGAGTGTTGACATACGACCCAATTACAGGGCAGCAATGCAGCTTTCCCAGAGCACAGGCAGGGATAGAAGACCCCAGATTGTAATTTGGTTGGTATTTTGCCTCCTCGCTCTATCCTAAGGATATTACAACCAATTCTGCTGCCTGACTGCTGCACAATCCACACCATCACTCATGGTCAGTAATCAAAGAGGCTGGAAGCACCAATCTCACATGCTGTGGACAGCAGACACTATCCACACCCAGGCGCGTTCCCCCCCCCCTCTTACCCACAGACGTAGAAGGAAACCCGGAAGTGGAGACTCCACTGGTGCAACCCCCTGTCCCCCACCCCCAGGGCCAGCAACTGGTGTCCGGCGTAGAGCGATAGTGAGCCGTGACTGAATCACCTGGAGATACTGCAGGTCACAGCACAGTATTTAGCACTGTTGCTTCACAGCTCCAGGGACACGGGTTCGATTCTCGGCTTGGGTCACTGTCTGTGCAGAGTCTGCACGTTCTCCCCGTGTCTGCGTGGGTTTCCTCCGGGCGCTCCGGTTTCCTCCCACAAGTCCCGAAAGACGTGCTTGTTAGGTGAATTGGACATTCTGAATTCTCCCTCAGTGTACCCGAATAGGCGCCAGAGTGTGGCAACTAGGGGATTTTCACAGTAACTTCATTGCAGTGTTAATGTAAGCCTGCTTGTGACAATAAAGATTAATATTACTATAAAAAAGGTTATTATAAAAGTTGAAGTTTCCTTCGCAGTTGCTTAAGGAAGAGCTCTCGCCTGTCATTGGCCAGCCTTCCTCTCGCAACCATCTCTATTGAAAGAACAAAACACTGGGCAATTATCTCATGCTGGTTGTGGAATCTTGCTGTGCGTAAGAATGGCCGCCATATTCTTCCCAGCACTTCAGCCGTGACATTTCACAGATATGCCATGTCGGGCAAACCGCCAGCAATTCGCGGAGATCCGCGTGGCGCCCGAGAATGAGGCAAGTTCTTCAATAACACGGCACAAATTGGGTTGTCAGAAAAAGAGTTGGAATCCAGAAAAAAAATGCACAAAAAAAAATAAAAATCAATGACACAGTCTGAATGATCACCTTCGCCTGATATTCACCAGGGAAGTCTGTAGCAACGTCCCTACAACCAAACAAAGATAGCCGGCACATTAATGGAAATTAATTAAAATCCTCACTGCGCTGAAAGGGCAGAAAGCAATAAATCCCCAGGGAGAAGTGGGTGGTGTTTATCCCAGAAAGAAATTTGTGAGGCATTAATGATTCTTCGAGGAGTGAGTCACTGGGCCGCGGAAAGGTGGCATTTGAGTGGAAACAGGCTAATGCAACGGCTCCATTCAAAAAGGGGTCACAGAACAGACACGCCAGATTGATGAACTTATTTCTGTTCCCTGGAAAATAATTAATTTGGCTATCAGGGGGATTAACAGGAAAGTAAAAACCTAACAAACAGCAGACAACATTGCTTCAGGAGGAGAAGGTTTAGCTCAGGTTTGGCTGGGCAGCTGGTTGGTGATGGAGAGCGAGGCCCCGACCTCTCAACCTTGTCCCTCAGCCCGCTGTGTCCATGTTGACACTCGGCGCGGAAAATTCAACTGGTTCCCCCCCCCCACTCCCTCCAGATAAATCAAATGATTTATTTTTTCTTTAGATAATTCTCCAATTCCTTTTTGATTGAATCTGCCTCCAGCGCACTCACAGGCAAATGCAGTCTACATCCAAACCAATCATTGTGCCATCTTTGATTTTCTTGCCAATCACTTTAAACTGGTGACACCTTCCGCCAACGGGAACACTGTCTCCCATCAACAATTCACCTCATGGTTTTGAACACTTCTACCAAATCTCCTCTCCACCTTCTCTTTAAGGAGAACAGCCCCAGTTTTCCCACGTTACCCAGCGTAACCATAAGAAATAAGGACAGGAGCTGGCCATTCGCGCCAGCTCCACCATTTAATAAGATCATGGCTGATTTAACGCTCACTAAGTCCACTTTCCTATCTTCTCTCCAAAACACTTAATTCCCTCACTGGTTAAAAGCCTATCGATCTCAGCCTTGACAATGTTCAAGACTCGATCGAGCTCCACAGCTTCCTGGGGTAAGGAATTCACCACTCTTTGAGAAAGGGAATTCTCCCTCAAATTCATCTTAAATGAGCACCCCCTTATTCCAGCCCAACATCCTCCCAACATTTACGCTGTCTAGTCCCCAAGAATCTTGTGGGCGGGGTTCTCCGATCGGCGACACCAAAATCGTGTTCGTCGATCGGCCGGAGAATCCCCGTTCGTGACCAAATTGGGGTCGGCGTACTCGGAGAGTACGCCACGCGTCACACCGACGGCCTCAGGACATTGCCTGAGGCCCCCCCCCCCCCAATGCTCCACCCCCGACCGGCCGAGGTCCCGACGGCGTGGGTCTCCCATGATCACACCCGTCGGGAACTCGGCATGGCGGCTGCGGACACAGTCCAGCGCCGGCACAGTCAGGAGATGGGGGGGGGTCTTTATCAGGGGCTGGGGGGACTGTTGGGGGGGGTGGTCTGGGGCGCGCGAGCCGGCCAAAGGGGGGGCACTATTTTGCAGGCAGGGTCCGTGAGTGGCCGGTGCTATGTTGCACGATTCTGCCCGCCGCCGTGTACATGCGTGTCCACGGACCGGGCAATTCTCCGGGCCGGATCAGTACCTACGCTGCCGGCATGCGCCGTTTTGCGTTGAACCTGTTTAATCTTTCCTCATGTGGCAGTACCTCCATACCCAGGGTTATCCTAATAAACCTCCTCTGTACGGCCTCCTTAAATAAGGGGACCAAAACTGTACCCAGTATTCTAAATGTGGCCTCACTAGTACCTTGTAAAGTTGCAGCAACTCCTCTTTACTTTTATACTCCAGCCCCCTTGAAATAAAAGCCAGCATTCCATTTGCCCTCCTAATTACCTTCTGTAGCTGTCTGCTAGCTTTCTGGGTTTCATGAACAAGGACTCAAGTCCCTTTTGTGCTGCAGCTTTCTGCAATCTCTCTCCATTTAGATAATAATCCGCCTTCTCATTCTTTCTTCCAAAATGAACAATTTCACATTTTCCTACATTGAATTCCATTTGCCAGTTTTTTGCCCACTCACTGAACCTGTCAATATCTCTCAGTAAACTATTTATATCCTCCTGACAACTTGCCTTCCCTCCCACCTTTGGAGGATCTGAAAATTTGGCCACAGTGCACTCTGTTTCTTCCTCCAGATCATTCATATATGAGCACTGTTGCTTCGCAGCACCAGGGTCCCGGGTTCGATTCCTGGATTCCCGGCTTGGGTCACTGTCTGTGCGGTGCGGAGTCTGCACGTTCTCCCCGTGTCTGCGTGGGTTTCCTCCGGGTGCTCCGGTTTCCTCCCACAAGTCCCGAAAGAGGTGCTCGTTAGGTGAATTGGACATTCTGAATTCTCCCTCCGTGTACCCGAACAGGCGCCGGAATGTGGCGACTAGGGGATTTTCACAGTAACCACATTGCAGTAATTAATGTGACAATAATAAAGATGATATTATATTATTATATTAATCCTTACTCATCTCAAAGCTAAAGACTAACGTCCTTTCCGCCCTCGGCTCTCTACTCTGGAATTTGCAATCATTACTCTGGTACAACATTAGCGGACTGTTGCCCGCTGTGCCTTCAGCTGTCTGGGTTCAGTTGGAACTCTGGGATTTCATTCCTGATCCTCCCTGCCCCTCCACCTCTCTAATATTTTAAGATTTCCCTTCTCCAGCTTTGCCTCAAATGTTTCTCCGATGCCCCGGGATATTTTCCTGCGTTAAGCGTGCAATACGAAAGACAGTTGTTGCTCTAGATCCCCTTGGATGGGTGAATTAGGAGGGGTTAAATGACCTTCTTTGTGGTAATTATCTTGTGATAGAAATGTGAGACTTTCTTCTTCTCAATCAATTAAATCATTTGAACACCAAATTAACATTTGGCTTTGTTGGTATAAATACTTCAGAGAAATGTCTGTGAGGGCGAGAGGAAGGACAAAGATATGGAATCCAGTCGTCAGGCAGTGCAGGAAACAAATGATGTCACCCATCTCTCCATGAGTCAGGACCAGCATGAATATACTTGGTACCAAACCAACAACAACAGCCTCCATTTCTATAGCACCGTTAACATGTTAAGGCCGCCAAGGCTGCATAATCATCCAAAACGTGACTCTTTGCTTCAAATTCGTTCATAGGATGTGAGTGTTGCTGGCTCGGCCCGTACATAACTGCCCTGGAGAAGGTGGTGGTGAGCTGCCTCCTTGATCTGCTGCAGCCCATATGGTGTAGGTACACCCACAGTGCTGTGAGGGAGTTCCAGGATTTTGACCCAGCGATAGTGAAGGAAACGCCGTTATATTTCCCAACCGGGATGATGTGTGGTATTGAGGGGAACTCGCAGGTGGTGGGGTTCCCAGGTATCTGCTGCCCTTGTCCTTCGGGGTGATACCGGTTGTGGGTTTGGAAGGTGCTGTCTGAGGAGCCTTGGTGAGTTCCTGCAGTGCATCTTATAAATGGTACACCCGGCTGCCACCATGCAGCAGTGGTGGAGAAAGTGAATGTTTATGGGCCACACACAGCAATATTCAGGCGGGTGTCCCAAAACTGCATCAAAAAGGCAAGTTTTACAAAGCGTCTTGAGAGATTTATGGATGGAATTCGAGGATTTAGGGCCCAGGCAGCTAAAGGCATGACCACCATCAATGGAACAATTAAAATCAGGGAGATTTGCGATCTCAGAATTGGAGGAATGCCACATTTTGCCTCTCCTTGGCTGGAATGCAGTGTTGCACAGGGGGACCCCAAAGGAAAGAGGGATTTTTTAAACAAATGTTTCTTTTTTAAATTTAGAGTACCCAATTCATTTTTTCCAATTAAGGGGCAATTTAGCGTGGCCAATCCACCTACCCTGCACACCTTTGGGTTGTGGGGGCGAAACACACACAAACACGGGGAGAATGTGCAAACTCCACATGGTCAGTGACCCAGAGCCGGGATCGAACCTGGGACCGTGGCGCCGTGAGGCAGCAGTGCTAGCCACTGTGCTGCCCTGAAAGAAGGATTCTGTCGTAGTTCTCATATTCGAAAAATAAAGTTTAGCATAAGGATTGTCTAGAACAATCCTTGAGTATTTTCCTAAACAATCTGAAGATTGGAAACATTACTCAACATTGCTCTCTCCATGTTGCAAAGGTCACGTGTGGAAATATATAAAGCATTTAGTTTCTGGACATACCCACCATTGGGCAGCACGGTAACAAGTGGATAGCACTGTGGCTTCACAGCACCAGGGTCCTAGGTCTGTGTGGAGTCTGCACGTTCTCCCTGTGTCTGCGTGGGTTTCCTCCGGATGCTCCGGTGTCCTCCCACAGTCCAAATACATAAAGATTAGGTGGATTGGCCTTGATAAATTGCCCTTGGTGACCAAAAAAGGTTAGGAGGGGTTATTGGGTTACGGGAATTGGGTGGAGGTGAGGGTTTAAGTGCAGACTCGATGGGCCGAATGGCTTCCTTCTGCACTGTATGTTCCATGTCTATATTACTGCCAAGGGAAAAAGCATCCAGTAAACATTTTCTAAAAGGGTCACCGTAAAATTAAAAGCTACATAAGTGCTGGGAATAAACAAGTCCAAAGTTGCAACCGAGAAATCCTTGGTGACAGCGGTTGAATGTGATTCATTTTATTCCATTCAGCGTCGATTCGATTAGCATATCGATGGGGTTTGTATCACAGACATGGCTGTGATGTGCATTGCAAATCAGAGATCAGGGGCGTCATTCTCCGACCCCCCGCCGGGTCGGAGAATGGCCGTTGGCCGCCGTGAATCCCGCCCCCGCCCCCGCCGAAGTCTCCGCTCCCGGAGATTGGGCGGGGGGCGGGAATCCGGCCGCGCCGGTTGGCGGGACCCCCCGCTGGATTCTCCGGCCCGGATGGGCCAAAGTCCCGCCCAGAAATTGCCTGTCCCGCCGGCGTAAATCAAACCTGGTATTTACCGGCGGGACCAGGCGGCGTGGGTGGGCTCCGGGGTCCTGGGGGGGGCGCGGGGCGATCTGACCCCAGGGGGTGCCCCCACGGTGGCCTGGCCCGCGATCGGGGCCCACCGATCCGCGGGCGGGCCTGTGCCGTGGGGGCACTCTTTCCCTTCCGTCTCCGCTACGGCCTCCACCATGGCGGAGGCGGAAGAGACTCTCCCCACTGCGCATGCGCGGGAAACTGACAGCGGCCGCTGACGCTCCTGCTCATGCGCCGCATTTCCGCGCCAGCTGGCGGGGAAACAAACGCCATTTCGGCCAGCTGGCGGGGCGGAAATCCCTCCGGCGTCGGCCTAGCCCCTCAATGTTGGGGCTAGGCCGCCAAAGATGCGGAGCCTTCCGCACCTTTGGGCCGGCGCGATGCCCGTCTGATTGGCGCCGGCTTTGGCGCCAGTCGGCGGACATCCCGCTGTTGGGGGAGAATTTCGCCCCCAGGTGTCACCAACACACAGCTTCCTTCATCGTCTCAATGTAATGTTGCCTTGCGAATTTCTCAAAGTGAACATTAGCACAGCAGGAGGAGGATGGGGGCGGGGGGTGGGGGGGGGGGGGGGGGCGAGGAAAACACTTGTAAATGTGGAAATGCTCCCACAGTAACTGATATAAACTAAACCTGTGACAGCTCCAAATGGAATGCAATGCGATTGGCTGAATCGGACTCGTGCACAGCAGGGAGATCCAGCCTCGATCGATGATTAGTGCAGCGCAAAAGGGGGAAATGTGATGGTGTCAGAGTTTTTATTTATTTTAAATTTATTCTTCCATGGATATAACATCACTGGGATTTGTTACTCATCCCCCTAACTGCCCTCGAACTGCAGGTTCCCAAGGGGCATGAGTGAACCAGAGGGGTTTTTATGACAATCATTGGCATCGTCATAGTCGCCATTACTTTTCTTTTTTTTGTGAGAACGAATGTGAAATTTGATTAAGACACCGTGCAAGGAGTTTGCAACAGTTACACAAGGTAAGGCATTATCGTCATCTCATTCCTCTTTTTCAAAAAAATATTTTAACCTTCAAAGGGCAAAAGAAAACCTCCAAATACTGGAGTTTTGTTCCACCATTCGAAATGGAAAGAAAGCAAGTTTGGAAAGTACAGCCAGTCACCGAGAGTGGAGAATCTAAGAGCTGGAAACCCATCGAGGTGTGTGTATGGCGATCAGGAGGGGACAGAATTACGTTTTTCTGAGTTGTGACTAACACATGAGGGCGAGGGAGAAAGCAGAGGTCAGAGGAGCTGACTGCGTGGCCTGCTCAGTGGGTAGCTCGAAACACAAGGTGGTTCTAGGTTCAAGTCTCACTTCAGGGTTTTGGCTCAAATGTTACGGTTGATGTTTCAGCGGAGTACTGAGGCAACACAGCCCTGTTGGCAGTACTGCTTTTAGGATGAGACACTAAACAAAGGCCCTTCTGCCTCCTCGTGTGGATGTAAAAAATCCTATGGCACTATTTTAAGTAAGAGCAACAATATTTACCCTTCAATTAACCTCCTAGATAAACAGGTAAATCTGATCATTATCACATCGCTATTTGGGCAGCACGGTAGCACAGTGGTTATCACTGTGGCTTCACAGCACCAGGGTCCCAGGTTCGATTCCTCGCTGCGTCACTGTCTGCGCGGAGTCTGCATGTTCTCCCCGTGTCTGCGTGGGTTTCCTCCGGGTGCTCCGGTTTCCTCCCACAGTCCAAGACGTGCAGGTTAGGTGAATTGGCCACGCTAAATTGCCCAAAAATGGTTCAGGGGGATTATTGGGTTACGGGGATAGAATGGAAGTGAGGGCTTAAGTGGGTCGGTGCAGACTCGATGGGCCGAATGGCCTCCTTCTGCACTGCATGTTCTATGTCTATGTTGAGTGCCAATTGGCTGGTGTGTTTTCTACATCATAACAGTGACTGCGTATCTAAAAAGTACTTAATTGGCTGTAAAGTGCTTTGAGGCATCTGGTGGTTGTGGGTGGTGCTATGTAAATGCAAGTCTTTCTTTTTCCTTCAAAGAGCTGGCATAAGCACAATGGCTGAATAACCTTATTCTATGTTGGATGGTTAGTGAGTGGATCAACACACCACATGACGTCAGGCACTCAAACCCAGCTCACTTATACACAGTTAAAACATTTGTTTCGCAAACAAATATACTTTATTCATAAAATATCTGGATCAACATTACAAACATTTGGAAATAGCCATCACACAAAGTGCTACAACATCCGAGTTTTCACTCTGAGGTGCTTCAATGCAGTCAAAAAACATTAGACACATCAAAATGTTTATTTCTATGGATGCAGTGGTATTTAAGTTGTCAACGGTGTTCCTGTTCACTCTGAGGTGCTGGAATACAATTGTGAGACACGTAATATTCACTTTGTACCTTCAATACGAGTCAGACAGCCCGAGGGCTTCTATACAATTCCCCGCCCCTCAGTTCAGGTGGCTGAAAGGCAGGCTTTCCCACTTCCCCAAGGTTTAGTGCGTCCCTCAGCATGTAGTTAAAATCGATCCTACATTATGTTACACTTATAGAACGTTAGCTTGCCCTCACCTGGCGCATTGCGCCCAGTTCCGGACGCCACACTTTAGGGTGCATGGGAAGGCATTAAAGAGTCTTTAATTCGCGAGAACGGTCTCAGGGATGAGGAACTTCAGTTCCGGAGAAATATTGGGAAAGTTGGGACTGTTCTCGGAGATGGGAAGGTTGAGAGGAGATTTGATCGAGGTACTCAAAACTCACGACGGAGTAGATCGGGAAAAACTATTCCGATTGGTGGAAGGATTGAGAACAAGAGGGAACAGCTTTAAGGTCATTGACAACATGAGGAAATCTATTTCACACACTGAGAGATTAGGGTCTGAAATGTGCTGTCTGAGGGTGTGGTGGAGGCAGATTCAATTGAGACATTCCAGAGTGAATTAGAATGATCTAAAAAGGAAGAATGTGCAGGGTTGGGGGAGAAGGCAGAGAAATGGTACTGGGCAAATTGCTCTTATAGATGGAACAATGGGCCGAATGGCCTCCTTCTGTACTGTAACCATTCTGTGATTCTGTGGCTTCATTTAAATTCCACTAACCTGCACTGTCATCACGAACGTCGCAGGGATGAAAGGGCCGTTCCGATTCAGTGCACAATGGAATCCTTGTGTTCCAACATGAGTCACAGGCTTTAGACGGAGGAGGGAAATTGATGAAAATGTTTTGAATTAAATAAAATAAATTAAAAGCTCATGACAGGGCGGCATGGTAGCACAGCGGTTAGCACTGCTGCCTCACAGCGCCAGGGACCCGGACTCGATTCCAGCTTTGGGTGACAATGTGGAGTTTGCACGTTCTCCCCTTGTCTGCGCGGGTTTTCTCCGGGTGCTCCGGTTTCCTCCCACAGTCCAAAGATGTGCAGGTTGGGTGGATTGGCCGTGATCAATGCGCGGGGTTACGGGGATAGGGGGAGCAGGCGTGGGCAGTGTGCTCTTATGGAGGGTGGGTGCTGACGCAATGGGCCGAAGGGCCTCCTTCTGCACTCTCGGGATTCTATGGACAGCCAATCCAGAACGTTCTATTTAATTGGTTTCATTATGGGAGAATGCTAATTCTCATTTCAAATCGTGGAAACCCACTGCAGGTGGATTTGATATAAAATATCATTCAGTTTCTCTCGGGAAATCTGGACATTCCCTCAAACTCTTCCTTGATTTCCAATCACTCGCAGTAGTAGGGAGAGGAGAGAAGAACCAGCCTACATTGATCACAGCTAAAGCTGCAAGCTCATGAGGCATGGCTTTTGTGGGCATGGATCCTCATACATTGCTTGTTCCTGAACAGGAAGTGTCAACAGGGTTTTGAGAAGCGGCATTGGAGCTGTCAATGTCGGGCACCAAGACCGTCTGCACTCTGGTAGGGGCTGTTACATAGTGATCACCAGCAAGAAACTTGCTCAATTCTCTCTTCAGCTGTGGCTCAGAGTTAATACTCTTACCTGTGAATCAAGACCCACTCCAATTAAACCTGATAATGAAATCTTGTTCGACACTTTGGTGCAGTCCCGAGGGAGTGCTGCACTGTTGGAGGTGCTTATCTTTTGGATAAGATGTTATATCAAGACCCTGCCGGCTCTCTCTCAGGAGCCCTGTTCAATATTTATACCTCAACTAAAATCACTAAATAAACACAAGCCCAGAATGACCTTTGTGGAAGCTTTTGGGCTATTTCGCCAGATGTCGATCTAGGGGGACCACCATTTACCATTTTAAAATTAATTTTGTGACTTGCTAAGGGAAACACTTTAAAGACCGCCATCACCTCATTTGGAAAACAAATACATTGTAAATATACTGTACAACGTCATTAAGCTATGGCTCTCTGATTTTGCCCAGCTTATATAATGGATCACCTTCGGAGTCATTACAATGTGTAACTGGTTGAAAGTCTTCTCAGACGGCAGCACGGTGGCGCAGTGGTTAGCACTGCTGCCTCACGGCGCCGAGGTCCCAGGTTCGATCCCGGCTCTGGGTCACTGTCCGTGTGGAGTTTGCGCATTCTCCCCGTGTTTGCGTGGGTTTTGCCCCCACAACCCAAAGATGTGCAAGGTAGGTGGATTGGCCGCGCTAAACTGCCCCTTAATTGGAAAAAATGAATTGGGTACTCTAAATTTATTTTTAAAAAAGAGAAAAGAAAGTCTTCTCAGACTGAGTTTCTCATTGGCGCTCTATCTCGATAACAGGGGTCACCTTTACCAACTTCTTATATGAAACTAATTTAGCACGACAAGTTTAGCAGCGGGGAGTTTAAAACTCCACAGCTTCTCTCCTAACTAACGCCATTCGTCCATCGCATCTGTGCTACCCCACCTCCCGTTTAAGCAGCGTCTTGATTGTAAAATTCATTCTGTTTCCCAATCTCTCCACAGCCTCATTCCCCCATCTCTATAATCACCTGCAATCCTCCAACCTTACAAAATATCTGCACTCCCCCCAATTCCGGATTTTTGCCAAGTTTAATCGCTCCACAATGGCAGACATTCCTTCAGCTACCTAGATCGAAATGCTGGAATTCCATATCCAAACCTCTCGTCCTTTTACCTCCCTTGTCTCCTTTAAGACCACAATTAAAACCTTTTTGACCAAACCTTCGTCCAGGCCACCTGTCCTAACATCTCTTGATGTAGACTGTTACCAAATTTAGTTGAGGAATGCATTGAGACACTTGACTCGGCGAGGGTGCTACTCAAATTCACATTGGTGTTGTATCGAATTTTACTGTGATGCACTACAGAATGAGGTTGGGCCCAGACTCCGGATTGGCACTACCTGGGAAATTATACAAGGCCCAGCTATCGGTTAGGAGTTTTGTTACATATCAACGAGGAGGAATTTCTATAACCTGCACTGCTGTTCAACAAGAGCCTACACCATACGCAGCCCCTCCTGAAATTATCCTCGCTCAGGTTTAGCATCTCAATGAACTGAAAACCACTTTATACCAATTACTGCGCTGTAATTGCATCCTGAGGGATCAATTTGATCTTTGTATTATCACAAAATGTTTGTTGAAAAAGTGTTGGTTGGTTCAATGTCTCAGTGTGTAACTGAACTGTGTGACATTTAAACACCGGACAGGAAGGTCTCACATTTAATCTTCAATCTTAGTTAGTGTGATGGCAGCATGTGTCAATGGGAATACTTCAATGGCAGGTCGCTGTCCGGGTGGGGTTTGCACACTCTCCCCGTGTCTGCGTGCGTCTCACCCCCACAACCCAAATAGATGTGCAGGGGAGGTGGATTGGCCACACTAAATTGCCCCTGAATTGGAAAAAAAGGATTTGGGTACTTTAAATTTATAGAACAAAAGAAAAGAAGGAAATACACCATGGTCCTCAACACCCCTGGGTTCGGAACAGGAGAGGGAAGGTCGCCTGAACTCCTGCTCATGATCACTATCTAGTGGTCCCGAATGGAAGGCCTGTGTATGGTCTGTCCCCGCCTCTTACCCACAGCGAAGATGCAGCCATCAACCACCATCCTGGATCACACTTGCTGGATTGGCACACGGGGGCATTTCTACTTTTAATAAATTTAGAGTGCCCAATTCTTTTTTTTGTCAAATTAAGGGGCAATTTAGCGCGGTCAATCCATCTACCCTGCACATCTTTTTGGGTTGTAGGGGTGAGACCCATGCAGACACGGGGGAGAATGTTCAAACTCCACACGGACAGTGACCCAGAGCCGGGATCGAACCCGGGCCCTCGGTGCCGAGAGGCAGCAGTGCTAACCACTGCACCGCCGTGCTGCCCTATGGGGAACATTTTCAACCCATTGGTCACAGAATATGCTCCTTACTAAATTATAACTCTGAGCTCAGGTATTACCCTTTGATTTGTGTCTGAAATGAGAACCTTGGGCGCGATTCTCCGACCCCCCACCGGGTTGGAGAATCGCCGGGGGCCGGCATGAATCCCGCCCCCGCCGTGTCCCGAATTCTCCGCCACCGGAGATTTGGCGAGGGCCGGAATCGCGCTGCGCCGGTCGGCGGAAATCGCGCCGGTCAGCGGGCCCACCCCCGGCGATTCTCCGGTCCGCGATGGGCCGAAGGCCCGCCGCTGTCAACCCACGCCAGTCGGCGTGGATTGAACCACCTTTCGAACGGCGGGACAAGGCGGCGCGGGCAGGCTCCGGGGTCCTGGGGGGGGCGTGGGGCGATCTGGCCCCGGGGGGTGCCCCCTCGGTGGCCTCGCCCGCAATCGGGGCCCACCGATCGGCAGGCGGGCCTGTGCCGTGGGGGCAGTCTTTTCCTTCCGCCTTCGCCATGGTCTTCACTATGGCGGAAGCGGAAGAGACCCCCTCCACTGCGCATGCGCGGGGATGCCGTGAGTGGCCGCTGACGCTCCCGCGCATGCGTCGCACGGCAAAGTCATTTCCGCGCCAGCTGGCGGGGCACCAAAGGCCTTTCCCGCCAGCCGGCGGGGCGGAAATCTCTCCGGCGCGGGCCTAGCCCCTCCAGGTGAGGGCTCGGCCCCTCAAGATGCGGAGAATTCCGCACCTTTGGGGCGGCGCGATGCCGGACTGATTTGCGCCGTTTTTGGCGCCGGTCGGCGGACATCGCGCCGATTGCGGAGAATTCCGGCCCTTGAATAGAATTGATGCTCAAGCTCTGCGATTTGTCACTGAACACCAGAAAGAACCAACAACAGATTATATTTTGAAAAAGAAGCAAAATACTGCGGGTGCTGGAATCTGAAAGGAGGCTGGATAGACTCAGCAGGTCTGGCAGACTCGATTTGGAGAGAAAGCAGGGTTAACATTTCGAGTCCTTTGGCTCTTCACAGAACTAAAGGAAGGGAGAATGTGTCAGAGCTGTAAGAGATTGCAACAATGAGTGGCAACTTTTAGAACAAAAGATGGTCTGGATGTGGAGGGTGGATGGGGCGATTGGTATTGAAGCATGTATGGGATATTTTTGAAAAGGAGAAAGTTCACAATCCAAAGTTGCCAAACTCAGCGTTGAATTCCCAGGGCAGCAAAGTGCCCAACCGGAAGATGAGTTGCTGCTTCACCAGATCGCCCCAGGCTTCACTGGAACATTGCAGCAGGTCAAGGACGGACATGTGTGGGAATGAGAGCAAGGCGCTGAGTTAAAATGGTGCGCAACAGGAAGGTTGGAGTCATGCTTGCAGACTGAGCGAAGATGTTCCGCAAAGCGGTCACCCAGTCTGCGTTTAGTCTCCCCAATGTAGAGGAGACCCCAATGGGAGCTGTGACTACAATAAATCAAAGGTGTGCAAGTGAAACGCTGCTTAATTTAAAGGAAGTGTTTGGGGCATCGAACAGTGAGAGGGGAGGAGATAAACAGGCAGGCGTCACACCTCCTGCAATTGCAAGGTGCCATGGAAAGAGGACAGGGAGTTGGGCGTGATGGATGAAGGGACCAAGGTGAGATGGAGGAAGCAGTCCCAGGGTCCAGATTATGTAAGGCCTGATATTTCCGAGTCCGTGCAAGCTGTGGAAAGGAATGGTACAGAGAAGCAGTCTAGAAGCTGAAGATTCTGCGTGTCTGACCTGTCACTAACACTATATGTAAACTTGCTTACAGGTGCTGAGGTCTGGATCTCCCTTTGCAGATTCCCAGGTTCGAGAGATCAGTATTGCATTCTTTAATTTTCTAGGCGTGCAATGGAGCGGCGTTGTTGGGTGCAGCTCTCTTGTTGAGCACTTGGTGGCGCAAATGTTTGGAGCAGCAGCTTGTGAGTCTGAACCAAGGACTGAAGGGAGATTATTCACACAACAGAGACCAGAACAAAACAAGGGAGACGAATAAAAAATAACAGAGACGAGCAGAACCTCTTCAGCAGTAGCAGATCTAGGAGAAATATGACTATTGAGCCAGATACCAATGATTAAGATTACCTTAAAATATTGTCAATGACATTGTATTTATGAAGGGCTAATGTGTCAAATTGTTTTGAGAAACGTCACATAATGGTAATCAGGGGAAAAAATAGTACCTAGCCAAAGAAGAAGTGACTAAACGTTTGGTGAAGGCAATTGATTTTAGGGATGACCTTATAGGAGGAGAGAAGTTTTCATTAATAATAATAATAATAATTTTTATTAGTGTCACAAGTAGGCTTACATTAAGTAATGAAAGCAACAACAATCCTATAACTTCCCAGCGACGAGTCAGAATACAGGAGGGAGATAGAGAACCTAGTGGAGTGGTGCAGCGACAACAATCTCTCCCTCAATGCCAGCAAAACTAAAGAGCTGGTCATTGACTTCAAGAAGCGAAGTGTCGTACACACCCCTGTCAGCGTCAACGGGCCGAGGTGGAGATGGTTGATAGCTTCAAATTCCAAGGTGTGCACATCACCAAAATCTGTCCTGGTCCACCCACGTCGACGCTACGACCAAGAAAGCACAACAGCGCTTTCAAAATTCTAACAAAAACTAACAAAATTCGGCATGTCCACACTGACTCTTGATGTGTTAAGTATTTTGGTTCAACGTTGACTGCAACTGGATGCAGTGAAACTAGAAACAGGCTTCTGACACAGGAGATGGTCCAACACTGTTTTATTGAACTTGCTGATTGCTGTACATAGTCTGCTGTGAGTTGACACTCTGTCAATCTAACTGAAAACCTCCTACTGGCTTGACCAGACTAACTCTCTACCTCATGGAGATGGTGCTCACTGGCTTGTGCACTCTAACTATCTCAGTCGCTGTGTCCTGGAGAGAGAGGGAGAGTCTTAATGCCCTGTGTGCTTTATAGTGGTGGTGTCCTGTCTGGTGATTGGTTGTTATGTGTCGTGTGTGTTCATTGGTTACCCTGTGTGTCAATCACTGCCTGTCTGCATCTCATTATATATATGAGTGGATATTATGACAACTCTTACCAACTTTTACAGATGCACCATAGAAAGCATCCTATCGGGCTGCATCGCAGCCTGGTATGGCAACTGCTCGGCCCAGGACCGCAAGAAACTTCAGAGAGTCGTGAACACCGCCCAGTCCATCACACAAACCTGCCTCCCATCCATTGATTCCATCTACACCTCCCGCTGCCTGGGGAAAGCGGGCAGCATAATCAAAGACCCCTCCCACCCGGCTTACTCACTCTTCCAACTTTTTCCATCGGGCAGGAGATACAAAAGTCTGAGAACATGCACGAACAGACTCAAAAACAGCTTCTTCCCCACTGTCACCAGACTCCTAAATGACCCTCTTATGGACTGACCTCATTAACACTACACCCTGTATGCTTCATCCGATGCCGGTGTCTATGTAGTTACATTGTGTACCTTGTGTTGCCCTATTATGGATTTTCTTTTATTTCCTTTTCTTTCCATGTACTAAATGATCTGTTTGAGCTGCTCGTAGAATAGTACTTTTCACTGTACCTCGGTACACGTGACAATAAACAAATCCAATCCAATCCAGCTGTGCTTGGATGGCAAAGTGCCTGTTTCTCACTTCCGTCCGTCCTCGGGCTGGGTGAGACTGAGGGGGAGAAATGTGAACCCGAATCGACTGCTGAAGTGCAAAAGGAGCGGAGAAAAGAGGACCCTTTATACCGCCAGGCTGGTGGGGGGGGGTGGGGACTACCGTGGGGGACAGGGTGCATGGTTGTGGGGGTCCCGGGGGGGGGGGGGGGGGCAGTCAAGTGGGGGGGGAGGTATCGCATGAAGGGTCAGTCTGAGTATTGAAAACAGTTACACTGAAATTATGTTGTTTTTCTCATTGGCAGAATCATCTGAAGTGAGCGATTTGAATCACTTTGCCGGACGGTGGCCAGTGCAGCTCAGTTGTCCCGGGGAGATTAGCCCTTCAGACAATTGTCAAGAAATTCTTACCTGGGAGCTTCCGAGAGGGAATCCCCAGATCAGTCTTGGGATATCCCCCAAATGTGACATTGGGGATCCAGAACGTTATGGCCCAAAGCCGTGCGGTGATATTGTGAAGGATCCCCCATGCAGGAAGACGTTTCAAGGGCCGGGGAGAGAATTTAAAACTTTAAAACTTAGTTCGCAACATTTTTTCATCGGCTCGCCGCAAAGGCGGAGGAACTGACGTCGCAAACTTTTTACTAATTCTACCCCACCCACCTTCACCCAGCACCGCCTTCACCCAGCACCGCCTTCACACAGCACCACCTTCACCCAGCACCGCCTTCACACAGCACCGCCTTCACCCAGCACCGCCTTCACACAGCACCACCTTCACCCAGCACCACCCTGACCCAGCACCACCTT
This sequence comes from Scyliorhinus torazame, assembly GCF_047496885.1. Taxonomy (NCBI): domain Eukaryota; kingdom Metazoa; phylum Chordata; class Chondrichthyes; order Carcharhiniformes; family Scyliorhinidae; genus Scyliorhinus; species Scyliorhinus torazame. The sequence goes on along the minus strand of NC_092724.1, from coordinate 158,011,644 downwards.
CACCCAGCACCACCTTCACACAGCACCACCTTCACCCAGCACCGCCTCCACACAGCACCACCTTCACCCAGCACCGCCTCCACACAGCACCACCTTCACCCAGCACCACCTTCACCCAGCACCACCCTGACCCAGCACCACCTTCACCCAGCACCGCCTCCACACAGCACCACCTTCACCCAGCACCACCCTGACCCAGCACCACCTTCACCCAGCACCGCCTTCACCCAGCACCACCTTCACCCAGCACCACCCTGACCCAGCACCACCTTCACCCAGCACCGCCTTCACCCAGCACCACCTTCACCCAGCACCGCCTTCACACAGCACCACCTTCACACAGCACCACCTTCACCCAGCACCACCCTGACCCAGCACCACCTTCACCCAGCACCGCCTTCACCCAGCACCACCTTCACCCAGCACCACCCTGACCCAGCACCACCTTCACCCAGCACCACCTTCACCCAGCACCACCTTCACCCAGCACCGCCTTCACACAGCACCACCTTCACACAGCACCACCTTCACCCAGCACCACCCGGACCCAGCACCACCTTCACCCAGCACCGCCTTCACACAGCACCACCTTCACCCAGCACCACCCTGACCCAGCACCACCTTCACCCAGCACCACCTTCACCCAGCACCGCCTTCACACAGCACCACCTTCACACAGCACCACCTTCACACAGCACCACCTTCACCCAGCACCACCCTGACCCAGCACCACCTTCACCCAGCACCACCTTCACCCAGCACCACCTTCACCCAGCACCACCTTCACACAGCACCACCCTGACCCAGCACCACCTTCACCCAGCACCACCTTCACCCAGCACCACCTTCACCCAGCACCGCCTTCACCCAGCACCACCTTCAATCAGCACCACCTTCACCCAGCACCGCCTTCACCCAGCACCACCTTCAACCAGCACCACCTTCACCCAGCACCGCCTTCACACAGCACCACCTTCAACCAGCACCACCTTCACCCAGCACCGCCTTCACACAGCACCACCTTCACACAGCACCACCTTCACCCAGCACCACCTTCAACCAGCACCACCTTCACCCAGCACCGCCTTCACCCAGCACCACCTTCAACCAGCACCACCTTCACCCAGCACCGCCTTCACACAGCACCACCTTCAACCAGCACCACCTTCACCCAGCACCGCCTTCACCCAGCACCACCTTCACCCAGCACCACCTTCACCCAGCACCGCCTTCACCCAGCACCGCCTTCACACAGCACCACCTTCACCCAGCACCGTCTTCACACAGCACCACCTTCACCCAGCACCACCTTCACCCAGCACCACCCTGACCCAGCACCACCTTCACCCAGCACCGCCTTCACCCAGCACCACCTTCACCCAGCACCACCTTCAACCAGCACCACCTTCACCCAGCACCGCCTTCACACAGCACCACCTTCACCCAGCACCGCCTTCACACAGCACCACCTTCACCCAGCACCACCCTGACCCAGCACCACCTTCACCCAGCACCGCCTTCACCCAGCACCACCTTCACACAGCACCCCCTTCACCCAGCACCACCTTCACCCAGCACCACCTTCACCCAGCACCACCTTCACCCAGCACCACCCTGACCCAGCACCACCTTCACCCAGCACCGCCTTCACACAGCACCACCTTCACCCAGCACCACCCTGACCCAGCACCACCTTCACCCAGCACCGCCTTCACACAGCACCACCTTCACCCAGCACCACCTTCACCCAGCACCACCCTGACCCAGCACCACCTTCACCCAGCACCGCCCTCACCCAGCACCACCTTCACCCAGCACCGCCTTCACACAGCACCACCTTCACCCAGCACCACCCTGACCCAGCACTACCTTCACCCAGCACCGCCTTCACACAGCACCACCTTCACCCAGCACCACCCTGACCCAGCACCACCTTCACCCAGCACCGCCTTCACCCAGCACCACCTTCACCCAGCACCACCTTCACCCAGCACCACCTTCACCCAGCACCACCTTCACCCAGCACCACCTTCACCCAGCACCACCCTGACCCAGCACCACCTTCACCCAGCACCGCCCTCACCCAGCACCACATTCACCCAGCACCGCCTTCACCCAGCACCACCTTCACCCAGCACCACCTACACCCAGCACCACCTTCACCCAGCACCGCCTTCACACAGCACCACCTTCACCCAGCACCACCTTCACACAGCACCACCTTCACCCAGCACCACCCTGACCCAGCACCACCTTCACCCAGCACCGCCTTCACCCAGCACCACCTTCACCCAGCACCACCTTCACCCAGCACCACCTTCACCCAGCACCACCTTCACCCAGCACCACCTTCACCCAGCACCACCTTCACCCAGCACCACCCTGACCCAGCACCACCTTCACCCAGCACCGCCCTCACCCAGCACCACATTCACCCAGCACTGCCTTCACCCAGCACTAACTTCACCCAGCACTACCTTCACCCAGCACCACCCTGACCCAGCACCACCTTCACCCAGCACCACCTTCACCCAGACGACCTTCACCCAGCACCGCCTTCACCCAGACCACCTTCACCCAGCACCACCTTCACCCAGCACCGCCTTCACCCAGACCACCTTCACCCAGCACCGCCTTGACCCAGCACCACCTTCACCCAGCACCACCTTCTTCCAGCACCGCCTTCACCCAGACCACCTTCACCTAGCACCACCTTCACCCAGCACCACCTTCACCCAGCACCACTCTGACCCAGCACCACCTTCACCCAGCACCACCTTCACCCAGACGACCTTCACCCAGCACCGCCTTCACCCAGACCACCTTCACCCAGCACCACCTTCACCCAGCACCGCCTTCACCCAGACCACCTTCACCCAGCACCGCCTTCACCCAGCACCACCTTCACCCAGCACCACCTTCTTCCAGCACCGCCTTCACCCAGACCACCTTCACCCAGCACCACCTTCACCCAGCACCACCTTCACCCAGCACCACTCTGACCCAGCACCACCTTCACCCAGCACCGCCTTCACCCAGCACTAACTTCACCCAGCACCCCCTTCACCCAGCACCACCTTCACCCAGCACCACCTTCACCCAGCACCACCCTCACCCAGCACCGCCTTCACCCAGCACCACCTTCACCCAGCACCACCTTCACTCAGCACCACCCTCACCCAGCACCGCCTTCACCCAGCACCACCCTCACCCAGCACCACCCTCACCCAGCACGGCCTTCACCCAGCACCACCTTCACCCAGCACCGCCATCACCAGGCACCAACTTCACCCAGCACCACCACCCAGCACCACCCTCAACCAGCACCCCCTTCACCCAGCACCACCTTCACCCAGCACCACCTTCACCCAGCACCACCCTCACCCAGCACCACCTTCACCCAGCACCACCTTCACCCAGCACCAGCTTCACCCAGCACCACCTTCACCCAGCACCACCCTCACCCAGCACCACCCTCACCCAGCACCACCCTCACCCAGCACCGCCTTCACCCAGCACCACCCTCACCCAGCACAGCCCCCACCCAGCACCACCTTCACCCAGCACCACCTTCACCCAGCACCACCTTCACCCAGCACCGCCTTCACCCAGCACCACCTTCACCCAGCACCGCCCTCACCCAGCACCACCTTCACCCAGCACCACCACCCAGCACCACCCTCACCCAGCACCGCCTTCACCCAGCACCACCCTCACCCAGCACCACCTTCACCCAGCAACGCCCTCACCCAGCACCACCCTCACCCAGCACCACCTTCACCCAGCACCGCCCTCACCCAGCACCGCCCTCACCCAGCACCACCTTCACCCAGCACCACCCTGACCCAGCACCACCTTCACCCAGCACCGCCCTCACCCAGCACCACCTTCACCCAGCACCACCCTCACCCAGCACCGCCCTCACCCAGCACCACATTCACCCAGCACCGCCTTCACCCAGCACCACCTTCACCCAGCACCACCTTCACCCAGCACCACCTTCACCCAGCACCGCCTTCACACAGCACCACCTTCACCCAGCACCACCTTCACACAGCACCACCTTCACCCAGCACCACCCTGACCCAGCACCACCTTCACCCAGCACCGCCTTCACCCAGCACCACCTTCACCCAGCACCACCTTCACCCAGCACCACCTTCACCCAGCACCACCTTCACCCAGCACCACCTTCACCCAGCACCACCCTGACCCAGCACCACCTTCACCCAGCACCGCCCTCACCCAGCACCACATTCACCCAGCACTGCCTTCACCCAGCACTAACTTCACCCAGCACTACCTTCACCCAGCACCACCCTGACCCAGCACCACCTTCACCCAGCACCACCTTCACCCAGACGACCTTCACCCAGCACCGCCTTCACCCAGACCACCTTCACCCAGCACCACCTTCACCCAGCACCGCCTTCACCCAGACCACCTTCACCCAGCACCGCCTTCACCCAGCACCACCTTCACCCAGCACCACCTTCTTCCAGCACCGCCTTCACCCAGACCACCTTCACCTAGCACCACCTTCACCCAGCACCACCTTCACCCAGCACCACTCTGACCCAGCACCACCTTCACCCAGCACCACCTTCACCCAGACGACCTTCACCCAGCACCGCCTTCACCCAGACCACCTTCACCCAGCACCACCTTCACCCAGCACCGCCTTCACCCAGACCACCTTCACCCAGCACCGCCTTCACCCAGCACCACCTTCACCCAGCACCACCTTCTTCCAGCACCGCCTTCACCCAGACCACCTTCACCCAGCACCACCTTCACCCAGCACCACCTTCACCCAGCACCACTCTGACCCAGCACCACCTTCACCCAGCACCGCCTTCACCCAGCACTAACTTCACCCAGCACCCCCTTCACCCAGCACCACCTTCACCCAGCACCACCTTCACCCAGCACCACCCTCACCCAGCACCGCCTTCACCCAGCACCACCTTCACCCAGCACCACCTTCACTCAGCACCACCCTCACCCAGCACCGCCTTCACCCAGCACCACCCTCACCCAGCACCACCCTCACCCAGCACGGCCTTCACCCAGCACCACCTTCACCCAGCACCGCCATCACCAGGCACCAACTTCACCCAGCACCACCACCCAGCACCACCCTCAACCAGCACCCCCTTCGACCAGCACCACCTTCACCCAGCACCACCTTCACCCAGCACCACCCTCACCCAGCACCACCTTAACCCAGCACCACCTTCACCCAGCACCAGCTTCACCCAGCACCACCTTCACCCAGCACCACCCTCACCCAGCACCACCCTCACCCAGCACCACCCTCACCCAGCACCGCCTTCACCCAGCACCACCCTCACCCAGCACAGCCCCCACCCAGCACCACCTTCACCCAGCACCACCTTCACCCAGCACCACCTTCACCCAGCACCGCCTTCACCCAGCACCACCTTCACCCAGCACCGCCCTCACCCAGCACCACCTTCACCCAGCACCACCACCCAGCACCACCCTCACCCAGCACCGCCTTCACCCAGCACCACCCTCACCCAGCACCACCTTCACCCAGCAACGCCCTCACCCAGCACCACCCTCACCCAGCACCACCTTCACCCAGCACCGCCCTCACCCAGCACCGCCCTCACCCAGCACCACCTTCACCCAGCACCACCCTGACCCAGCACCACCTTCACCCAGCACCGCCCTCACCCAGCACCACCTTCACCCAGCACCACCCTCACCCAGCACCGCCCTCACCCAGCACCACCTTCACCCAGCACCACCTTCACCCAGCACCACCTTCACCCAGCACCGCCCTCACCCAGCACCACCTTCACCCAGCACCACCTTCACCCAGCACCACCTTCACCCAGCACCGCCCTCACCCAGCACCACCTTCACCCAGCACCACCTTCACCCAGCACCACCTTCACCCAGCACCACCTTCACCCAGCACCACCTTCACCCAGCACCACCCTCACCCAGCACCACCTTCACCCAGCACCGCCTTCACCCAGCACCACCCTCACCCAGCACCGCCCTCACCCAGCACCACCTTCACCCAGCACCACCTTCACCCAGCACCACCTTCACCCAGCACCACCCTCACCCAGCACCACCCTCACCCAGCACCACCCTCACCCAGCACCGCCTTCACCCAGCACCACCCTCACCCAGCACAGCCCCCACCCAGCACCACCTTCACCCAGCACCACCTTCACCCAGCACCACCTTCACCCAGCACCGCCTTCACCCAGCACCACCTTCACCCAGCACCGCCCTCACCCAGCACCACCTTCACCCAGCACCACCACCCAGCACCACCCTCACCCAGCACCGCCTTCACCCAGCACCACCCTCACCCAGCACCACCTTCACCCAGCAACGCCCTCACCCAGCACCACCCTCACCCAGCACCACCTTCACCCAGCACCGCCCTCACCCAGCACCGCCCTCACCCAGCACCACCTTCACCCAGCACCACCCTGACCCAGCACCACCCTCACCCAGCACCACCTTCACCCAGCACCACCTTCACCCAGCACCACCCTCACCCAGCACCGCCCTCACCCAGCACCACCTTCACCCAGCACCACCTTCACCCAGCACCACCTTCACCCAGCACCACCCTCACCCAGCACCACCTTCACCCAGCACCGCCTTCACCCAGCACCACCCTCACCCAGCACCGCCCTCACCCAGCACCACCTTCACCCAGCACCACCTTCACCCAGCGCCAGCTTCACCCAGCACCACCTTCACCCAGCACCACCTTCACCCAGCACCACCCTCACCCAGCACCACCTTCACCCAGCCCGCCTTCACCCAGCACCACCCTCACCCAGCACCGCCCTCACCCAGCACCGCCCTCACCCAGCACCGCCTTCACCCAGCACCACCTTCACCCAGCACCACCTTCACCCAGCACCGCCTTCACCCAGACCACCTTCACCCAGCACCACCTTCACCCAGCACCACCTTCACCCAGCACCGCCCCCACCCAGCACCGCCTTCACCCAGCACCGCCTTCACCCAGCACCGCCTTCACCCAGCACCACCTTCACCCAGCACCGCCTTCACCCAGCACCACCCTCACCCAGCACCGCCCTCACCCAGCACCGCCCTCACCCAGCACCGCCTTCACCCAGCACCACCTTCACCCAGCACCACCTTCACCCAGCACCGCCTTCACCCAGACCACCTTCACCCAGCACCACCTTCACCCAGCACCACCTTCACCCAGCACCGCCCCCACCCAGCACCGCCTTCACCCAGCACCGCCTTCACCCAGCACCGCCTTCACCCAGCACCACCTTCACCCAGCACCGCCTTCACCCAGCACCACCCTCACCCAGCACCACCTTCACCCAGCACCACCCTCACCCAGCACCACCTTCACCCAGCACCACCTTCACCCAGCACCACCCTCACCCAGCACCGCCCTCACCCAGCACAACCTTCACCCAGCACCACCCTCACCCAGCACCGCCCTCACCCAGCACCACCTTCACCCAGCACCGCCCTCACCCAGCACCACCCTCACCCAGCACCACCCTCACCCAGCACCACCCTCACCCAGCACCACCCTCACCCAGCACCACCCTCACCCAGCACCGCCCTCACCCAGCACCACCCTCACCCAGCACCACCCTCACCCAGCACCACCCTCACCCAGCACCACCTTCACCCAGCACCACCTTCACCCAGCACCACCTTCACCCAGCACCACCTTCACCCAGCACCACCTTCACCCAGCACCACCTTCACCCAGCACCACCCTCACCCAGCACCACCTTCACCCAGCACCACCCTCACCCAGAACCACCTTCACCCAGCACCACCTTCACCCAGCACCACCTTCACCCAGCACCGCCCTCACCCAGCACCACCCTCACCCAGCACCACCTTCACCCAGCACCACCGTCACCCAGCACCACCTTCACCCAGCACCACCCTCACCCAGCACCACCTTCACCCAGCACCACCTTCACCCAGCACCACCCTCACCCAGCACCTCCCTCACCCAGCACCACCCTCACCCAGCACCACCCTCACCCAGCACCACCTTCACCCAGCACCGCCCTCACCCAGCACCACCCTCACCCAGCACCACCCTCACCCAGCACCACCCTCACCCAGCACCACCTTCACCCAGCACCACCTTCACCCAGCACCGCCCTCACCCAGCACCACCCTCACCCAGCACCACCCTCACCCAGCACCACCTTCACCCAGCACCACCTTCACCCAGCAACGCCCTCACCCAGCACCACCCTCACCCAGCACCACCTTCAGCCAGCACCACCTTCACCCAGCACCGCCCTCACCCAGCACCACCCTCACCCAGCACCACCCTCACCCAGCACCACCTTCACCCAGCACCACCCTCACCCAGCACCGCCCTCACCCAGCACCGCCCTCACCCAGCACCACCTTCACCCAGCACCACCCTCACCCAGCACCACCTTCACCCAGCACCACCCTCACCCAGCACCACCTTCACCCAGCACCACCCTCACCCAGCACCACCTTCACCCAGCACCACCTTCACCCAGCACCACCCTCACCCAGCACCTCCCTCACCCAGCACCACCCTCACCCAGCACCCCCTTCACCCAGCACCACCCTCACCCAGCACCGCCCTCACCCAGCACCACCCTGACCCAGCACCACCTTCACCCAGCACCACCCTCACCCAGCACCGCCCTCACCCAGCACCACCTTCACCCAGCACCACCTTCACCCAGCACCGCCCTCACCCAGCACCACCCTCACCCAGCACCCCCTTCACCCAGCACCACCCTGACCCAGCACCGCCCTCACCCAGCACCACCCTCACCCAGCACCCCCTTCACCCAGCACCACCCTCACCCAGCACCGCCCTCACCCAGCACCGCCCTCACCCAGCACCACCTTCACCCAGCACCACCCTCACCCAGCACCACCTTCACCCAGCACCACCCTCACCCAGCACCACCTTCACCCAGCACCACCCTCACCCAGCACCACCTTCACCCAGCACCACCTTCACCCAGCACCACCCTCACCCAGCACCTCCCTCACCCAGCACCACCCTCACCCAGCACCCCCTTCACCCAGCACCACCCTCACCCAGCACCGCCCTCACCCAGCACCACCCTGACCCAGCACCACCTTAACCCAGCACCACCCTCACCCAGCACCGCCCTCACCCAGCACCACCTTCACCCAGCACCACCTTCACCCAGCACCGCCCTCACCCAGCACCACCCTCACCCAGCACCCCCTTCACCCAGCACCACCCTGACCCAGCACCGCCCTCACCCAGCACCACCCTCACCCAGCACCGCCCTCACCCAGCACCACCCTCACCCAGCACCACCTTCACCCAGCTCCGGGAGAAAAAATAAAAATAAGCAGCCGGTCAGACCGCATCGAAACAAGAAAAGGAAAATACACAAATTGGACTGTGGGAGGAAACCGGAGCACCCGGAGGAAACCGGAGCTCCCAGAGCACCCGGAGGAAACCGGAGCACCCGGAGGAAACCGGAGCTCCCGGAGCACCCGGAGGAAACCGGAGCACCCGGAGGAAACCGGAGCACCCGGAGCACCCGGAGGAAACCGGAGCACCCGGAGGAAACCGGAGCTCCCGGAGCACCCGGAGGAAACCGGTGCACCCGGAGGAAACCGGAGCTCCCAGAACACCCGGAGGAAACCGGAGCACCCGGAGGAAACCGGAGCTCCCGGAGCACCCGGAGGAAACCGGAGCACCCGGAGGAAACCGGAGCTCCCGGAGGAAACCAGAGCACCCGGAGTAAACCGGAGCACCCGGAGGAAACCGGAGCACCCGGAGGAAACCGGAGCTCCCAGAGCACCCGGAGGAAACCGGAGCACCCGGAGGAAACCGGAGCACCCGTAGGAAACCGGAGGAAACCGGAGCACTCGGAGGAAACCGGAGCACCCGGAGGAAACCGGAGCTCCCAGAGCACCCGGAGGAAACCGGAGCACCCGGAGGAAACCGGAGCTCCCGGAGCACCCGGAGGAAACCGGAGCACCCGGAGGAAACCGGAGCTCCCGGAGGAAACCGGAGCTCCCAGAGCACCCGGAGGAAACCGGAGCACCCGGAGGAAACCGGAGCTCCCGGAGCACCCGGAGTAAACCGGAGCACCCGGAGGAAACCGGAGCACCCGGAGGAAACCGGAGCTCCCAGAGCACCCGGAGGAAACCGGAGCACCCGGAGGAAACCGGAGCACCCGTAGGAAACCGGAGCTCCCGGAGCACCCGGAGGTAACCGGAGCTCCCGGAGGAAAGCCGGAGCTCCCGGAGGAAATCCACGCAGACTCGGGGAGAAAGTGCAAATTCTACAAGCACAGTCACCCAATGTCGGCTTCGAACCCGGGCCCGGGCGCTCTGAGGCAGCAGTGCTAATCACCGTGCCGGCCTACTATTCTCACAGTTCGCAATATTTCCAAGTTTTGTGACATCTGCAAATTGTGAATTTGTGGCCTGCCCACTAAACCCAAAATCATTAATATGGAACAAGAATATTTCAAATACTTTTCCCAATTCCATTTAGAATGCCAATAGTTTCGCATTAACAGCCAACCCGTTGAATCTTTTCAGAACCAGGTGTGAAAAGAGCCTAACCTCTCAGTCAGATTGTCCAGGTCCAAATCCTCTTGTTTCCGGTTCACTCACCAGTGGTACAATCTTTTCCTGTTTGTCTTCTGATGCTAGGTCGTGAGCCAAACGAAAAATTCCTGAAATATTAACCTGTATTTTTCCCGCTGCCCCGTGCATTTCCAGCATTTTGATTGAATGTTTCAGTTGGGTAAACATGTTAGGGTTAGGGTTTAGGGGTTAGGGTTAGGGTTAGGGTTAGATGAATGTCCAGGTGTTGGAACGGAGGGAATGAGGAAGTAGCAGGAAGGCAGAGGTTCCACTGAACTTAACAGCAGGACCTGGTTAGCATTTTCTTTCTGCTTCCTGCTCAGTAATCAGAGTGACTGGCTGGCCAGCAGCTGGGAAGAAAAACAGCTGGGGGAATATTGCAGATGGTCCCGGAAAATCTGCAAAGGTAGGGGCATGGTGAAGGGGCAGAGCCCAGCTCTTTGTGAGGGAGGGTATTGATGGTGGAAGGGGGTTCGAGTGGTGATGGGGACAAATGAGGAGGGAGGGAAAGATCAGGGTTGATGGAAACCCAACAGTTTGGAGCAACAGAGGCTGAGATTGACAGAAGGTTGGCTAGAGGGAATGGGGTAGCGGACTCCTGCTCCTCTTGGCTCACAAGCTGTGCTTTAAAAAGCACTTACTGCCTGCAGACAGCTGCTCCTGTCTCCATTTTGTTGTGTTCTGCTTCTCCATGTAGCATAAACTGCTTCCTTGATGTCTACTCTGACAAAGGAAGGTTCAGACTTGGAGATAGGTTTAACACATTTATTGAACAGTTAACAATTCCCTACTTGAGTTTGACTCTCCTGCTAATCTTGCTGTAGTAACTCAGTCTAACTAACCAGTCTGCTCTAAGCCATGCGGTGGGTATGATGCTTCTGATCTGCCCCTGTCCTACTCTCTGAGTGTCGCCTGTGGAAAGAGAAAGAGAATGTGTGCCCTGTCCTTTTATATGGGTTGCCCCCTTGAGGTAGTGTCACCTCTGGGTGTCTTGACTGCCCATTGGTCGTGTCCTATTCTATGTGTTCATCAGCTGTATGTCTGCATGTCATGATGTCTCTGGTGCTCCCTCTAGTGTTTACTCAGTCCTAGTGCATCTACATTAACCCCTTTTGTATTTTCAGTGATGCATATCACCACACATTTCGCTGCCGCTATACCGAGCCCCGGCAAATGTGAAATCTAAATCAGCTCGGTGCGGAGCTGATTGAACTGCAATAATGATGTGACCTTTCTTTCTTAGTCAAAACACTGGAAACCCATCAACACAAAAATAACAGCAGATCAAGTCTGGGGGAGTTGGGGTCAGGTTAGGCATTTTGTGTCATTTTCCACCTCTCCAGCTTCTCACAGCTCTCAATAATATCCACCCCCATTGCATAAAAATGGCAAGTGTGTTTCACTTTACAAAAAAAACATGCATCCATGTCTTCCATGAGCATCGAGCACAAGTGACTTCATCAAAACTGACAGGACATTACTGCTGAACAGTAATTCTATTTACTCTGAATAAAATAATGTTTTATGTATATTTAACATATTTTGTAATTCATTTATTAGCTAATATTGTCAAGAATGGAAATATATCACGGATTAATCCATAAATAGCTTTACATAAAATAAGCAAAAAGTGTTTTAGAATCACATTGATAGAGTGCAGTATTATGTATACTACTTTTCTTATAATACACTATTGATTTATATTGGTTTTTAAATACATTTCGAGTGCCCAATTCATTTTTTCCAATTAAGGGGCAATTTAGTGTGGCCAATCCACCCAGCCTGCACATCTTTGGGTTGTGGGGGCGAAACCCACACAGACACGGGGAGAATGTGCAAACTCCACACGGACAGTGACCCCGAGGCCGGGATCGAACCTGGGACCTCGGCGCAGTGGGGCAGCAGTGCTAACGCCACTAAGCGGCCCATTGATTTATATTGTTGTATGAATATACATTATATTAAATAGTTTACTTTGATCATTGTGTTTTTAAACTCGCTTACTGATTGCGGCATGGCAATCTGGTTGCATATTCCAGACTGCTTGTGGGCAGCATGGTAGCACGGTGGTTAGCACTGTTGCTTCACAGGGCCAGGGTCCCAGGTCCGATTCCCGACTTGGGTCACTGTCTGTGCGGAGTCTGCACTTTCTCCCCGTGTCTGCGTGGGTTTCCTCCGGGTGCTCCGGTTTCCTCCCACAAGTCCCGAAAGACGTGCTGTTAGGTGAATTGGACATTCTGAATTCTCCCTCTGTGTACCCGAACAGGCACCGGAGTGTGGCGACTAGGGGCTTTTCACAGTAACTTCATTGCAGTGTTAATGTAAGCCGACTTGTGACAGTAAAGATTATTATTATTATTATTGTATTGCTCCAGGGAATTTCCTGACAGTGCACTGTAGCAGCACCGACATTCTTAATTCAGGGAGGTACAAAGTCAGGTACAAGGCCAGTACACTGAGAGAAAAGAAGAGGAACTAGGTGATTCAATTTGGTATCTAAAAAATGACTCATTTATTTTTTTTCCCCCAATTAACTTTACCATCTTTTGTGTAGGAGACTTCGAAGGGCATTACAATGATCGAAAAGCCCATCTGGTTCAGTCATGTTCTTTAGGGAAGGAAATCTGTCGTCCTTACCTGGTCTGGCCTACATGTGACTCCAGACCCACAGCAATGTGGTTGTCTCTTCACTGCCTCCTGAAATGGTGTAGCAAGGCCCTCAGCTGGCAAGAGGTGACTCACTCCCACTTTCTCAAGGGCAATAAACAATGTCCTCACCAGTGATGTCCACATCGTGTTAATGAATTTTTAAAAAAAGTTAAAGGGAGGAGATAGGCAGGACATTGGCTGATGTCATGCAGTTAGGTTTGTGCGTCTTGAAGTTAAAAACTCACCAGTATTCCTAGAATTCTCCCTGTACCAAAAAGGGTCGACATTCTAAATGGTAAACAGGGATTCTCTCTCCCTGACTCCTGTGCAGGCTTAGGTGGGTTCAGGTCAAACTATATTTTCAAGTTATCCCCCGTTACTACCCATACCTTCACAGAAGATTTCATCTACTTACCACTTAGTAGCATCGATCCTGGGTCCCGCATTGCAAAGTAAGTAAAGTAATAACCACTGTTTCAGGTTAAAACTTTTAAGTTATTTTATTATTATATTTTTTCTTTTAAAAGATGCAAGCACTGTCTTTACAGAAAAGTAAAAAGATCTTGCTTCTGGATCCTCCTGGTTGGTTGAAGAGACCTTCAGGTCCACCTTGACAATCACTTTTCTTTAGCTTTTGGTCTTCCTTAGATGTATTAGCTGTTCTAGCTCAGCTGCTTTGCTCTATCTTTCCCATGTACCGAGCTGTGAGAGCTGGCTCTGCTGGCTCTGAGCTGACTCTGCTGGCTGTCCCCTTTCTCTGGGCTTATATATCTTTCTAACAGTTATTACGTTTTTATGACTTTATTGTAAAGTAACTTTTATTCCACTTGGATTATAAAAGGTACCTTTAATCTAAATTTTTCTAACACGACTAAGTATTCATTTTGAGCATGACCTCATCTCATAAATCTCTGATTACATTGTATCCTTTGTGATGTTCAAAAATGCTTTGATTGCAAAGTGGTGTGACTTTTGATTCCTGTCAATTCTATAGTTTTATTATTATCAAATTGTGTCCCCAGCTCATAATTTTGACTTTGATTTGGGTCTAATGTGTGTTCCCATAGACACGTTGTCTCCAGCTTTCTTTAATTTACCTGGTGTCAGCAGAACTTCACATCTATACATTTGTCACCTAATTCAACTGAAAACCTTATCCATTCTTTTCCATCTGCTTACTAAGATAGCTAACTTTAAGAAGGTGCGAAGCATTGCTTTTAGCTGTATACTAAAATTCACTCGATTGTGACTTGAAAGACCTGCCTGTTTTGTTTGCTAAGCCTGTTTGACAAAGGCTATCTGCATTTCACCGCCCTCTCCTGCAGCTGCTGTTAACCCTTGGTGGGATTTTTCCCTACATTCTCTCATGCACTCTTAGATCAGGTATTGCCAGACCTCCACGTTTCAAATGACATATCTTTCCATATTTTCAATTACAGTCTTCCCTCAAGGAAATCCTGCACACCAGCCCCTGGAATAAACATTCAACCTGGATCTCCATAGCTTTCTTCTGAGACATGAGGAAAGTATTACACTTGGTGCTGGAAGTGGGTACCAGAGCAGAGATATATTGGGAAGGTTTGATTGAAATTCACTGCTGGAAGACATGCCTCTGAGAGAAGTCAAAGAAAATTCACCAGAATGAGGAGAGATGCTATTTCTGGAAGCCAGCATTGTTATCATCAACACACTAGACTATTAAAGTAGCTGGACACTTAATGGTCTTCAGAATCACAAATATTGCAATTATCTCTCTGTGATATGTCCAGTTAAGTGCAGAGACATGTTGTGGTCAGAAAATGTTAGTATTGTGCATTTATTTTGCCATGAGGATAATATTTCCTCTTTTGACAAAATCTATTCATCTAAGTGATTTCTGTAGCTGAGATTGGACTGGGTTTTCCTGCTCGCGGTTTAGCTGATTGAAGTGGCAACTGTTCGAGGATGGAGAGCCTCCTTCTGTGGGAAAAGTACATGAATGTTTCTCAGTGCACTCCATGTCTCAATTCGTGAATTCAGAGTTATGGACACCGATAACTATTCAAATACTGTCCAGCAAAACAGCTGGAGACCCATGTCCCCCGCCAGGTGGAAATATCGCATCGTAAAAATCGGATAATCATAACTATCTTCATGCCTTTCAGACTCATGAAGCTGAATTTCTCAGTTTAACAATCGTATGTTACACTTAGATGATAAACGGGTTATTACCCACAGGGACAGGGAGTGAGCAGATCGCCCAGTGAAAGCTCCTGGGCTGGATATGGACAATATCAGACTTAGAACAAAGGACAATACAGCAGAGGAACAGGCCCTTCGGCCCTCTAAGCTTGTGCCGGTCATGATACCATCTTTGCCAAAAACCCTCAGCACTTCCTTGTGCCGAATCCCTCAATACCCGTCCTATCCATGTGTTTGTCCAGATGCCTTTTGAACGCCGTTAATGTATCTGCTCCCACAACCTCCCCTGGCAACGTGCTCCAGGCACTCACCACCGTACCTTGCATGTTGTTCTCCTGTTGTTGAATAATTTAACCACATTTACTGACTGGTTACATGGATCTGGGAGGAAGTCACCCAAAAACCCACATTCCATTCTGAAACCACAATCCAGTGGGAACAACAGTTTGGAAAGGTGAGAACCCCGGATAACTTGGGAGAGAATAAACGTTCCTCACAAGTCCAGGGATCCCCCCTTGTTTATCATCATGTCCATTAATTATTTCAAGAAGGATTTCAATTCTTGTTTGATTATACTCCCGCCGGGCACATCTCTATCTGCTCGGTCAATGGATTATACTTTACAGGACCATGGATAGTTCTACAGTTACAATTCACAATTCCATTCGCCGGATCAGTACTGGGTTGTTCCAAGGCGTTTGTCTCTGGAGGGGGGGATTGAGGAGCGCTCGGTATTTCCAGTAACATTCATTATCAGCAAACAGCGTACCTGTCTCCAGCTTCCCACAGCCCGATCCTCAATACTCACATCTCCATATCCTCAACACTGCCATGTATGCTGCACTCAACATCTCAATCTGCATCATAGCTTTGACAAAGGGTCATCGGACTCGAGACGTTACCTCTTTTCTCTCCCTACAGATGCTGCCAGACCTGCTGAGATTTTCCAGCATTTTCTCTTTCATTTCAGATTCCAGCATCCGCAGTAATTTGCTTTTACCCTCAATCTACCCTCACTCCAATCTCACTCCCTCACCTCATCTCAAACACACTCCCTCAACCCTCACTCCAATCTCACTCCCTCACCTCATCTCAAACTCACTCCCTCAACACTCCCTCCAATCTCACCCCCTTTACCCTCACTCCAATCTCACCCCCTTTACCCTCACTCCAAACTCACCCCCTTTACCCTCACTCCAATCTCACTCCCTCAACCCTCATCCCAAACTCACCCCCTTTACCCTCACTCCAAACTCACCCCCTTTACCCTCACTCCAAACTCACCCCCTTTACCCTCACTCCAAACTCACCCCCTTTACCCTCACTCCAATCTCACCCCCTTTACCCTCACTCCAATCTCACTCCCTCAACCCTCATCTCAAACTCACTCCCTCTGCCCTCACTCCAAACTCAGTCCCTGCACCCTCACTCCAATCTCACTCCCTCAACCCTCATCCCAAACTCACTCCCTCTGCCCTCATCCCAAACTCACTCCCTCTGCCCTCACTCCAAACTCACTCCCTCTGCCCTCACTCCAAACTCACCCCCTTTACCCTCACTCCAAACTCACCCCCTTTACCCTCACTCCAATCTCACTCCCTCAACCCTCATCCCAAACTCACTCCCTTTGCCCTCATCCCAAACTCACTCCCTCTGCCCTCATCCCAAACTCACTCCCTCTGCCCTCACTCCAAACTCACCCCCTTTACCCTCACTCCAAACTCACCCCCTTTACCCTCACTCCAATCTCACCCCCTTTACCCTCACTCCAATCTCACTCCCTCAACCCTCATCCCAAACACACTCCCTCTACCCTCACTCCAATCTCACTCCCTCAACCCTCATCCCAAACTCACTCCCTCTGCCCTCACTCCAAACTCACTCCCTCTGCCCTCACTCCAAACTCACCCCCTTTACCCTCACTCCAATCTCACTCCCTCAACCCTCATCCCAAACTCACTCCCTGCACCCTCACTCCAATCTCACCCCACCAACCCTCACTCCAAATTCACTCCCTCTGCACTCACTCCAAACTCACTCCCTCAACCCTCACCCCAATCTCACTCCCTCTGCCCTCACTCCAATCTCACTCCCTGCATCCTCAGTCCAATCTCACCCCCTCAACCCTCACTCCAATCTCACTCCCTCTACCCTCACTACAATCTCACTCCCTCAACCCTCACTCTAAACTCACTCCCTCACCTCATCCCACACTCCCTCAATCCTCACTCCAAATTCACTCCCTCTGCCCTCACTCCAAGCTCACTCCCTCAACCTTCACTCCAATCTCACTCTCTCTGCCCTCACTCCAAACTCACTCCCTCACCTCATCCCAAACACACTCCCTCAATCCTCACTCCAACCTTACTCCCTCTCCCCTAACTCCAAACTCACTCCCTGCACCGTCACTCCAATCTCACTCCCTCAACCCTCACTCCAATCTCTCTCCCTCAACCCTCACTACAATCTCACTCCCTGCACCCTCACTCCAAACTCACTCCCTGTACCCTCAGTCCAATCTCACCCCCTCAACCCTCACTCTAATCTCACTCCCTCTACCCTCACTACAATCTCACTCCCTCAACCCTCACTCCAAACTCACTCCCTCACCTCATCCCAAACACACTCCCTCAATCCTCACTCCAAACTCACTCCCTCTGCCCTCACTCCAAACTCACTCCCTCAACCTTCACTCCAATCTCACTCTCTCTGCCCTCACTCCAAACTAACTCCCTCACCTCATCCCAAACACACTCCCTCAATCCTCACTCCAACCTTACTCCCTCTCCCCTAACTCCAATCTCACTTCCTGCACCCTCACTCCAAACACACTCCCTCAATCCTCACTCCAACCTTACTCCCTCTCCACAACTCCAAACTCACTCCCTGCACCGTCACTCCAAACTCAGTCCCTCAACCTTCACTCCAATCTCACTCTCTCTGCCCTCACTCCAAACTCACTCCCTCACCTCATCCCAAACACACTCCCTCAATCCTCACTCCAACCTTACTCCCTCTCCCCTAACTCCAAACTCACTCCCTGCACCGTCACTCCAATCTCACTCCCTCAACCCTCACTCCAATCTCACTCCCTGCACCCTCATTCCAATCTTACTCCCTCAACCCTCACTCCAATCTCACTCCCTGCACCCTCAGTCCAATCTCACCCCCTCTACCCTCACTCCAATCTCACTCCCACACCTCACTCCAATCTCACTCTCTCTACCCTCACTCCAAACTCACACCCTTTACCCTCACTCCAATCTCACTCCCTCAACCCTCATCCCAATCTCACTCCCTCTACCCTCACTCCAAACTCCCTCCCTCTACCCTCACTCCAATCTCACTCCCTCAACCCTCACTCCAATCTCACTCCCTCTACCCTCACTTCATCCTCACTCCCTCTGCCCTCACTCCAAACTCACTCCCTCAACCCTCACTCCAATCTCACTCCCTGCACCCTCACTCCAATCTCACTCCCTGCACCCTCACTCCAAACTCACTCCCTCCACCCTGATGCACGATCAATGAGTACTAAAGCGAGGTTGTAGTCCAACTGAAGGCTTTAATAAGCTAGATGTTTCCGCCAGCAGCTCAGGTAGAGAAAGAAGGCTGCTGGGGCGGCATGGGCTCTTATACCCCGCCTTGCAGGGCGGAGCTACCATACAGCTTGACCAATGGGAAACATACAATATCTACTAATGGTGTTCCAGCATTACTAGGTACCGTAATACCTCTACACAGACTACCACATTCACCCCCTGTTAAAAAAAGAGTCCGGCGGGGGTGGTGGCTTGGTATTACAACATGGTAACGTGGTAGAAGTTATGGTTATGGAGGTTCGTAATACCTCCGTAAAGCGTTTTGTCTTATTGTCATAACTATTTACAATTTCACAATTAACAAACACACTTTAAGATGAAGCAATCAGTCGATCGGGGGCCCTGGTCGTCCTCTGTGATCGTCGAAGCTTTGGTGGTGACGCCGGTGGAGGCTCGGGCATCTGTGACTCCGGGAGCGTGGCCTCGATCTCTGTGGCAGCTTCAACACCCCTAGACGGAGCTGGTGGGGAAGCCGATTGACCTGGGAAGGGAGCGTCTGCGGGGTGTGTCGGTGGGCGGGGGGCCTAGACGGGGCCGGCGGAAGAACCGATCCTCCTGGGAAGGGGGCGGCTGTAAGGTGCACCGGTGGGAGGGAGGGTGGGACTGGTGGCTGGGATGTGCGTGGGGATCTGGCGGGCGCCAGGTCTCGTAGGGAGACCGTATCTTGTTGGCCGTTGGGGTACGCCACATAGGCGTACTGGGGGTTAGCGTGGAGACGATGGACCCTGTCGACCAACGAGTCCGACTTGTGCACCCGCACGTGTTTTCGGAGCAGGATGGGTCCGGGAGCTGCCAGCCAGGTCGGGAGCGAGGTCCCAGAGGAGGACTTCCTGGGGAAGACAAGTTCGTGAGGTGTTTGGTTGATTGTGGTACAAAGCAGTGACCGGATGGAGTGGAGGGCATCTGGGAGGACTTCCTGCCAGCGGGAGACTGGGAGGTTCCTGGACCGTAGCCAGTAGGACGGTCTTCCAGACCGTTCCGTTCTCCCTCTCTACCTGTCCGTTACCCCGGGGGTTGTAACTGGTCGTCCTGCTCGAGGCGATGCCCTTGCTGAGCAGGAATTGACGCAGTTCGTCGCTCATAAAGGAGGATCCCTATCACTGTGTATGTAAGCGGGGAACCCGAACAGTGCAAAGATGCTATGGAGGGCCTTGATGACGGTGGTTGCAGTCATGTCGGGGCAGGGGATGGCGAATGGGAACCGGGAGTACTCGTCAATCACGTTCAGGAAGTACGTGTTGCGGTCAGTGGAGGGGAGGGGGCCTTTGAAGTCCATACTGAGGCGTTCAAAGGGATGGGAATCCTTTATCAGGTGCACTTTCTCTAGCCTGTAGAAGTGCGGTTTGCACTCCGCGCAGATTTGGCAGTCCCTGGTGGCTGTCCTAACCTCCTCGATGGAGTCGGGCATGTTGCGGGTCTTGATAAAGTGGAAGAAGCGAGTGACCCCCGGGTGGCAGAGGTCCTCGTGGAGGGCTCGGAGGCAGTCCACTTGTGCGTTGGCACATGTGCCGTGGGACAGGGCATCAGGAGGCTCATTTAGCTTCCCGGGACGATACAAGATCTCGTAGTTACAGGTGGAGAGTTTGATCCTCCACCGTAAGATCTTATCGTTTTTTATCTTGCCCCGCTGTGCATTATCGAACATGAAGGCGACCGACCGTTGGTCAGTGAGGAGAGTGAATCTCCTGCCGACCAGGTAATGCCTCCAATGTCGCACAGCTTCTACTATGGCCTGGGCCTCCTTTTCGACTGAGGAGTGGTGGATTTCGGAAGCATGGAGGGTGCGTGAGAAGAAGGCCACGGGTCTGCCCGCTTGGTTGAGGGTGGCCGCCAGAGCTACGTCGGATGCGTCGCTCTCGACCTGGAAGGGGAGGGGCTCGTCGATGGCGTGCATCGTGACCTTTGCAATGTCTGCTTTGATGCGGCTGAAGGCCTGGCGGGCCTCTATCGACAGGGGGAAAACTGTGGATTGGATCAGGGGACGGGCCTTGTCCGCATAGTTGGGGACCCACTGGGCGTAGTAAGAAAAAAAGCCTCGGCAGTGCTTCAGGGCCTTGGAGCAGTGAGGGAGGGGGAACTCCATAAGGGGGCGCATACGTTCGGGGTCGGGGCCTATAACTCCATTTCGCACTACGTAGCCGAGGATGGCTAGGCGGTCAGTGCTAAACACGCATTTATCCTTGTTATATGTAAGGTTAAGGATCTTTGCGGTCTGGAGGAATTTTCGGAGGTTGGTGTCGTGGTCCTGCTGGTCGTGGCCGCAGATGGTGACATTATCGAGATACGGGAATGTTGCCCGTAAACCGTACCGGTCAACCATTCGGTCCATCTCGCGCTGGAAGACCGAGACCCCGTTAGTGACACCGAAGGGAACCCTTCGGAAGTGATAGAGCCGCCCATCTGCCTCGAAGGCAGTGTACTTGCGGTCACTAGTGCGGATGGGGAGCTGGTGGTAGGCGGACTTAAGATCCATCGTGGAGAAGACCTTGTAATGCACGATCCTGTTTACCAGGTCGGCTATGCGGGGGAGAGGGTACGCGTCCAGCTGCGTAAACCTGTTGATGGTCTGACTGTAATCGATGACCATCCTATGCTTCTCCCCGGTCTTTACCACCACTACTTGAGCTCTCCAGGGTCTGTTGCTAGCTTCAATGACTCCTTCCCTCAGTAGCCTTTGGACCTCTGACCTAATAAAGGTCCGATCCTGGGCACTGAACCGTCTGCTCCTGGTGGCGACGGATTTGCAATCCGGGGTGAGGTTCGCAAACAGGGAAGGCGGATCGACCTTGAGGGTCGCGAGGCCGCAGACAGTGAGGGGGGGTATAGGGCCGCCAAATTTGAAAGTTTGACTTTGGAGGTTGCACTGGAAGTCTAAACCTAGGAGTGTGGCCGTGCAGAGGTGGGGAAGGATGTAGAGCCGGTAATTTTTAAACTCCCTTCCCTGGACCGTGAGGTTTGCTACACAAAACTCCTTTATCTCCACTGAGTGGGAACCGGAGGCCAGGGAGATTTTTTGATTAACGGGGTGGACGGGGAGAAAACAGCGCCTTACCATGTCAGGGTGTGTGAAGCTCCCAGAGTCGATTAAGCAGGGCGTCTCGTGCCCGTTGATTAGTACCGTTGTTGTAGCAGTCGAGAGTGTTCGAGGCCGGGACTGGTCCAGGGTCACTGAGGCTAATCGCTGCAGCAGTTGAATGTTCTCTTCGGGCGGTGTGTGGTCAGCCGAGCTGGGGTCCTGGGAGTCCATCCAAGATGGCGGCGCCCATTGGTCACACATGGCTGGGGGTGCACAAAATGGCGGCGCCCATGCATCACCCGTGGCGTCCGCGGGACAAGATGGTGGCGCACGGAGGCCGCACGGGGACCGTGGAGAGGATTGTGGTGCCGGTCCACACTCGCCACCGGAGGCTGCAGCGACCGCCTGGGCCTGGCATACCGCCACGAAGTGGCCCTTTTTACCGCATCCCTTGCAGGTGGATGCGCAGGCCGGACAGCGCTGCCGGGGGTGCTTGGCTTGCTCGCAGAAATAGCAGCGGGCCCCCCGGGGTTGCTAGGCCGTCTTGCAGCACACGCTTGTGGGGGGATGGGCAATGTCACGGGGCTGGCCACGGGGGGGGGGGGTCCACACTGCCCAGGGGGCTGCCACGCGGTTGGGGACGTAAGCGCGGGCGTTTCAGGAGGCCATATCCAGGGAGCCGGCATGGGCCTGTGCTTCCTTGAGGCCTAGGGTGTGTTTCTCCGGCAATCGCTGGCGGATTTGGGAGGATAGCATACCTGCAACAAAAGTGTCCCAGATCAAACGTTCTATGTGGTCGCTCGCCGAAACTTGCGGGCAGCTGCAGTTTCTCCCCAACACCAGGAGCGCACGGTAGAATTCTTCCAGCGATTCCCCAGGGATTTGTCGCCTCGTCGCTAGCAGATGTCGGCCGTAGACCTGGTTTACCGGGCGAATATAATGTTCTTTTAGCAGCTCCATTGCTGCATCGAAGTCGTCCGCATCCTCGATGAGGGTGTAAATCTCCGGGCTCACCCTCGAGTGCAGGACTTGTAGTTTCTGTTCCCCCGTGGGTGTGTTTTCGGCTGTTCCGAGATATCCGTTAAAACACGCCAGCCAGTGCTTGAAGATTGCCGCTGAGTTTGCCGCGTGGGGGCTGAGTTGCAGACACTCCGGCTTGATTCGGAGCTCCATCCTTTTAAATGTAGCTTATTAAATTGATGCACGATCAATGACTACTGAAGCAAGGTTGCAGTCCAACTGAAGGCTTTAATAAGCTAGATGTTTCCCCCAGCAGCTCAGGTACAGAAAAAAGGCTGCTGGGGCGGCACGGGCTCTTATACCCCGCCTAGCAGGGCGGAGCTACCATACAGCTTGACCAATGGAAAACATACAATATCTACCAGTGGTGTTCTAGCATTACTAGGTATCCTAATACCTCTACACAGACTACCACACACCCTAACTCCAAAGTCAACTCACTCCAAACTTACTCCGTTTACCTCTCCCCCCTCGCCACTCCAACTGCCTGATCTACCCGCTCCTCTCTCCCAAACGATGGCCAGAATGTGAAGCCAGCTCTTTCCTGAAAGTCTGGATTCCTGCGGGAAGGGCAGTAGAAATAGCAAAGATTGGAGAAAATCCACTTCACTTTGTGATTAACCTTTCCACAGAAACGTTCACGGGGGGAGGGGGGGGGGGGGGGTTATTTTTCTTTCTCCCGTCAGAGGCTAAATAATGATTGGTCTTGGATTAGTTAGTGTAACCCCCAGCTAACCGGTAATGTGCCCCCCCTAGATCACCGCCTCCCCCGTCCACCCAGGCCCCATTCACAAAGTGAGCAACACTTTCCCTGAGAATCCATTATTGAAACTAGCTGGTGGGTGGGCCGGGAAATCAGCCCATTGGTGCTTGAGAGAGGCAGGGGTGTGGGGAGTACCGTACCCCCTCCCTGGATCCTCTTTGGGGGTGCGAGGATGTGACACTGTACTGGGGGCAGCAGTTTCCCGTGGACCCTATCCATCTCTGATTAAACCCCCCTGCCAACCCAAACCCCCATACCCAGTGCCAGGCAGCTAACCTCATTCACCCTGGGCAGCCACCAGCCTTTCCACACTCACTCCATCCACACTGGCTCAAATATCATTTCAACCCACAACACAAATCACCCTCAATGTGGCTGTGACGGCCCCTTTTCCAGTGACATTTTTAAAAAGGATTCATTTTTATAAGGAGTCGAGTCGAGGAGAGAGAGCTGGTGGGAAAGGGTCACCTTCCAAAGCGGGTTTGTTCTAATTGGACGCGGTTACTGTTGCTCTCTCCCCGGCTGAGTGTCAGGAATTATTCCGCCTGTTGAATCAGCCAATTATCCGGAGCCACTGAAAGGGGAAACACGTCTCTCCGGCTCTGTACCGGGTCCGTCTAGCTGCCCTCAGCCAGGCTCGGTACACCCCGGGGTTTCAGCCGTTCCCTGTCTGTGCAGAGAGCCAGCTACACGTGCAAACTCAGAAATCCACCAGTTCCCCTATTCAATTCTTGGAATAATTTGAGTATTTGCTGCGGGTTGCTGTGTCTGTCACTCCTGCTCGAACAAGGACCAGTGTGCACATCTACCATTCCACACAACCCTCTTTATCTCCGAGCTGAGTAAAAATGGTCAATTCACCACTCTGAGCTCGTCCCTCTGCCCCAGCCATGCCTCCCTGCCCTGCCCTGCCCCTACCTTCCCACCTACCCTGCCCCTACCCTCCCCCCCTCCCCTCCCTCCCTGCCCTGCCCCTACCCTCCCTCCCTGCCCTCCCCCTGCCCTCCCTCTCCTGCCCCTGCCCTCCCTCTCTCCCTGCCCCTACCCTCCCATCCCTTCCTGCCCCGCCCCTACCCTGCCTCCCTGCCCTGCCCCTGCCCTCCCTCTCTCCCTCCCCTCACCTCCCTGCCCTGCCCCTATCCTCCCTCCCTGCCCCTGCCCTCCCTCCTTACCCTTGCCCCTGCCTCCCTCCCTGGCCACTGTCCCTGCCCTGCCCCTGCCCTCCGTCCTTACCCCTGCCCCTGCCCTCCCTCCCTGCCCTGCCCATGCCCTTCCTCCCTGCCCTGCCCCTGTCCTCCCTCCTTACCCTTGCCCCTGCCTCCCTCCCTGCCCTGCCCCTGCCTCCCTCCCTGCCCACTGTCCCTGCCCTGCCCCTGCCCTGCCCCTGCCCTCCATCCTTACCCCTGCCCTCCCTCCCTGCCCGTGCCCTTCCTCCCTGCCCACTCTCCCTACCCTGCCCCTGCCCTTCCTCCTTACCCTTGCCCCTGCCTCGCTCCCTGCCCACTCTCCCTACCCTGGCCCTGCCCTGCCCCTGCCCTCCCTCCTTGCCCACCGTCCCTGCCCTACCCCTGCCCCTGCCCTCCCTCCCTGCCCTGCCCCTGCACTTCCTCCCTGCCCACTCTCCCTACCCTGGCCCTGCCCTGCCCCTGCCCTCCCTCCTTACCCCTGCCCTACCTCCCTGCTCCTGCCCTCCCTGCCCTGCCCATGCCCTCCCTCCCTGCCCCTACCCTCCCTGCCCTGCCCCTGCCCTCCCTGCCCCTGCCCTCCCTCTCTGCCCACTCTCCCTCCCTCCCCAGCTCCAGCCTGCGATTGGATTTGTTTATTGTCCCGTGTACCGAGGTACAGTGAAAAGTATTTTTCTGCGAGCAGCTCAAACAGATCATTAAGTACATGAAAAGACAAGGGAATAAAAGAAAATACATAATAGGGCATCACAACATATACAATGTAACTACATAAGCACTGGCATCGGGTGAAGCATACAGGGTGTAGTGTTAATGAGGTCAGTCCATAAGAGGGTCATTTAGGAGTCTGGTAACTGCGGGGAAGAAGCTGTTTTTGAGTCTGTTCGTGCGTGTTCTCAGACTTCTGTATCTCCTGCCCGATGGAAGAAGTTGGAAGAGTGAGTAAGCCGGGTGGGAGGGGTCTTTGATTATGCTGCCCGCTTTCCCCAGGCAGCGGGAGGTGTAGATGGAGTCATTGGATGGGAGGCAGGTTCGTGTGATGGACTGGGTGGTGTTCATGACTCTCTGAAGTTTCTTGCAGTCTTGGGCCGAGCAGTTGCCATACCAGGCTGTGATGCAGCCCGATAGGATGCTTTCTATGGCGCATCTGTAAACGTTGGTACGGGTTAATGTGGAATTCAAATTAATGTTGGAATTAAAACGAGTCGTCTCCTTGCTTGTTCGCTATTGGCCTCGATGCAGAACCCTGGGTTTGATCCAATTACTGATTCAGAAATTGGGATTTTCTTTGCTGAATGGTCTCCTGATGTTCTAACCTCGCCTCCAAGAGACAACTGGCTGGAGGCGCCCCTGTCACTCTGAACAGCCGCTACAATCTCATCAGCTGGACACCTCAAATTGATAGACATAAAAATTCACATCAATCACTTTACAAGGAACACTTATCCTCTCCAACGTGCACAGACCGCCAGACAAAACAGACAAAGCTTAACAGTTAAATCCTTCAGAAAAGGAGCTGATCGATTTCTGGTCAAGAATTGAGTTTGTGTTTCTGAGAATATTTTGCCTTTGATCAAATCCTCCAAGGATTTGTTTGGTTCCTCTGCCCCCTGCAAGGGGGCATTGAGGGGGGAGGGAATAAGGTCCCATGTGGTCGGGATTGGATAGCATTCGAGTATTGATCACACAATTCATTCCCCTCACAAGCATTCTGGGGTTTAATGATTGCTTGGTTGGCAGAGTACTCTGTTAACAGAAGAAACAGTGGATTGGATTGTCCGCATCACAACGTCAAAACCGCGTTTGGCGCCGAGGTGGGAAATCCGTTTTCGCGCACGAAATCGGGACCAGGGCCGGTTTCTCTGCCCCCCCCCCCCCCCCGAAAATCGGCGTGCTCGTGGAGTAGGCCCACCACCTCAAGGCATTGCCTGAATCCCGGCCAACAATACTCCGTCCCCGACCGGCCGAATTCCCGATGGCGTGGTTCTAACATGGTCCCACCATCCGTCATCCTCGCGTGGCGGCCGTGGACTCAGTCCGTGGCCGCCACAGTCGGGGGAGGGCCGATCGGAAGGCGGCGGGAGGGGGGGGGGGGGAGGCTTCATTCGGGGCTGGGGGCAATGTGTGCGGGGGGTCCCGGGACGCGCGAGCGGCCGGTGCGGGGCACTATTTCGGCGGTCTAGGTCCGCGGCTTGAGTCCGCCATGGAGTGCGCCGCCGCCGCTGGAGGCTACCGCCGGAACTGCAGCGGGGGGGGGGGGGGGGGTGGCGTATCGACAGCTCGAGCTGCGAGCTCTACAACGGCTGCCTGCTAGCCCCCAGCACAACAGGGAATCTTTGGTCTTTTGACTCCAGTTTTCCTGGTGTAAAAGACCACCGTTTTCCCGACGGAGTGGGGACAAAGTCCCCAAAACGGAGATTCCAGCCCAGTATATGGACACAAAAAGGACTGCGAAGCAACATGGATGGGTGGAAAATGTACGACCTGACTCAGTCCCAGGTGAACATTCCTTTGTGTCACTCCAATGTGCCTGTTTCCCAATATCAGCCAGTCCGTGGCCTGCCTGAATAAGCTTGCCAATTATCTGACAATGATTTCTGCTGATATCTCGAGGGCTGGACTCGGGCCCGCTCGGATTTGGGGTTGGGTGCTGTTGCTGCTGCTGTCCAAAACCATTTCCTGTGGGGTCCGTCCACCAGCTGCCACAGAGAGAAAGAGAGAGAGAGAGGAGCCTTTCATCCAGCACCTTGGCTTGGGTTCAACCCCCAGACTTCAGTAAAGAAAAGGACAGTGTTCAAACTGACCTCAGCACCCAACACCTGGACCAAACTAGTCTGCAAAAGAGCCTGGGTAAAAAGTGTCACTCAGACACAGCTCAACTAGCGTTTCTGAGCCTTTATCCCATATATAGGAAAATCTAAGCTTCCGTTTAATGTCCTCACAAGCTCCTGTTTGAACCCTTCATAAGGAATGCCCCCAAATTGTTCAGTTCTGACTTGCCTTTGGTTGTGATTTTAATCCTGATGCCTTCCCATGGGTAGTTACTGAGATTTTCTTTTAATTTAAAGCTCCCAATTTTTTTTTTACCAATTAAGGGGCAATTTAGCGTGACCACCTACCCTGCACATCGTTTGGGCTGCCATTATGTGGAGATGCCGGCGTTGGACTGGGGTGGGCACAGTAAGAAGTCTTACAACACCAGGTTAAAGTCCAACAGGTTTGTTTGGAATCACCGGCTTTCGGAGCGCAGCTCCTTCATCTTTGGGTTGTGGGGGTGAGACCCACGCAGACTCGGGGAGAATGTGCAAACTCCACACGGACAGTGACCCGGGGCCGGGATCGAACCTGGGTCCTCGGCGCCGTGAGGCAGCAGTGCTAACCCACTGCACCACCGTGATGCTCCGGGTAGTTAATGAGATAATGATTCTTATACTCCAGGACACCACTTGTGAAATGAGACTTTAAGCTGTGAAAAACTCATTCTACCTGCTTCATACTTGCCCACTCTGCCACGTGGAGAGGAAGGGAACTACAAATATTCAAAGTACACTCAAAACTCCTACACATGTTCAGTGAGTCACTTCATCGCCCCTGTTGTGACATTAAGGTTTGCAGATTAAAAGTTCCCCAGTTTGATTCTGAGTCCGTGTTTCATTCCCAGAGGTTAGGCTGTAGAAAACAGTTGGAGAGCTACAGTTAACCCCCGAACCTTTAACCAGGACAAAGAAAACAGTTGCAAAGTGGAGGAGTATTGATATCTGGGAGGATGGTTTACACTCAGTTTAGCGTTTGCCGGGGTGAATACTCATGGGGCAAGTTTATATCTGAAAACCAATACTAGTTGCTCGGGGATGGCTGCTGTCTGCGAAGAAAACTTGAGCAAGCTTCCTTGTCTTCAAGAACCCACATGGAAATAGTGATCTTAACATTGCAAAGATTCAAGGTGCTTCCCAGAAGGGAAACAGGTACAAAGTCATTTTGGACTAGTTAGGGAAAGATGCTAGAAAGAAAAACTTGCAGTTGACGTTGTCTTTTACGTGGAATGGGAGGTAGCAAGGTGGTCGGGATTTGGGGAGAACACTTCCACAGATCAAATTAACTCAAGGCTCAGCCAACTCTGGTGGAGTAAGTAGTGCTTGAGACAGGGATCTGATGGTCTTGGGTTGTGACCAGGGAAAGGGGTGGATTTATAAGCAAGGACAGGACTTTTCCTTCAATGCATGGGGAACAGGGAGTTTGGTGAGGACAGGGGTGATGGACAAACAATTAATGTGTTGCATATTCAGGCAACAGGGCGGAGTTTGTGTAGAGTTGGGGTCAGCAAGGAGGAAGATAATTGGGTGGAGGTGGAAATAAGCAACTGACAACAAAGCAATCCATTGTTCAGTCTGATATCAGGCCCCAGTAACCATCGCTGTCTATGGCTCGCTGTATAAAGACGGCTAACATTTGACAGTTATGTGATGAATATTTCTGCTGCTGACCTTTCCAATAAAAAAACAATCTGGTGGCTGATTAGATTAGGACATGAACCTGAAATAAATTATCATCAAAACAGAAAGTGCAGGAATGACTGCTGCTCGCATACAACCTAGATCCTTTGTGAGTGTGAATGTGAGTCAGTCCACAGTGTATGTGTCTGTCTATGGTGTATGTGTGTGTGTCTGTCTGTGGTGTATGTGTGTGTCTGTCTGTGGTGTATGTGTGTGTGTCTGTCTGTGGTGTATCTGTGTGTCTCTGTCTATGGTGTATGTGTGTGTGTCTGTCAGTGGTGTATGTGTGTGTGTCTGTCTATGGTGTATGTGTGTGTGTGTGTGTCTGTCTGTGGTGTATGTGTGTGTGTCCGTCTATGGTGTATGTGTGTGTGTCTGTCTATGATGTATGTGTGTGTGTCTGTCTATGGTGTATGTGTGTGTGTGTCTGTCTATGGTGTATGTGTGTGTGTCTGTCTATGGTGTATGTGTGTCTGTCTATGCTGTATGTGTGTTTCCGTCTATGGTGTATGTGTGTGTGTCTGTCTCTGCTGTATGTGTGTGTGTCTGTCTATGGTGTATGTGTGTCTCTCTATGCTGTATGTGTGTTTCTGTCTATGGTGTATGTGTGTGTGTCTGTCTATAGTGTATGTGTGTCTGTCTCTGCTGTATGTGTGTTTCTGTCTATGGTGTATGTGTGTGTGTCTGTCTATGGTGTATGTGTGTCTGTCTCTGCTGTATGTGTGTTTCTGTCTATGGTGTATGTGTGTGTGTCTGTCTATGGTGTATGTGTGTCTGTCTATGCGGTATGTGTGTGTGTCTGTCTATGGTGTATGTGTGTCTGTCTATGCTGTATGTGTGTTTCTGTCTATGGTGTATGTGTGTGTGTCTGTCTATGGTGTATGCGTGTCTGTCTATGCGGTATGTGTGTGTGTCTGTCTATGGTGTATGTGTGTGTGTCTATGCTGTATGTGTGTTTCTGTCTATGGTGTATGTGTGTGTGTCTGTCTATGGTGTATGTGTGTCTGTCTATGGTGTATGTGTGTGTGTCTGTCTATGGTGTATGTGTGTGTGTCTGTCTATGCTGTATGTGTGTTTCTGTCTATGGTGTATGTGTGTGTGTCTGTCTATGCGGTATGTGTGTTTCTGTCTATGGTGTATGTGTGTGTGTCTGTCTATGGTGTATGTGTGTCTGTCTATGCTGTATGTGTGTTTCTGTGTATGGTGTATGTGTGTGTGTCTGTCTATGGTGTATATGTGTGTGTCTGTCTATGGTGTATGTGTGTGTCTGTCTGTGGTGTATGTGTGTGTGTCTGTCTATGCGGTATGTGTGCGTGTCTGTCTATGGTGTATGTGTGTGTGTCTGTCTCTGCTGTATGTGTGTTTCTGTCTATGGTGTATGTGTGTGTGTCTGTCTATGGTGTATGTGTGTCTGTCTCTGCTGTATGTGTGTTTCTGTCTATGGTGTATGTGTGTGTGTCTGTCTATGGTGTATGTGTGTCTGTCTATGCGGTATGTGTGTGTGTCTGTCTATGGTGTATGTGTGTGTGTCTGTCTATGCTGTATGTGTGTTTCTGTCTATGGTGTATGTGTGTGTGTCTGTCTATGGTGTATGTGTGTCTGTCTATGCGGTATGTGTGTGTGTCTGTCTATGGTGTATGTGTGTGTGTCTGTCTCTGCTGTATGTGTGTGTGTCTGTCTATGGTGTATGTGTGTCTGTCTATGCTGTATGTGTGTTTCTGTCTATGGTGTATGTGTGTGTGTCTGTCTATGCGATATGTGTGTTTCTGTCTATGGTGTATGTGTGTGTGTCTGTCTATGGTATATGTGTGTCTGTCTATGCTGT
This sequence comes from Scyliorhinus torazame, assembly GCF_047496885.1. Classification (NCBI taxonomy): domain Eukaryota; kingdom Metazoa; phylum Chordata; class Chondrichthyes; order Carcharhiniformes; family Scyliorhinidae; genus Scyliorhinus; species Scyliorhinus torazame. Next base: position 157,980,267 of record NC_092724.1, on the reverse strand, counting down.
ATGTGTGTTTCTGTCTATGGTGTATGTGTGTGTGTCTGTCTATGGTGTATGTGTGTGTGTCTGTCTATGGTGTATGTGTGTGTCTGTCTGTGGTGTATGTGTGTGTGTCTGTCTATGCGGTATGTGTGTGTGTCTGTCTATGGTGTATGTGTGTGTGTCTGTCTCTGCTGTATGTGTGTTTCTGTCTATGGTGTATGTGTGTGTGTCTGTCTATGGTGTATGTGTGTCTGTCTCTGCTGTATGTGTGTTTCTGTCTATGGTGTATGTGTGTGTGTCTGTCTATGGTGTATGTGTGTCTGTCTATGCGGTATGTGTGTGTGTCTGTCTATGGTGTATGTGTGTGTGTCTGTCTATGGTGTATGTGTGTGTGTCAGTCTATGGTGTATGTGTGTCTGTCTATGCTGTATGTGTGTTTCTGTCTATGGTGTATGTGTGTGTGTCTGTCTATGGTGTATGTGTGTCTGTCTATGCTGTATGTGTGTGTCTGTCTATGGTGTATGTGTGTGTGTCTGTCTATGGTGTATGTGTGTGTGTCTATGCTGTATGTGTGTTTCTGTCTATGGTGTATGTGTGTGTGTCTGTCTATGGTGTATGTGTGTGTGTCTGTCTATGGTGTATGTGTGTGTGTCTGTCTATGCTGTATGTGTGTTTCTGTCTATGGTGTATGTGTGTGTGTCTGTCTATGCTGTATGTGTGTTTCCGTCTATGGTGTATGTGTGTGTGTCTGTCTCTGCTGTATGTGTGTGTGTCTGTCTATGGTGTATGTGTGTCTGTCTATGCTGTATGTGTGTTTCTGTCTATGGTGTATGTGTGTGTGTCTGTCTATGGTGTATGTGTGTCTGTCTCTGCTGTATGTGTGTTTCTGTCTATGGTGTATGTGTGTGTGTCTGTCTATGGTGTATGTGTGTCTGTCTCTGCTGTATGTGTGTTTCTGTCTATGGTGTATGTGTGTGTGTCTGTCTATGGTGTATGTGTGTCTGTCTATGCGGTATGTGTGTGTGTCTGTCTATGGTGTATGTGTGTCTGTCTATGCTGTATGTGTGTTTCTGTCTATGGTGTATGTGTGTGTGTCTGTCTATGGTGTATGCGTGTCTGTCTATGCGGTATGTGTGTGTGTCTGTCTATGGTGTATGTGTGTGTGTCTATGCTGTATGTGTGTTTCTGTCTATGGTGTATGTGTGTGTGTCTGTCTATGGTGTGTGTGTGTCTGTCTATGGTGTATGTGTGTGTGTCTGTCTATGGTGTATGTGTGTGTGTCTGTCTATGCTGTATGTGTGTTTCTGTCTATGGTGTATGTGTGTGTGTCTGTCTATGCGGTATGTGTGTTTCTGTCTATGGTGTATGTGTGTGTGTCTGTCTATGGTGTATGTGTGTCTGTCTATGCTGTATGTGTGTTTCTGTGTATGGTGTATGTGTGTGTGTCTGTCTATGGTGTATATGTGTGTGTCTGTCTATGGTGTATGTGTGTGTCTGTCTGTGGTGTATGTGTGTGTGTCTGTCTATGCGGTATGTGTGCGTGTCTGTCTATGGTGTATGTGTGTGTGTCTGTCTCTGCTGTATGTGTGTTTCTGTCTATGGTGTATGTGTGTGTGTCTGTCTATGGTGTATGTGTGTCTGTCTCTGCTGTATGTGTGTTTCTGTCTATGGTGTATGTGTGTGTGTCTGTCTATGGTGTATGTGTGTCTGTCTATGCGGTATGTGTGTGTGTCTGTCTATGGTGTATGTGTGTGTGTCTGTCTATGCTGTATGTGTGTTTCTGTCTATGGTGTATGTGTGTGTGTCTGTCTATGGTGTATGTGTGTCTGTCTATGCGGTATGTGTGTGTGTCTGTCTATGGTGTATGTGTGTGTGTCTGTCTCTGCTGTATGTGTGTGTGTCTGTCTATGGTGTATGTGTGTCTGTCTATGCTGTATGTGTGTTTCTGTCTATGGTGTATGTGTGTGTGTCTGTCTATGCGATATGTGTGTTTCTGTCTATGGTGTATGTGTGTGTGTCTGTCTATGGTATATGTGTGTCTGTCTATGCTGTATGTGTGTTTCTGTCTATGGTGTATGTGTGTGTGTCTGTCTATGGTGTATGTGTGTGTGTCTGTCTATGGTGTATGTGTGTGTCTGTCTGTGGTGTATGTGTGTGTGTCTGTCTATGCGGTATGTGTGTGTGTCTGTCTATGGTGTATGTGTGTGTGTCTGTCTCTGCTGTATGTGTGTTTCTGTCTATGGTGTATGTGTGTGTGTCTGTCTATGGTGTATGTGTGTCTGTCTCTGCTGTATGTGTGTTTCTGTCTATGGTGTATGTGTGTGTGTCTGTCTATGGTGTATGTGTGTCTGTCTATGCGGTATGTGTGTGTGTCTGTCTATGGTGTATGTGTGTCTGTCTATGCTGTATGTGTGTTTCTGTCTATGGTGTATGTGTGTGTGTCTGTCTATGGTGTATGTGTGTGTGTCAGTCTATGGTGTATGTGTGTCTGTCTATGCTGTATGTGTGTTTCTGTCTATGGTGTATGTGTGTGTGTCTGTCTATGGTGTATGTGTGTCTGTCTATGCTGTATGTGTGTGTCTGTCTATGGTGTATGTGTGTCTGTCTGTCTATGGTGTATGTGTGTGTGTCTATGCTGTATGTGTGTTTCTGTCTATGGTGTATGTGTGTGTGTCTGTCTATGGTGTATGTGTGTGTGTCTGTCTATGGTGTATGTGTGTGTGTCTGTCTATGCTGTATGTGTGTTTCTGTCTATGGTGTATGTGTGTGTGTCTGTCTATGCGGTATGTGTGTTTCTGTCTATGGTGTATGTGTGTGTGTCTGTCTATGGTGTATGTGTGTCTGTCTATGCTGTATGTGTGTTTCTGTGTATGGTGTATGTGTGTGTGTCTGTCTATGGTGTATGTGTGTGTGTCTGTCTATGGTGTATGTGTGTGTCTGTCTGTGGTGTATGGTGTGTGTCTGTCTATGCGGTATGTGTGTGTGTCTGTCTATGGTGTATGTGTGTGTGTCTGTCTCTGCTGTATGTGTGTGTGTCTGTCTGTGGTGTATGTGTGTGTGTCTGTCTATGGTGTATGTGTGTGTGTCTGTCTATGCTGTATGTGTGTTTCTGTCTATGGTGTATGTGTGTGTGTCTGTCTATGCGGTATGTGTGTGTGTCTGTCTATGGTGTATGTGTGTGTGTCTGTCTCTGCTGTATGTGTGTGTGTCTGTCTATGGTGTATGTGTGTGTGTCTGTCTATGATGTATGTGTGTGTCTGTCTGTGGTGTATGTGTGTGTGTCCGTCTATGGTGTATGTGTGTGTGTCTGTCTGTGGTGTATGTGTGTCTGTCTATGCTGTATGTGTGTTTCTGTCTATGGTGTATGTGTGTGTGTCTGTCTATGGTGTATGTGTGTTTCTGTCTATGGTGTGTGTGTGTGTGTGTCTGTCTATGGTGTATGTGTGTGTCTGTCTGTGGTGTGTCTGTCTGTCTATGGTGTATGTGTGTGTCTGTATATGGTGTATTTGTGTGTGTCTGTCTGTGGTGTATGTGTGTGTGTGTGTCTGTCTATGGTGTATGTGTGTGTCTGTCTGTGGTGTATGTGTGTGTGCCTGTCTGTGGTGTATGTGTGTGTGTCTGTCTGTGGTGTATGTGTGTGTGTCTGTCTATGGTGTATGTGTGTGTGTCTGTCTGTGGTGTATGTGTGTGTATCTCTGTATGTGTATGTGTATCACTGTATGTGCCTGTGTGTCAGTGTTTGTGTGTATCTCTGAAAGTGTCTGTGTGCCTGTGTGTGTGTATCTCTGTATATGCCTGTGTGTGTGTGTGTGTGTGTATCTGTGTGTGTATCTCGGCATGTGAAAAATGAAATGAAAATGAAAATCGCTTATTGTCACAAGTAGGCTTCAAATGAAGTTATTGTGAAAAGCCCCTAGTCACCACATTCTGGTGCCTGTTCAGGGAGGCTGGTACAGGAATTGAACCGTGCTGCTGGCCTGCCTTGGTCTGCTTTAAAAGCCAGCTATTTAGCCCAGTGTGCTAAACCAGCCATTATGTGTGTGTGTGTGTCTCTGTATGTGTTGGTGTGTGTGTGTGTGTGTGTACCTCTGTATGTGGCTGTATGCCTGTGTGTGTATCTCTGTATGTGTCTGTGTGTGTGTGTGTGTGTGTGTCTGTATGTGTGTGTGTGTATCTCTGTATGTGTCTGTGTGTCTCTGTATGTGCCTGTGTGTGTGTGTGTATCTGTATGTGCCTGTGTGTATCTCTGTATGTGTGTGTGTGTGTGTATCTCTGTATGTGCCTGTGTGTCTGTGTGTGTGTGTATCCCTGTTTGTGTATCTGCGCCTGTGTGTGTATATCTCTGTATATGTCTGTGTGTGTATCTCTGTATGTGTGTGTGTATCTCTGTATGTGCCTGTGTGCCTGTGTGTGTATCTCTGTATGTGTGTGTGTGTGTATCTCTGTATGTGTGTGTGTAAGTGTATCTGTGCCTGTGTGTATCTCTGTAAGTGTATCTGTGCCTGTGTGTGTGTGTGTGTATCTCTGTATGAGTATCTGTGCCTGTGTGTGTGTGTATCTCTGTATGTGTATCTGTGCCTCTGTGTGTATATCTCTGTAAGTGTATCTGTGCCTGTGTGTGTGTGTATCTCTGTATGAGTATCTGTGCCTGTGTGTGTGTGTATCTCTGTATGAGTATCTGTGCCTGTGTGTGTGTGTATCTCTGTACGTGTGTGTGTGTATTTCTGTATGTGGTTGTGTGCCTGTGTGTGTATCTCTGTGTGTGTGTATAGAACATAGAACATAGAAAATACAGCACAGAACAGGCCCTTCGGCCCACGATGTTGTGCCGAACCTTTGTCATTGATTAATCATAGATTATCATTGAATTTACAGTGCAGAAGGAGGCCATTCGGCCCTTTGAGTCTGCACCGGCTCTTGGAAAGAGCACCCTACCCAAACTCAACACCTCCACCCAACACCAAGGGCAATTTGGACATTAAGGGCAATTTATCATTGGCCAATTCACCTAACCCGTACATCTTTGGACTGTGGGAGGAAACCGGAGCACCCGGAGGAAACCCACGCAGACACGGGGAGGACGTGCAGACTCCGCACAGACAGTGACCCAAGCCGGAATCGAACCTGGGACCCTGGAGCTGTGAAGCAATTGTGCTATCCACAATGCTACCGTGCTGCCCTTGAGAACAAATAAATCTACACTATATAATTTTACCGTAATCCATGTACCTATCCAATAGCTGCTTGAAGGTCCCTAATGTTTCCGACTCAACTACTTCCACAGGCAGTGCATTCCATGCCCCCACTACTCTCTGGGTAAAGAAACTACCTCTGATATCCCTCCTATATCTTCCACCTTTCACCTTAAATTTATGTCCCCTTGTAATGGTTTGTTCCACCCGGGGAAAAAGTCTCTGACTGTCTACTCTATCTATTCCCCTGATCATCTTATAAACCTCTATCAAGTCGCCCCTCGTCCTTCTCCGTTCTAATGAGAAAAGGCCTAGCACCCTCAACCTTTCCTCGTAAGACCTCCTCTCCATTCCAGGCAACATCCTGGTAAATCTTCTTTGCACCTTTTCCAAAGCTTCCACATCCTTCCTAAAATGAGGCGACCAGAACTGTACACAGTACTCCAAATGTGGCCTTACCAAAGTTTTGTACAGCTGCATCATCACCTCACGGCTCTTAAATTCAATCCCTCTGTCAATGAACGCGAGCACACCATAGGCCTTCGTCACAGCTTTATCCACTTGAGTGGCAACTTTCAAAGATGTATGAACATAGACCCCAAGATCTCTCTGCTCCTCCACATTGCCAAGAGCTCTACCGTTAACCCTGTATTCCGCATTCATATTTGTCCTTCCAAAATGGACAACCTCACACTTTTCAGGGTTAAACTCCATCTGCCACTTCTCAGCCCAGCTCTGCATCCTATCTATGTCTCTTTGCAGCCGACAACAGCCCTCCTTACTATCCACAACTCCACCAATCTTCGTATCGTCTGCAGATTTACTGACCCACCCTTCAACTCCCTCATCCAAGTCATTAATGAAAATCACAAACAGCAGAGGACCCAGAACTGATCCCTGCGATACGCTACTGGTAACTGGGATCCAGGCTGAATATTTGCCATCCACCACCACTCTCTGACTTCTATCGGTTAGCCAGTTCGTTATCCAACTGGCCAAATTTCCCACTATCCCATGCCTCCTTACTTTCTGCATAAGCCTACCATGGGGAACTTTATCAAATGCCTTACTAAAATCCATGTGCACTACATCCACTGCTTTACCTTCATCCACATGCTTGGTCACCTCCTCAAAGAATTCAACAAGATTTGTAAGGCAAGACCTACCCCTCACAAATCCGTGCTGACTATCCCTAATCAAGCCGTGTCTTTCCAGATGCTCAGAAATCCTATCCTTCAGTACCCTTTCCATTACTTTGCCTACCACCGAAGTAAGACTAACTGGCCTGTAATTCCCAGGGTTATCCCTAGTCCCTTTTTTGAACAGGGGCACGACATTCGCCACTCTCCAATCCCCTGGTACCACCCCTGTTGACAGTGAGGACGAAAAGATCATTGCCAACGGCTCTGCAATTTCATCTCTTGCTTCCCATAGAATCCTTGGATATATCCCGTCAGGCCCGGGGGACTTGTCTATCCTCAAGTTTTTCAAAATGCCCAACACATCTTCCTTCCTAACAAGTATTTCCTCGAGCTTACCAATCTGTTTCACACTGTCCTCTCCAACAATATCGCCCCTCTCATTTGTAAATACAGAAGAAAAGTACTCGTTCAAGACCTCTCCTATCTCTTCAGACTCAATACACAATCTCCCGCTACAGTCCTTGATCGGACCTACCCTCGCTCTAGTCATTCTCATATTTCTCACATATGTGTAAAATGCCTTGGGGTTTTCCTTGATCCTACCCGCCAAAGATTGTTCATGCCCTCTCTTAGCTCTCCTAATCCCTTTCTTCAGTTCCCTCCTGGCTATCTTGTATCCCTCCAATGCCCTGTCTGAACCTTGTTTCCTCAGCCTTACATAAGTCACCTTTTTCCTCTTAACAAGACATTCAACCTCTCTTGTCAACCATGGTTCCCTCACTCGACCATCTCTTCCCTGCCTGACAGGGACATACATATCAAGGACACGTAGCACCTGTTCCTTGAACAAGTTCCACATTTCACTTGTGTCCTTCCCTGCCAGCCTATGTTCCCAACTTATGCACTTCAATTCTTGTCTGACAACATCGTATTTACCCTTCCCCCAATTGTAAACCTTGCCCTGTTGCACGTACCTATCCCTCTCCATTACTGAAGTGAAAGTCACAGAATTGTGGTCACTATCTCCAAAATGCTCCCCCACTAACAAATCTATCACTTGCCCTGGCTCATTACCCAGTACTAAATCCAATATTGCCCCTCCTCTGGTCGGACAATCTACATACTGTGTTAGAAAAGCTTCCTGGACACACTGCACAAACACCACCCCATCCAAACTATTTGATCTAAAGATTTTCCACTCAATATTTGGGAAGTTAAAGTATGTGTGTATCTCTGTGCCTGTGTGTGTGTGTATCTCTGTATGTGCCTCTGTGTGTGTGCGTATCTCTGTATGTGTGTGTGTGTATCTCTGTATGTGCCTGTGTGTGTGTATCTCTGTATGTGTCTGTGTGTGTGTGCATCTCTGTATGTATCTGTGTGTATGTATCTCTGTATGTGTCTGTGTGCCTGTGTGTGTGTGAATCTCTGTATGTGCCTGTGTGTGTGTGTATCTCTGTATATGTCTGTGTGCCTGTGTGTGTATCTCTGTACGTGTGTGTGTGTGTATTTCTGTATGTGGTTGTGTGCCTGTGTGTGTGTGTATCTCTGTGTGTGTGTATGTGTGTATCTCTGTGCCTGTATGTGTGTGTATCTCTGTATGTGTCTGTGTGTGTGTGCGTGTGTATCTCTGTATGTGGGTGTATCTCTGTATGTGTGTGTGTGTATGTGTGTATCTCTGTGCCTGTGTGTGTATGTATCTCTGTATGTGTCTATCTGCCTATGTGTGTGTGTATTTCTGTATGTGTATCTGTGCCTGTGTGTATCTCTGTATGTGTATCTGTGCCTGTGTGTATCTCTGAATGTGTATCTGTGCCTGTGTGTGTATCTCTGTAAGTGTATCTGTGCCTGTGTGTGTATCTCTGTAAGTGTATCTGTGCCTGTGTGTGTGTATCTCTGTATGTGTATCTGTGTCTGTGTGTGTGTGTATCTCTGTATGTGTATCTGTGCCTGTGTGTGTGTGTATCTCTGTATGTGTATCTGTGCCTGTGTGTGTGTGTGTATCTCTGTATGTGTATCTGTGCCTGTGTGTGTATCTCTGTAAGTGTATCTGTGCCTGTGTGTGTGTATCTCGGTATGTGTATCTGTGCCTTTGTGTGTGTGTATCTCTGTATGTGTATCTGTGACTGTGTGTGTATCTCTGTAAGTGTATCTGTGCCTGTGTGTGTGTGTATCTCTGTATGTGTATCTGTGCCTGTGTGTATCACTGTAAGTGTATCTGTGCCTGTGTGTGTATCTCTGTATGTGTATCTGTGCCTGTGTGTGTGTATCTCTGTAAGTGTATCTGTGCCTGTGTGTGTGTGTATCTCTGTAAGTGTAACTGTGCCTGTGTGTGTGTGTATCTCTGTATGTGTATCTGTACCTGTGTGTGTGTATGTATCTCTGTAAGTGTATCTGTGCCTGTGTGTGTATCTCTGTATGAGTATCTGTGCCTGTGTGTGTGTGTATCTCTGTAAGTGTATCTGTGCCTGTGTGTGTATGTATCTATGTAAGTGTATCTGTGCCTGTGTGTGTGTTTATCTCTGTATGTGTATCTGTGCCTGTGTGTGTGTGTATCTCTGTAAGTGTATCTGTGCCTGTGTGTGTGTGTATCTCTGTATGAGTATCTGTGCCTGTGTGTGTGTGTATCTCTGTATGTGTATCTGTGCCTGTGTGTGTGTGTATCTCTGTAAGTGTATCTGTGCCTGTGTGTGTGTGTATCTCTGTATGAGGATCTGTGCCTGTGTGTGTGTGTGTATCTCTGTATGAGTATCTGTGCCTGTGTGTGTGTGTATCTCTGTAAGTGTATCTGTGCCTGTGTGTTTATCTCTGTAAGTGTATCTGTGCCTGTGTGTGTATCTCTGTATGTGTATCTGTGCCTGTGTATGTGTGTATCTCTGTATGTGTATCTGTGCCTGTGTGTGTGTGTATCTCTGTAAGTGTATCTGTGCCTGTGTGTATCTCTGTAAGTGTATCTGTGCCCGTGTGTGTGTGTATCTCTGTATGTGTATCTGTGCCTGTGTGTATCTCTGTAAGTGTATCTGTGCCTGTGTGTGTGTGTATCTCTGTATGTGTATCTGTGCCTGTGTGTGTGTGTATCTCTGTATGTGTATCTGTGCCTGTGTGTGTATCTCTGTATGTGTATCTGTGCCCGTGTGTGTGTGTATCTCTGTATGTGTATCTGTGCCTGTGTGTATCTCTGTAAGTGTATCTGTGCCCGTGTGTGTGTGTATCTCTGTATGTGTATCTGTGCCCGTGTGTGTGTGTATCTCTGTAAGTGTATCTGTGCCCGTGTGTGTGTGTATCTCTGTATGTGTATCTGTGCCTGTGTGTATCTCTGTAAGTGTATCTGTGCCTGTGTGTGTGTGTATCTCTGTATGTGTATCTGTGCCTGTGTGTGTGTGTATCTCTGTATGTGTATCTGTGCCTGTGTGTGTATCTCTGTAAGTGTATCTGTGCCTGTGTGTGTGTGTATCTCTGAATGTGTATCTGTGCCTGTGTGTGTGTATCTCTGTATGTGTATCTGTGCCTGTGTGTGTGTGTGTATCTCTGTATGTGTATCTGTGCCTGTGTGTGTGTGTGTATCTCTGTATGTGTATCTGTGCCTGTGTGTGTGTGTGTGTGTTGGGAGCGGCAGACAGTTCTGTTTATTGAAGATTGCAAACCAGTGTTTAACATACCACACGTGATCGAATTGTTAAATGCGGTCTTTTGAGATGCGGGCAGAGTGTGTGCATTCGTCAGAGCGCCTCTCCCATTCAGTTTATTGTGTACCCAGTAGCGTCCTGCACCCTATCCCAATAAACAACAGTCAGACCCTGTGGAATGAATAAAGCATTTCCCTCCACCCAGTGACCACAGCAGCCGCTCAGCTCTGTGGCATGAGGGACACTTTCCCCGGTCATGAAATACCTTCCAGGGAAATGACAGTGTTCTGAAGAAAATTTTACTGTCTGACAATATAAATCCTAACTGGGTCGGGTGCTTTAACATGGAATACTTTAAAGGGTCCTCGGCTTGCCAAACACAATAACTTCAGTGGAACAGTCCTTCCATGTTCAGCTATACACTCTGTATTCTCAAGCGATTAATGTAACTTTACAGTTACAGCTGTTATGTTAATACGGTGCCAATACTCTCGTTGGAACACCTGGAGGAAACCCACGCAGGCACCGGGAGAACGTGCAGACTCCACACAGACAGTGACCCAAGCCGGGAGTCGAAGGTTTTATAATGTGCAAAGACATTGCAGTGCGACCCAGAATCAAACAAGTATCAATGTGAGAGGTCAGCACATGTTGTAAAACCGAGGCAAAGGGGTGAGACGTAATTTCATAGAATTTACAGTGCAGAAGGAGGCCATTCGGCCCATCGAGTCTGCACCGGCTCTTGGAAAGAGCACCCTACCCAAGGTCCACACCTGCACCCCATCCCCACAACTCAACAACCCCACCCAACACCAAGGGCAATTTTGGACACTAAGGGCAATTTATCATGGCCAATCCACCTAACCTGCACATCTTTGGACTGTGGGAGGAAACTGGAGCACCCGGAGGAAACTCCTGCATTTCTAAGGAGGGCCTTAAAGGAGGGTAGTGAGGTGGAGGGGTAGAGGGAGATGAGGTTGAGGGGTGGAAGGGAGTGAGGTCAGAGATCCGGGGTCAGAAAGTACAGCAGCGGTCACCAATGTTGGAGTGAACGAATGGCTGGTGAGGGGGATGGCAAAGAGTCTGGACAAGATGTCAGAATTGGAGAAATGCAGAATTCTTAGAGATTGTAGGGCTGGAGGAGGTTGCATAGACAGCATTGTAGGGTTGGGGAGGTTACAGAGATAGGGAAGGTTGCAGGAGCTGGAGGAGGTTGCAGAGATAGGGAGGCTGGGGAAGGTTACAGAGACAGTGTTGTAAGGGCTGGGAGAGGTTACAGAGATAGAGAGGGTTGTAGGGGCTGGGGAAGGTTACAGAGATAGAGAGGGTTGTAGGGGCTGGGGAAGGTTACAGAGATAGAGAGGGTTGTAGGGGCTGGGGAAGGTTACAGAGATAGAAAGGGGTGTAAGGGCTGGGGAAGATTACAGAGATAGAGAGGGTTGTAGGGGCTGGGGAAGGTTACAGAGATAGAAAGGGGTGAAAGGGCTGGGGAAGGTTACAGAGATAGAAAGGGGTGTAGGAGCTGGGGAAGGTTACAGAGACAATGTCGTAAGGGTTGGGGTTGGTAGAGGTTTCAGAGTTGGGAGGGTTGTAGGGCTGGAGGAGGTTTCAGGGCTGTGAAGGGGGTGAGACCATAAAGGGATTTGAACAGGATGATGAGAATGTGCAACTGACGTCAGCCAGAATCTGAAAGTTACTGATCGAACCTCCTTTGTTTGATGTACAGTTCCAACAACAACCGCAAAGTATCTCCATTTGATTCAAAATGTTTTGGGAATCAATTAATTTTAACGTGGGACGTGGGAAAGTTAAGAAGTCAACTTTCAGAAAGTTATAGCGCAGTGTCCTCCAGAGAGTTTCTGGGTGTGAAGGGCAAGCCTGATGGAACCTAGGGTGTCATCGTTAGGTACAGTGAGAATTTGGAGTACATTACTGGACCCAGCCACCTTCAACTGCATCATCAATCACCTCCCTTCCATCATGTTTGCGGATGACTGCACAATGTTCAGTATCATTTGCGACTCCTCAGATAAAGAAGCAGCTGTGTCCAAATGCAGCAATATCCAGGCTTGGGCTGACAAGTGGCAAGTAATATCCACGCCTCACAAGTACCTCACAATTGCCATCTTCAATAAGACAGAATCTAACCATCGCACCTTGACATTCAATTACATTCTAATTGCTGGATCCCCCACTATCAACATCCTGGTGGTTGCTATTGACCAGAAACTGAACTGGGCTAACCATATAAATACTGGGGCTACAAGAACAGGTTAAAAGCTATAAATGCTGTGCTGAGTAATTCACCTCCTTACTCCCCAAAGCCTATCCACCATTTACAAGGCACAAGTCAGGAGTGTAATGGAATACTCTCCACTTGCCTGGATGAGTGCAGTTTCAATAAACACTCGAGAAGACACCATCCAGGAAAGAGCATCCACAAACACTCACTCCCTTCACCACTGACACTCAGTAGCAGCGGTGTGTATCATCTCAAGATGCACTGCAGGGAATCACCAAGGCTTCTTAACCAGCACTTTCCAAATGCACGGGTGCGACCCTTAGCTGAGTGGTGGGCAACCTGTGCCCCAGGGGCTCATGCGGCCCACCTGGGTTCTGAGTGGGGCCCCCGAGACATTTTGCTGACTGTTGCCCACGCGCAGGGCCGCCCCATTCTGCTGATTTCCATCCGTGTCGTTTTTTTTCCTACTGGTATGACTGAAATAATTTGCATGTAAAGCGAGGGCGAATGAAGTGAGGAGTGTGCTGACTGCTCACATCCCTGCCTGTGAGGGCCCTCGGCACCCAAAGTGGAAATATTTATTTTGTTTTTACCATTTGAAGTTGATGACAGTTCTCTTAATATATAAATGGTTAAGCATTTTCTATAACTCGTCATGAAATCTTTGGCATGTATTGAATGTATCGAATCGTATTAATGGTGTCACGGTTAGTGATCAAGCCCGATTTCAATCTTGCGACCCCCTGAGGTGAAGGAGGGACACACGTGCGGCCCACTCACCAGACTAGGTCGCCCATCGCTGCTGGAGAGAAGGACGACGGCAGCACCACCACTGGGGACACCACCACTGGAAATACCCCATGAAAGCCACTCGTCATGCTGAGTTGGTTCAATGTCACCGTTCCTGCACTGTCGCTGGGTCAAAATCCCAGAACTCCCTCCCTAACAGCACTGTGGGTGTACCTACACCACATGGGCTGCAGCGGTTCAAAAAAGGCACCAACTTGTCGAGGGCAATTAGGGATGGACAATAAATTCTGGCCTAGCCCACATCCCATAAATGAATTTTAGAAACGTTGCGGTGTCTTCTCTTTGCGGTCAGTCTGTCACCTAACAAATAAGACAGACAAGTCTAAATATTCACTGCTGCAACCGACAGTGAAACCAAGATATGCTGGATGATTTTGTTTGCTTGATGTGAATGCAGACTTGCTCTCTTTAGGGACACAGCTCATTTCTCCAGTTCAGAAGTGTCTGTGCAGGTTGGTAGGACGAGCCTATGATCTCCAAAAAGTGAGCACAAGATTGCTGCGGGGATTAAGCCATCTGAAAGATGCAAGCCAGCTATATAACACGGTGATCACGTGCCAACAGGAATGGAGGGCTGGCTGGAGCAGGTCGAATCCCCTGCTGGTATCCACCTTCCAGAATCCATTTGTGAAGAGGAATGGGCTGATTGGGGGTACTTGGTGCCCTAGAAAGCTGCAAATCACGGTGCCCCTTCAATGGGGCAGGAAAGAAGCTCTCTGCAATGGAAATGATCAAAAACAAACTGAGGCTTGTTTCTAAAAACAAAATCTCATGAATATCAAAAGTTGCATTGCAGCTTATTGCAGCTCTCATTACAGCTCTCATTGCAGCCCTCATTACAGCTCACATTGCAGCCCTCATTGCAGCTCCCATTGCAGCTCTCATTATAGCTCTCATTGCAGCTCTAACTGCAGCTCTAACTGCAGCTCTCATTACAGCTCTCATTGCAGCCCTCATTACAGCTCTCATTGCAGCTCTCATTGCAGCCCTCATTGCAGCTCCCATTGCAGCTCTCATTGCAGCTCTAACTGCAGCTCTCATTACGGCTCTCATTGCAGCTATCATTACGGCTCCCATTGCAGCTTTAGCTGCAGCTCTCATTGCAGCTCTCATTGCAATTCTCATTACGGCTCTCATTGCAGCTCTCATTACGGCTCTCATTGCAGCTTTAACTGCAGCTCTCATTGTAGCTTTCATTGCAGCCCTCATTGCAGCCCTCATTGCAGCTCCCATTGCAGCTCTCATTATGGCTCTCATTGCAGCTCTAGCTGCAGCTCTCATTACGACTCTCATTGCAGCTCTCATTACGGCTCTCATTGCAGCTTTAACTGCAGCTCTCATTGCAGCCCTCATTGCAGCTCTCATTGCAGCTCTCATTACGGCTCACATTGCAGCTCTCATTATGGCTCTCATTGCAGCTTTAACTGCAGCTCTCATTGTAGCTTTCATTGCAGCTCTCATTACGGCTCTCGTTGCAGCTTTAACTGCAGCTCTCATTACAGCTCTCATTGCAGCCCTCATTACAGCTCTCATTGCAGCCCTCATTGCAACTCCCAATGCAGCTCCCATTGCAGCTCTCATTGCAGCCCTCATTACAACTCTCATTGGAGCCCTCATTGCAGCCCTCATTGCAGCTCCCATTGCAGCTCTCATTATGGCTCTCATTGCAGCTCTAACTGCAGCTCTCATTACGGCTCTCATTGCAGCTCCCATTGCAGCTCCCATTGCAGCTCTCATTGCAGCCCTCATTACAGCTCTCATTGGAGCCCTCATTGCAGCCCTCATTGCAGCTCCCATTGCAGCTCTCATTATGGCTCTCATTGCAGCTCTAACTGTAGCTCTAACTGCAGCCCTCATTGCAGCTCCCATTGCAGCTCCCATTGCAGCTCTCATTGCAGCTTTAATTGCAGCTCTCATTGTAGCTTTCATTGCAGCTCTCATTACGGCTCTCGTTGCAGTTTTAACTGCAGCTCTCATTACAGCTCTCATTGCAGCCCTCATTACAGCTCTCATTGCAGCTTTAACTGCAGCTCTCATTACAGCTCTCATTGCAGCCCTCATTGCAGCTCTTATTACGGCTCTCATTGCAGCTTTAACTGCAGCTCTCATTGCAGCTCTCATTGCAGTTCTCATTGCAGCCCTCATTGCAGCTCTCATTACTGCTCTCATTGCAGCTCTCAGTACTGCTCCCATTGCAGCTCATTTCAGCTCTCATTGCAGTTCTCTTGCAGCTCTCTTTGCAGCTTATTACAGCTCTCATTGCACTTCTCATTCAGCTCTCATTGCAGCTTATTGCAGCTCTCATTGCAGTTCTTGTTACAGCTCTCATTGCAGCTTATTACAGTTCCCATTACAGCTCTCATTGCAGCACTTATTACAGCTTATTGCAGCTCTCATTGCAGCTCTTGTTGCAGCTCTTATTGCAGCTCTCATTGCAGCTTATTGCAGCTCTCATTGCAGCTCTTGTTGCAGCTCTTATTGCCGCTCTCATTGCAGCTCCCATTACAGCTCTCGTTGCAGCTCTCATTACAGCTCTCATTGCAGCTCTCATTGCAGCTTATTGCAGCTCTCATTGTAGCTCTCAAATAGTGGCTACCTACTGGCAGCACGGTGGCGCAGTGGTTAGCACTGGTGCCTCACGGCGCCAAGGTCCCAGGTTTGATCCCTGCTCTGGGTCACTGTGCGTGTGGAGTTTGCACATTGTCCCCGTGTCTGCGTGGATTTCACCCCCACAGCCCAAAGATGTGCAGGCTAGGTGGATTGGCCACGCTAAATTGTCCCTTAATTGGAAAAAAATGAATTGAGCATTCTAAATTTATTTTTAAAAAGTAATGGCTGCATGAAATTTCTAGATCATAAATAGGCAATTCAGCCCAACAGGTCCATGCTTTTTTGTATACTTTGCTCAAGTCTCCACCGCATCCTCCCTATCTGTCCCTTTCTACCCCATCCAGCATCCTCTTCAATATTATATTTTGCTGTTTGCCTCTCCAACTCCTCTGATAGCTTGTTCTACATTCCTCCCAGTGCTGCTCTCCTGTCCCGAGGTTATTGGATGTCAGAGGCAACCTTAGGGTTCTTGGTCCTTTGTTCTAGCACTGGAGCCTTGAACACCCTGGTCACTTCAAACCAAGCTGATCACGAGGAGGTTTAGTCTGAGGCTTTTCAGAAGGCGGAGCTGAAGGAAGCTGATTCGTGGTGAATGCGCCTCATGCCTGGTGACCATTGGGGGCCAGGCACAGCACTCAGCTCCACGCCCCAGGTGGTGCAGTGTTACCCAGAATAGGGATGGACCAAATTGGAAACCTTTGCTTTAAATTCTAGAAGGGACACTTTGAATGATTCCCCTTTCAAACCCCCCCCCCCCCACCCCCCCACCCCCGCCCCCCCCCCCCCCAGGTTCCTTTGCCTCGGCCAGAGCACAGTGGGATGATACTGACTTGCTTCACCGGGTCCCACAGATTAATTTCCCCAGCACTGTTGCCTCACAGCACCAGGGACCCAGGTTCGATTCCCGGCTTGGGTCACTGTCTGTGCGGAGTCTGCACGTCCTCCCCGTGTGTGCGTGGGTTTCCTCCGGGTGCTCCGGTTTCCTCCCACAGTCCAAAGATGTGCAGGTTAGGTGGATTGGCCATGATAAATTGCTCCTTAGAGTCCAAAGGTTAGGTGGGGTTGCTGGGTTATGGGGATAGGGTGGAGGTGTGGGCTTGGATAGGGTGCTCTTTCAGGGGCCGGTGTAGACTCGATGGGCCGAATGGCCTCCTTCTGCACTGTAGATTCCTATGAGTGTCACCAACAAGTGCCCCATTCTTACTGCATTTATAATATAAGAAAGAAACAGAGAGAAGGAGCTTCTCACAGAGTCATCCAGACTCAAAATGTTAGCTCCCTTCTCTCTCCACAGATGCTGTCAGACCTGCTGAGGTTGTCCAGCATTTTGGGATTTTGCTTGAGAGAGGGTGTATGAATGTTGGCTTTTTGATACATCTGTCCAATTAGTCCTGTCCGCCAGAATCCTTCACATCTTCCTCTTTCTGCAGCCCAACCAACTAACAACCCAGCAGTTTAAAAAAAAATCCCACCAAACGCCAATTGAATTTTGACAGAAACTATTCATGTTGTTGCCAATCTGTGTGAACCCCCCCCCCCCCCCTATCCCAGCAGGCAGGGCTAGCTGGGCACAGGGCCATTAAACACCTCAATGGGGTGAGGGGGTGTCACACACACACACATGGACAACTCGGGAATCCCTATCCCATTCTCCCGTTCCAGCTCCAGGAGCCCCAGACTGAATCAATGAAGATGTGTGCGGCCACATTGGCGGAACCGCCTCACGTACAGAGAGCCAGTGACGAGTCGATGGGGAGGATGGAGCTGACGCTGTCTCTGTCTTGAATTTTCATTCAAGCCCCTCTGCCTGCCCTGGCCGCTCGTGTTTAATCTCCGCTACTCGGAGGCAGCACCCAGCAGCGGCGAGGAGGGAGCAACAAGAGATGGAGCTGTAGAAAAATCACCCTGAAAGAGAGCTCCCGGTGGATTGAAGTTGGAAGTTGCCTGGCAGCCCCTGTACCAGCCTCTGGCCATCGCTCTGATGCTCTGGATACCTCGGTGGAGATTTGGAAGTGGAGACATCAAACTGGGGCATGGGGAGCGAGAGCAGGGATGGAGAATGTGGATAAGCAGCGTGTTCCCCGGGACAACTTAGCCCTGCCTTAGGGAGTGTTGGTGGCCTGGGGTGCGCTGTGTGTGTGTGTGCCTGACTGTGTGTGTCGGTCTGTGAGTGTCTGTCTGTGTGTGTCTGTCTGATCGTGTCTGTGTGTCTGTGTGTGTGTGTGTCTGTCTGTCTGACTGTGTTTGTGTCTGTCTGCCTGACTGTGTGTCTGTCTGTGTGTGTGTGTGTGTCTGTCTGTGTGTGTGTCTGTCTGCCTGACTGTGTGTCTGTCTCTGTGTGTGACTGTCTGACTGTGTGTGCGTGTCTGTCTGCCTGACTGCGTGTCTATCTTGTGTGTGTGAGTGTGTGACTGTGTGTGTGTCTGTCTGTGTGGGTGTGTGACTGTCTGTGTGTGTGTCTCTCTGTGTCTGTGACTGTGTGTGTGTCTGTCTGTCTGAGAGTGTTTCTGCCTGACTGTGTGTGTGTCTGCCTGTGTGCGTGTGTCTGACTGCCTGTGTGTGTGCCTGTGTCTATCTGTGTGTGTGTGTGTGCATCTCTGTCTGTGTGTGTGTCTCTGTGTGTGTGTATCTGTGTGTGTGTGTGTATCTGTGTGTGTGTGTATCTGTGTGTGGGTGTATCTCTGTCTGTGTGTGTGTACCTGTGTGTGTGTGTGTCTGTGTGTATCTCTGTCAGTGTGTGTCTGTCTGTGTGTGTATCTCTGTCTGTGTGTGTCTGTGTGTATCTCTGTCTGTGTGTGTGTCTGTGTGTGTGTGCGTGTGTGTGTCTGTGTGTGTGTGCGTGTGTGTGTCTCTGTCTGTGTGTGTATCTGTGTGTGTGTGTGTGTCTGTGTGTATCTCTGTCTGTGTGTGTGTCTGTGTGTGTATCTCTGTCTGTGTGTGTGTGTGTGTATCTCTGTCTGTGTGTGTGTGTCTGTGTGTGTATCTCTGTCTGTGTGTGTGTGTCTGTGTGTGTATCTCTGCCCCCCACCCCCCGTCCCCTGGCTGGCTAACCGGACTATGAGGCAGAATGGGCTGGTGCGACCCGGGTGTACAGATGCTCTTCACGATGATGGGAGCCTTCGCCGCTTTCAGCCTGATGACTCTGGCCATCGGCACCGATTACTGGCTGCACTCCCGGGCTTACATCTGTAACGGGACCAACGGCACCGCGGAGGACAACCAGGTGAAGAAGGAGAAGGGATCCATGATCCACTCGGGTCTGTGGAGGGTCTGCTGTGTGGAAGGTAGCGTGCCTTGGTCAACATGTCCAACTGTCTGGGGGATTTTACAGTGTGGTCTCAGAGACATGTCCAACTGTCTGGGGATTTTACAGTGTGGTCTCAGGGAGACATGTCCAACTGTCTGGGGATTTTACAGTGTGGTCTCAGGGACATGTCCAACTGTCTGGGGGATTTTACAGTGTGGTCTCAGAGACATGTCCAACTGTCTGGGGATTTTACAGTGTGGTCTCAGGGAGACATGTCCAACTGTCTGGGGATTTTACAGTGTGGTCTCAGGGACATGTCCAACTGTCTGGGGGATTTTACAGTGTGGTCTCAGAGACAAGTCCAACTGTCTGGGGGATTTTACAGTGTGGTCTCAGAGACATGTCCAACTGTGTGGGGGGTTTACAGTGTGGTCTCAGAGACAAGTCCAACTGTCTGGGGATTTTACAGTGTGGTCTCAGAGACATGTCCAACTGTCTGGGGATTTTACAGTGTGGTCTCAGAGACATGTCCAACTGTCTGGGGATTTTACAATGTGGTCTCAGAGACATGTCCAACTGTCTGGGGATTTTACAGTGTGGTCTCAGAGACATGTCCAACTGTCTGGGGATTTTACAGTGTGGTCTCAGAGACATGTCCAACTGTCTGGGGGATTTTACAGTGTGGTCTCAGGGACATGTCCAACTGTCTGGGGGATTTTACAGTGTGGTCTCAGGGACATGTCCAACTGTCTGGGGATTTTACAGTGTGGTCTCAGGGACATGTCCAACTGTCTGGGGGATTTTACAGTGTGGTCTCAGGGACATGTCCAACTGTCTGGGGGATTTTACAGTGTGGTCTCAGGGACATGTCCAACTGTCTGGGGATTTTACAGTGTGGTCTCAGGGACATGACCAACTGTCTGGGGATTTTACAGTGTGGTCTCAGAGACATGTCCAACTGTCTGGGGGATTTTACAGTGTGGTCTCAGAGACATGTCCAACTGTCTGGGGGATTTTACAGTGTGGTCTCAGAGACATGTCCAACTGTCTGGGGGATTTTACAGTGTGGTCTCAGGGACATGACCAACTGTCTGGGGATGTTACAGTGTGGTCTCAGAGAGACATGTCCAACTGTCTGGGGATTTTACAGTGTGGTCTCAGAGACATGTCCAACTGTCTGGGGGGTTTTACAGTGTGGTCTCAGGGACATGTCCAACTGTCTGGGGATTTTACAGTGTGGTCTCAGAGACATGTCCAACTGTCTGGGGGGTTTTACAGTGTGGTCTCAGGGACATGTCCAACTGTCTGGGGATTTTACAGTGTGGTCTCAGAGACATGTCCAACTGTCTGGGGGTTTTACAGTGTGGTCTCAGGGACATGTCCAACTGTCTGGGGGATGTTACAGTGTGGTCTCAGGGACATGTCCAACTGTCTGGGGGTTTTACAGTGTGGTCTCAGGGACATGTCCAACGGTCTGGGGGATTTTACAGTGTGGTCTCAGGGAGACATGTCCAACTGTCTGGGGATTTTACAGTGTGGTCTCAGGGAGACATGTCCAACTGTCTGGAGATTTTACAGTGTGGTCTCAGAGACATGTCCAACTGTCTGGGGATTTTACAGTGTGGTCTCAGAGACATGTCCAACTGTCTGGGGGATTTTACAGTGTGGTCTCAGGGACATGTCCAACTGTCTGGGGATTTTACAGTGTGGTCTCAGGGAGACATGTCCAACTGTCTGGGGGATTTTACTGTGTGGTCTCAGGGACATGTCCAACTGTCTGGGGGATTTTACAGTGTGGTCTCAGGGACATGTCCAACTGTCTGGGGATTTTACAGTGTGGTCTCAGGGAGACATGTCCAACTGTCTGGAGATTTTACAGTGTGGTCTCAGAGACATGTCCAACTGTCTGGGGATTTTACAATGTGGTCTCAGGGACATGTCCAACTGTCTGGGGATTTTACAGTGTGGTCTCAGGGACATGTCCAACTGTCTGGGGATTTTACAGTGTGGTCTCAGGGAGACATGTCCAACTGTCTGGGGGATTTTACAGTGTGGTCTCAGGGACATGTCCAACTGTCTGGGGATTTTACAGTGTGGTCTCAGGGAGACATGTCCAACTGTCTGAGGGATTTTACAGTGTGGTCTCAGGGACATGTCCAACTGTCTGGGGATTTTACAGTGTGGTCTCAGAGACATGTCCAACTGTCTGGGGATTTTACAGTGTGGTCTCAGGGACATGTCCAACTGTCTGGGGATTTTACAGTGTGGTCTCAGGGAGACATGTCCAACTGTCTGAGGGATTTTACAGTGTGGTCTCAGGGACATGTCCAACTGTCTGGGGATTTTACAGTGTGGTCTCAGAGACATGTCCAACTGTCTGGGGATTTTACAGTGTGGTCTCAGGGACATGTCCAACTGTCTGGGGATTTTACAGTGTGGTCTCAGGGAGACATGTCCAACTGTCTGGGGGATTTTACAGTGTGGTCTCAGGGACATGTCCAACTGTCTGGGGGATTTTACAGTGTGGTCTCAGGGACATGTCCAACTGTCTGGGGATTTTACAGTGTGGTCTCAGGGAGACATGTCCAACTGTCTGGAGATTTTACAGTGTGGTCTCAGAGACATGTCCAACTGTCTGGGGATTTTACAATGTGGTCTCAGGGACATGTCCAACTGTCTGGGGATTTTACAGTGTGGTCTCAGGGACATGTCCAACTGTCTGGGGATTTTACAGTGTGGTCTCAGGGACATGTCCAACTGTCTGGGGATTTTACAGTGTGGTCTCAGAGACATGTCCAACTGTCTGGGGATGTTACAGTGTGGTCTCAGAGACATGTCCAACTGTCTGGGGGATTTTACAGTGTGGTCTCAGAGACATGTCCAACTGTCTGGGGATTTTACAGTGTGGTCTCAGAGACATGTCCAACTGTCTGGGGGATTTTACAGTGTGGTCTCAGAGACATGTACAACTCTCTGGGGATTTTACAGTGTGGTCTCAGAGACATGTCCAACTGTCTGGGGGATTTTACAGTGTGGTCTCAGGGACATGTCCAACTGTCTGGGGATTTTACAGTGTGGTCTCAGGGACATGTCCAACTGTCTGGGGATTTTACAGTGTGGTCTCAGGGACATGTCCAACTGTCTGGGGATTTTACAGTGTGGTCTCAGAGACATGTCCAACTGTCTGGGGATGTTACAGTGTGGTCTCAGAGACATGTCCAACTGTCTGGGGATTTTACAGTGTGGTCTCAGCGACATGTCCAAGTGTCTGGGGGATTTTACAGTGTGGTCTCAGAGACATGCCCAACTGTCTGGGGGGTTTACAGTGTGGTCTCAGAGACAAGTCCAACTGTCTGGGGATTTTACAGTGTGGTCTCAGAGACATGTCCAACTGTCTGGGGGGTTTACAGTGTGGTCTCAGAGACATGTCCAACTGTCTGGGGATTTTACAGTGTGGTCTCAGAGACATGTCCAACTGTCTGGTGGGTTTACAGTGTGGTCCCAGGGACATGTCCAACTGTCTGGGGATTTTACAGTGTGGTCTCAGAGACATGTCCAACTGTCTGGCGATTTTACAGTGTGGTCTCAGGGACATGTCCAACTGTCTGGGGGATTTTACAGTGTGGTCTCAGGGACATTTCCAACTGTCTGGGGATTTTACAGTGTGGTCTCAGAGACATGTCCAACTGTCTGGGGATTTTACAGTGTGGTCTCAGAGACATGTCCAACTGTCTGGGGATTTTACAGTGTGGTCTCAGAGACATGTCCAACTGTCTGGGGATTTTACAGTGTGGTCTCAGCGACATGTCCAACTGTCTGGGGATTTTACAGTGTGGTCTCAGGGACATGTCCAACTGTCTGGGGATTTTACAGTGTGGTCTCAGAGACATGTCCAACTGTCTGGGGATTTTGCAGTGTGGCCTCAGGGACATGTCCAACTGTCTGGGGATTTTACAGTGTGGTCTCAGAGACATGTCCAACTGTCTGGGGATTTTATAGTGTGGTCTCAGCGACATGTCCAACTGTCTGGGAATTTTACAGTGTGGTCTAAGAGACATGTCCAACTGTCTGGGGATTTTATAGTGTGGTCTCAGCGACATGTCCAACTGTCTGGGAATTTTATAGTGTGGTCTCAGCGACATGTCCAACTGTCTGGGAATTTTACAGTGTGGTCTAAGAGACATGTCCAACTGTCTGGGGATTTTATAGTGTGGTCTCAGGGACATGTCCAACTGTCTGGGGGATTTTATCGTGTGGTCTCAGCGACATGTCCAACTGTCTGGGAATTTTACAGTGTGGTCTAAGAGACATGCCCAACTGTCAGGGGATTTTACAGTGTGGTCTCAGAGACATGTCCAACTGTCTGGGGATTTTACAGTGTGGTCTCAGAGACATGTCCAACTGTCTGGAGGATTTTACAATGTGGTCTCAGGGAGACATGTCCAACTGTCTGGAGGATTTTACAGCGTGGTCTCAGGGAGACATGTCCAACTGTCTGGGGGATTTTACAGTGTGGTCTCAGAGACATGTCTAACTGTCTGGGGGTTTTACAGTGTGGTCTCAGAGACATGTCCAACTGTCTGGGGATTTTACAGTGTGGTCTCAGGGACATGTCCAACTGTCTGGGGATTTTACAGTGTGGTCTCAGAGACATGTCCAACTGTCTGGGGGTTTTACAGCGTGGTCTCAGGGACATGTCCAACTGTCTGGGGATTTTACAGTGTGGTCTCAGAGACATGTCCAACTGTCTGGGGGATTTTACAGTGTGGTCTCAGAGACATGTCCAACTGTCTGGGGATTTTACAGTGTGGTCTCAGGGAGACATGTCCAACTGTCTGGGGGATTTTACTGTGTGGTCTCAGAGACATGTCCAACTGTCTGGGGATTTTACAGTGTGGTCGCAGAGACATGTCAAACTGTCTGGATTTTACAGTGTGGTCTCAGAGACATGTCCAACTGTCTGGGGATTTTACAGTGTGGCCTCAGGGACATGTCCAACTGTGTGGGGATTTTACAGTGTGGTCTCAGAGACATATCCAACTGTCTGGGGATTTTACAGTGTGGTCTCAGAGACATATCCAACGGTCTGGGGATTTTACAGTGTGGTCTCAGGGACATGTCCAACTGTCTGAGGATTTTACAGTGTGGTCTCAGAGACATGTCCAACTGTCTGGGGGTTTTACAGTGTGGTCTCAGGGACATGTCCAACTGTCTGGGGATTTTACAGTGTGGTCTCAGGGAGACATGTCCAACTGTCTGGGGATTTTACAGTGTGGTCTCAGAGACATATCCAACTGTCTGGGGATTTTACAGTGTGGTCTCAGAGACATGTCCAACTGTCTGGGGATGTTACAGTGTGGTCTCAGAGACATGTCCAACTGTCTGGGGGATTTTACAGTGTGGTCTCAGAGACATGTCCAACTGTCTGGGGATTTTACAGTGTGGTCTCAGAGACATGTCCAACTGTCTGGGGGATTTTACAGTGTGGTCTCAGAGACATGTACAACTCTCTGGGGATTTTACAGTGTGGTCTCAGAGACATGTCCAACTGTCTGGGGGATTTTACAGTGTGGTCTCAGGGACATGTCCAACTGTCTGGGGATTTTACAGTGTGGTCTCAGGGACATGTCCAACTGTCTGGGGATTTTACAGTGTGGTCTCAGGGACATGTCCAACTGTCTGGGGATTTTACAGTGTGGTCTCAGAGACATGTCCAACTGTCTGGGGATGTTACAGTGTGGTCTCAGAGACATGTCCAACTGTCTGGGGATTTTACAGTGTGGTCTCAGCGACATGTCCAAGTGTCTGGGGGATTTTACAGTGTGGTCTCAGAGACATGCCCAACTGTCTGGGGGGTTTACAGTGTGGTCTCAGAGACAAGTCCAACTGTCTGGGGATTTTACAGTGTGGTCTCAGAGACATGTCCAACTGTCTGGGGGGTTTACAGTGTGGTCTCAGAGACATGTCCAACTGTCTGGGGATTTTACAGTGTGGTCTCAGAGACATGTCCAACTGTCTGGTGGGTTTACAGTGTGGTCTCAGGGACATGTCCAACTGTCTGGGGATTTTACAGTGTGGTCTCAGAGACATGTCCAACTGTCTGGCGATTTTACAGTGTGGTCTCAGGGACATGTCCAACTGTCTGGGGGATTTTACAGTGTGGTCTCAGGGACTTTTCCAACTGTCTGGGGATTTTACAGTGTGGTCTCAGAGACATGTCCAACTGTCTGGGGATTTTACAGTGTGGTCTCAGAGACATGTCCAACTGTCTGGGGATTTTACAGTGTGGTCTCAGAGACATGTCCAACTGTCTGGGGATTTTACAGTGTGGTCTCAGCGACATGTCCAACTGTCTGGGGATTTTACAGTGTGGTCTCAGGGACATGTCCAACTGTCTGGGGATTTTACAGTGTGGTCTCAGAGACATGTCCAACTGTCTGGGGATTTTGCAGTGTGGCCTCAGGGACATGTCCAACTGTCTGGGGATTTTACAGTGTGGTCTCAGAGACATGTCCAACTGTCTGGGGATTTTATAGTGTGGTCTCAGCGACATGTCCAACTGTCTGGGAATTTTACAGTGTGGTCTAAGAGACATGTCCAACTGTCTGGGGATTTTATAGTGTGGTCTCAGCGACATGTCCAACTGTCTGGGAATTTTATAGTGTGGTCTCAGCGACATGTCCAACTGTCTGGGAATTTTACAGTGTGGTCTAAGAGACATGTCCAACTGTCTGGGGATTTTATAGTGTGGTCTCAGGGACATGTCCAACTGTCTGGGGGATTTTATAGTGTGGTCTCAGCGACATGTCCAACTGTCTGGGAATTTTACAGTGTGGTCTAAGAGACATGTCCAACTGTCAGGGGATTTTACAGTGTGGTCTCAGAGACATGTCCAACTGTCTGGGGATTTTACAGTGTGGTCTCAGAGACATGTCCAACTGTCTGGAGGATTTTACAATGTGGTCTCAGGGAGACATGTCCAACTGTCTGGAGGATTTTACAGTGTGGTCTCAGGGAGACATGTCCAACTGTCTGGGGGATTTTACAGTGTGGTCTCAGAGACATGTCTAACTGTCTGGGGGTTTTACAGTGTGGTCTCAGAGACATGTCCAACTGTCTGGGGATTTTACAGTGTGGTCTCAGGGACATGTCCAACTGTCTGGGGATTTTACAGTGTGGTCTCAGAGACATGTCCAACTGTCTGGGGGTTTTACAGCGTGGTCTCAGGGACATGTCCAACTGTCTGGGGATTTTACAGTGTGGTCTCAGAGACATGTCCAACTGTCTGGGGGATTTTACAGTGTGGTCTCAGAGACATGTCCAACTGTCTGGGGATTTTACAGTGTGGTCTCAGGGAGACATGTCCAACTGTCTGGGGGATTTTACTGTGTGGTCTCAGAGGCATGTCCAACTGTCTGGGGATTTTACAGTGTGGTCGCAGAGATATGTCAAACTGTCTGGATTTTACAGTGTGGTCTCAGAGACATGTCCAACTGTCTGGGGATTTTACAGTGTGGCCTCAGGGACATGTCCAACTGTCTGGGTATTTTACAGTGTGGTCTCAGAGACATATCCAACTGTCTGGGGATTTTACAGTGTGGTCTCAGAGACATATCCAACGGTCTGGGGATTTTACAGTGTGGTCTCAGGGACATGTCCAACTGTCTGAGGATTTTACAGTGTGGTCTCAGAGACATGTCCAACTGTCTGGGGGTTTTACAGTGTGGTCTCAGGGACATGTCCAACTGTCTGGGGATTTTACAGTGTGGTCTCAGGGAGACATGTCCAACTGTCTGGGGATTTTACAGTGTGGTCTCAGAGACATATCCAACTGTCTGGGGATTTTACAGTGTGGTCTCAGGGACATGTCCAACTGTCTGGGGATTTTACAGTGTGGTCTCAGAGACATATCCAACTGTCTGGGGATTTTACAGTGTGGTCTCAGGGACATGTCCAACTGTCTGGAGATTTTACAGTGTGGTCTCAGGGAGACATGACCAACTGTCTGGGGATTTTACAGTGTGGTCTCAGGGACATTTCCAACTGTCTGGTGATTTTACAGTGTGGTCTCAGGGAGACATGTCCAACTGTCTGTGGATTTTACAGTGTGGTCTCATGGACATGTCCAACTGTCTGGGGGATTTTACAATGTGGTCTCAGGGACATGTCCAACTGTCTGGGGATTTTACAGTGTGGTCTCAGGGACATGTCCAACTGTCTGGGGGATTTTACAGTGTGGTCTCAGGGACATGTCCAACTGTCTGGGGATTTTACAGTGTGGTCTCAGGGACATGTCCAACTGTCTGGGGATTTTACAGTGTGGTCTCAGAGACATGTCCAACTGTCTGGGGATTTTGCAGTGTGGCCTCAGGGACATGTCCAACTGTCTGGGGATTTTACAGTGTGGTCTCAGAGACATGTCCAACTGTCTGGGGATTTTATAGTGTGGTCTCAGCGACATGTCCAACTGTCTGGGAATTTTACAGTGTGGTCTAAGAGACATGTCCAACTGTCTGGGGATTTTATAGTGTGGTCTCAGCGACATGTCCAACTGTCTGGGAATTTTACAGTGTGGTCTAAGAGACATGTCCAACTGTCAGGGGATTTTACAGTGTGGTCTCAGCGACATGTCCAACTGTCTGGGAATTTTACAGTGTGGTCTAAGAGACATGTCCAACTGTCAGGGGATTTTACAGTGTGGTCTCAGAGACATGTCCAACTGTCTGGGGATTTTAAAGTGTGGTCTCAGAGACATGTCCAACTGTCTGGAGGATTTTACAATGTGGTCTCAGGGAGACATGTCCAACTGTCTGGAGGATTTTACAGTGTGGTCTCAGGGAGACATGTCCAACTGTCTGGGGGATTTTACAGTGTGGTCTCAGAGACATGTCTAACTGTCTGGGGGTTTTACAGTGTGGTCTCAGAGACATGTCCAACTGTCTGGGGATTTTACAGTGTGGTCTCAAAGACATGTCCAACTGTCTGGGGATTTTACAGTGTGGTCTCAGAGACATGTCCAACTGTCTGGGGATTTTACAGTGTGGTCTCAGGGACATGTCCAACTGTCTGGGGATTTTACAGTGTGGTCTCAGGGACATGTCCAACTGTCTGGGGATTTTACAGTGTGGTCTCAGAGACATGTCCAACTGTCTGGGGGTTTTACAGCGTGGTCTCAGGGACATGTCCAACTGTCTGGGGATTTTACAGTGTGGTCTCAGAGACATATCCAACTGTCTGGGGGATTTTACAGTGTGGTCCCAGAGACATATCCAACTGTCTGGGGATTTTACAGTGTGGTCTCAGGGAGACATGTCCAACTGTCTGGGGATTTTACAGTGTGGTCCCAGAGACATATCCAACTGTCTGGGGATTTTACAGTGTGGTCTCAGAGACATGTCCAACTGTCTGGGGGATTTTACAGTGTGGTCTCAGGGACATGTCCAACTGTCTGGGGATTTTACAGTGTGGTCTCATGGACATGTCCAACTGTCTGGGGGATTTTACAGTGTGGTCTCAGGGACATATCCAACTGTCTGGGGGATTTTACAGTATGGTCTCAGGGACATGTCCAACTGTCTGGGGGATTTTACAGTGTGGTCTCAGGGACATGTACAACTGTCTGGGGATTTTACAGTGTGGTCTCAGGGACATGTCCAACTGTCTGGGGATTTTACAGTGTGGTCTCAGAGACATATCCAACTGTCTGGGGATTTTACAGTGTGGTCTCAGAGACATATCCAACTGTCTGGGGATTTTACAGTGTGGTCTCAGGGACATGTCCAACTGTCTGGGGATTTACAGTGTGGTCTCAGGGAGACATGACCAACTGTCTGTGGATTTTACAGTGTGGTCTCAGAGACATATCCAACTGTCTGGGGATTTTACAGTGTGGTCTCAGGGACATGTCCAACTGTCTGGGGATTTTACAGTGTGGTCTCAGAGACATATCCAACTGTCTGGGGATTTTACAGTGTGGTCTCAGGGACATGTCCAACTGTCTGGAGATTTTACAGTGTGGTCTCAGGGAGACATGACCAACTGTCTGGGGATTTTACAGTGTGGTCTCAGGGACATTTCCAACTGTCTGGGGGATTTTACAATGTGGTCTCAGGGACATGTCCAACTGTCTGGGGATTTTACAGTGTGGTCTCAGGGACATGTCCAACTGTCTGGGGGATTTTACAGTGTGGTCTCAGGGACATGTCCAACTGTCTGGGGATTTTACAGTGTGGTCTCAGAGACATGTCCAACTGTCTGGGGGATTTTACAGTGTGGTCTCAGAGACATGTCCAACTGTCTGGGGGATTTTACAGTGTTGGTCTCAGGGACATGTCCAACTGTCTGGGGGATTTTACAGTGTGGTCTCAGGGACATGTCCAACTGTCTGGGGGAATTTACAGTGTGGTCTCAGGGACATGTCCAACTGTCTGGGGGATTTTACAGTGTGGTCTCAGGGACATGTCCAACTGTCTGGGGATTTTACAGTGTGGTCTCAGGGACATGGCCAACTGTCTGTGGATTTTACAGTGTGGTCTCAGGGACATTTCCAACTGTCTGGGGATTTTACAGTGTGGTCTCAGGGAGACATGTCCAACTGTCTGTGGATTTTACAGTGTGGTCTCATGGACATGTCCAACTGTCTGGGGGATTTTACAATGTGGTCTCAGGGACATGTCCAACTGTCTGTGGATTTTACAGTGTGGTCTCAGGGACATGTCCAACTCTCTGGGGATTTTACAGTGTGGTCTCAGGGACATGTCCAACTGTCTGGTGATTTTACAGTGTGGTCTCAGAGACATGTCCAACTGTCTGGGGGATTTTACAGTGTGGTCTCAGGGACATGTCCAACTGTCTGGGGATTTTACAGTGTGGTCTCAGGGACATTTCCAACTGTCTGGGGATTTTACAGTGTGGTCTCAGGGAGACATGACCAACTGTCTGGGGATTTTACAGTGTGGTCTCAGGGACATTTCCAACTGTCTGGTGATTTTACAGTGTGGTCTCAGGGAGACATGTCCAACTGTCTGGGGGATTTTACAGTGTGGTCTCAGGGACATTTCCAACTGTCTGGGGATTTTACAGTGTGGTCTCAGAGACATGTCCAACTGTCTGGTGATTTTACAGTGTGGTCTCAGGGAGACATGTCCAACTGTCTGTGAGATTTTACAGTGTGGTCTCAGAGACATATCCAACAGTCTGGTGATTTTACAGTGTGGTCTCAGGGAGACATGTCCAACTGTCTGGGGATTTTACAGTGTGGTCTCAGAGACATGTCCAACTGTCTGGTGATTTTACAGTGTGGTCTCAGGGAGACATGTCCAACTGTCTGTGGGATTTTACAGTGTGGTCTCAGAGACATATCCAACTGTCTGGTGATTTTACAGTGTGGTCTCAGGGAGACATGTCCAACGTCTGGGGATTTTACAGTGTGGTCACAGGGACATTTCCAACTGTCTGGGGGATTTTACAGTGTGGTCTCAGGGACATTTCCAACTGTCTGGTGATTTTACAGTGTGGTCTCAGAGACATGTCCAACTGTCTGGGGGATTTTACAGTGTGGTCTCAGGGAGACATGACCAACTGTCTGGGGATTTTACAGTGTGGTCTCAGGGACATTTCCAACTGTCTGGGGGATTTTACACTGTGGTCTCAGGGACATTTCCAACTGTCTGGTGATTTTACAGTGTGGTCTCAGAGACATGTCCAACTGTCTGGGGGATTTTACAGTGTGGTCTCAGGGAGACATGTCCAACTGTCTGTGGATTTTACAGTGTGGTCTCATGGACATGTCCAACTGTCTGGGGATTTTACAGTGTGGTCTCAGGGACATGTCCAACTGTCTGGGGGATTTTACAGTATGGTCTCAGAGACATGTCCAACTGTCTGGGGATTTTACAGTGTGGTCTCAGAGACATGTCCAACTGTCTGGGGGATTTTACAGTGTGGTCTCAGGGACATGTCCAATTGTCTGGGGATTTTACAGTGTGGTCTCAGAGACATGTCCAACTGTCTGGGGATTTTACAGTGTGGTCTCAGGGACATGTCCAACTGTCTGGGGATTTTACAGTGTGGTCTCAGGGACATGTCCAACTGTCTGGGGATTTTACAGTGTGGTCTCAGGGACATGTCCAACTGTCTGGGGATTTTACAGTGTGGTCTCAGGGACATGTCCAACTGTCTGGGGATTTTACAGTGTGGTCTCAGAGACATGTCCAACTGTCTGGGGATTTTACAGTGTGGTCTCAGGGACATGTCCAACTGTCTGGGGATTTTACAGTGTGGTCTCAGGGACATGTCCAACTGTCTGGGGATTTTACAGTGTGGTCTCAGGGACATGTCCAACTGTCTGGGGATTTTACAGTGTGGTCTCAGAGACATGTCTAACTGTCTGGGGGTTTTACAGTGTGGTCTCAGAGACATGTCAAACTGTCTGGGGGTTTTACAGTGTGGTCTCAGAGACATGTCAAACTGTCTGGGGATTTTACAGTGTGGTCTCAGGGACATGTCCAACTGTCTGGCGATTTTACAGTGTGGTCTCAGGGACATGTCCAACTGTCTGGGGGATTTTACAGTGTGGTCTCAGGGACATGTCCAACTGTCTGGGGATTTTACAGTGTGGTCTCAGGGACATGTCCAACTGTCTGGGGATTTTACAGTGTGGTCTCAGAGACATGTCCAACTGTCTGGGGGTTTTACAGTGTGGTCTCAGGGAGACATGTCCAACTGTCTGGGGGATTTTACAGTGTGGTCTCAGAGACATGTCCAACTGTCTGGGGATTTTACAGTGTGGTCTCAGGGACATGTCCAACTGTCTGGGGGATTTTACAGTGTGGTCTCAGGGACATGTCCAACTGTCTGGGGATTTTACAGTGTGGTCTCAGGGACATGTCCAACTGTCTGGGGATTTTACAGTGTGGTCTCAGGGACATGTCCAACTGTCTGGGGATTTTACAGTGTGGTCTCAGAGACATGTCCAACTGTCTGGGGGTTTTACAGTGTGGTCTCAGGGAGACATGTCCAACTGTCTGGGGGATTTTACAGTGTGGTCTCAGAGACATGTCCAACTGTCTGGGGATTTTACAGTGTGGTCTCAGGGAGACATGTCCAACTGTCTGGGGATTTTACAGTGTGGTCTCAGAGCCATGTCCAACCGTCTGTGGATTTTACAGTGTGGTCTCAGGGAGACATGTCCAACTGTCTGGGGATTTTACAGTGTGGTCTCAGGGAGACATGTCCAACTGTCTGGGGCTTTTACAGTGTGGTCTCAGGGACATGTCCAACTGTCTGGGGATTTTACAGTGTGGTCTCAGAGACATGTCCAACTGTCTGGGGATTTTACAGTGTGGTCTCAGGGACATGTCCAACTGTCTGAGGATTTTACAGTGTGGTCTCAGAGACATATCCAACTGTCTGGGGATTTTACAGTATGGTCTCAGGGAGACATGTCCAACTGTCTGGGGATTTTACAGTGTGGTCTCAGGGAGACATGTCCAACTGTCTGGGGCTTTTACAGTGTGGTCTCAGGGACATGTCCAACTGTCTGGGGATTTTACAGTGTGGTCTCAGGGACATGTCCAACTGTCTGGGGATTTTACAGTGTGGTCTCAGAGACATGTCCAACTGTCTGGGGATTTTACAGTGTGGTCTCAGGGACATGTCCAACTGTCTGGGGATTTTACAGTGTGGTCTCAGGGACATGTCCAACTGTCTGGGGGATTTTACAGTGTGGTCTCCGAGACATGTCCAACTGTCTGGGGGATTTACAGTGTGGTCTCAGGGACATGTCCAACAGTCTGGGGGATTTTACAGTGTGGTCTCAGAAACATGTCCAACTGTCTGGGGATTTTACAGTGTCGTCTCAGGGACATGTCCAACTGTTTGGGGGATTTTACAGTGTGGTCTCAGAGACATGTCCAACTGTCTGGGGGATTTTACATTGTGGTCTCAGGGACATGTCCAACTGTCTGGGGATTTTACAGTGTGGTCTCAGAGACATGTCCAACTGTCTGGGGATTTTACAGTGTCGTCTCAGGGACATGTCCAACTGTCTGGGGGATTTTACAGTGTGGTCTCAGAGACATGTCCAACTGTCTGGGGGATTTTACAGTGTGGTCTCAGGGACATGTCCAACTGTCTGGGGATTTTACAGTGTGGTCTCAGGGACATGTCCAACTGTCTGGGGGATTTTACAGTGTCGTCTCAGGGACATGTCCAACAGTCTGGGGGATTTTACAGTGTGGTCTCAGAGACATGTCCAACTGTCTGGGGATTTTACAGTGTCGTCTCAGAGACATGTCCAACTGTCTGGGGATTTTACAGTGTGGTCTCAGAGACATGTCCAACTGTCTGGGGATTTTATAGTGTGGTCTCAGAGACATGTCCAACTGTCTGGGGATTTTACAGTGTCGTCTCAGGGACATGTCCAACTGTCGGGGGGATTTTACAGTGTGGTCTCAGAGACATGTCCAACTGTCTGGGGGATTTTACAGTGTGGTCTCAGGGACATGTCCAACTGTCTGGGGATTTTACAGTGTGGTCTCAGAGACATGTCCAACTGTCTGGGGATTTTACAGTGTCGTCTCAGGGACATGTCCAACTGTCTGGGGGATTTTACAGTGTGGTCTCAGAGACATGTCCAACTGTCTGGGGGATTTTACAGTGTGGTCTCAGGGACATGTCCAACTGTCTGGGGATTTTACAGTGTGGTCTCAGATACATGTCCAACTGTCTGGGGATTTTACAGTGTCGTCTCAGGGACATGTCCAACAGTCTGGGGGATTTTACAGTGTGGTCTCAGAGACATGTCCAACTGTCTGGGGATTTTACAGTGTGGTCTCAGGGAGACATGTCCAACTCTCTGGTGATTTTACAGTGTGGTCTCAGGGACATGTCCAACTGTCTGGAGATTTTTCAGTGTGGTCTCAGAGACATGTCCAACTGTCTGGGGATTTTACAGTGTGGTCTCAGAGACATGTCCAACTGTCTGGGGATTTTACAGTGTGGTCTCAGGGAGACATGTCCAACTGTCTGGGGGATTTTTACAGTGTGGTCTCAGAGACATGTCCAACTGTCTGGGGGATTTTACAGTGTGGTCTCAGGGACATGTCCAACTGTCTGGGGATTTTACAGTGTGGTCTCAGGGACATGTCCAACTGTCTGGGGATTTTACAGTGTGGTCTCAGGGACATGTCCAACTGTCTGGGGATTTTTACAGTGTGGTCTCAGAGACATGTCCAACTGTCTGGGGGATTTTACAGTGTGGTCTCAGGGACATGTCCAACTGTCTGGGGATTTTTACAATGTGGTCTCAGAGACATGTCCAACTGTCTGGGGATGTTACAGTGTGGTCTCAGAGACATGTCCAACTGTCTGGCGATTTTACAGTGTGGTCTCAGAGACATGTCCAACTGTCTGGGGGATTTTACAGTGTGGTCTCAGGGACATGTCCAACTGTCTGGGGATTTTACAGTGTTGGTCTCAGCGACATGTCCAACTGTCTGGGGGATTTTACAGTGTGGTCTCAGATACATGTCCAACTGTCTGGCGATTTTACAGTGTGGTCTCAGGGACATGTCCAACTGTCTGGGGATTTTACAGTGTGGTCTCAGGGACATGTCCAACTGTCTGGGGATTTTACAGTGTTGGTCTCAGGGACATGTCCAACTGTCTGGGGGATTTTACAGTGTGGTCTCAGAGACATGTCCAACTGTCTGGGGATTTTACAGAGTGGTCTCAGGGACATGTCCAACTGTCTGGGGATTTTACAGTGTGGTCTCAGAGACATGTCCAACTGTCTGGGGGATTTTATAGTGTGGTCTCAGGGACATGTCCAACTGTCTGGGGATTTTACAGTGTGGTCTCAGGGACATGTCCAACTGTCTGGGGGATTTTACAGTGTGGTCTCAGAGACATGTCCAACTGTCTGGGGATTTTACAGTGTGGTCTCAGGGAGACATGTCCAACTGTCTGGGGATTTTACAGTGTTGGTCTCAGGGACATGTCCAACTGTCTGGGGGATTTTACAGCGTGGTCTCAGAGACATGTCCAACTGTCTGGGGGATTTTACAGGGTGGTCTCAGAGACATGTCCAACTGTCTGGGGGATTTTACAGTGTGGTCTCAGAGACATGTCCAACTGTCTGGGGATTTTACAGTGTGGTCTCAGGGACATGTCCAACTGTCTGGGGATTTTACAGTGTGGTCTCAGAGACATGTCCAACTGTCTGGGGATTTTACAGTGTGGTCTCAGAGACATGTCCAACTGTCTGGGGATTTTACAGTGTGGTCTCAGGGACATGTCCAACTGTCTGGGGATTTTACAGTTTGGTCTCAGAGACATGTCCAACTGTCTGGGGGATTTTACAGTGTGGTCTCAGGGACATGTCCAACTGTCTGGGGATTTTACAGTGTGGTCTCAGAGACATGTCCAACTGTCTGGGGATTTTACAGTGTGGTCTCAGACACATGTCCAACTGTCTGGGGATTTTACAGTGTGGTCTCAGAGACATGTCCAACTGTCTGGGGGATTTTACAGTGTGGTCTCAGGGACATGTCCAACTGTCTGGAGGATTTTACAGTGTGGTCTCAGGGAGACATGTCCAACTGTCTGGGGGTTTTACAGTGTGGTCTCAGAGACATGTCCAACTGTCTGGGGATTTTACAGTGTGGTCCCAGAGACATATCCAACTGTCTGGGGATTTTACAGTGTGGTCTCAGGGACATGTCCAACTGTCTGGGGATTTTACAGTGTGGTCTCAGGGAGACATGTCCAACTGTCTGGGGATTTTACAGTGTGGTCTCAGAGACATGTCCAACTGTCTGGGGATTTTACAGTGTGGTCTCAGGGACATGTCCAACTGTCTGGGGATTTTACAGTGTGGTCTCAGGGAGACATGTCCAACTGTCTGGGGGTTTTACAGTGTGGTCTCAGAGACATGTCCAACTGTCTGGAGATTTTACAGTGTGGTCTCAGCGACATGTCCAACAGTCTGGGGATTTTACAGTGTGGTCTCAGAGACATGTCCAACTGTCTGGGGATTTTACAGTGTGGTCTCAGAGACATGTCCAACTGTCTGGGGATTTTACAGTGTGGTCTCAGGGAGACATGTCCAACTGTCTGGGGATTTTACAGTGTGGTCTCAGGGACATGTCCAACTGTCTGGGGGTTTTACAGTGTGGTCTCAGAGACATGTCCAACTGTCTGGGGATTTTACAGTGTGGTCTCAGGGACATGTCCAACTGTCTGGGGATTTTACAGTGTGGTCTCAGAGACATGTCCAACTGTCTGGGGGATTTTACAGTGTGGTCTCAGAGACATGTCCAACTGTCTGGGGATTTTACAGTGTGGTCTCAGAGATATGTCCAACTGTCTGGCCATTTTACAGTGTGGTCTCAGAGACATGTCCAACTGTCTGGGGATTTTACAGTGTGGTCTCAGAGACATGTCCAACTGTCTGGGGATTTTACAGTGTGGTCTCAGGGACATGTCCAACTGTCTGGGGATTTTACAGTGTGGTCTCAGGGACATGTCCAACTGTCTGGGGGTTTTACAGTGTGGTCTCAGAGACATGTCCAACTGTCTGGGGATTTTACAGTGTGGTCTCAGGGAGACATGTCCAACTGTCTGGGGATTTTACAGTGTGGTCTCAGCGACATGTCCAACTGTCTGGGGATTTTACAGGGTGGTCTCAGAGAGACATGTCCAACTGTGTGGGGATTTTACAGCGTGGTCTCAGGGACATGTCCAACTGTCTGGGGATTTTACAGTGTGGTCTCAGGGAGACATGTCCAACTGTGTGGGGATTTTACAGCGTGGTCTCAGGGACATGTCCAACTGTCTGGGGGATTTTACAGTGTGGTCTCAGGGAGACATGTCCAACTGTCTGGGGATTTTACAGTGTGGTCTCAGAGACATGTCCAACTGTCAGGGGATTTTACAGTGTGGTCTCAGGGAGACATGTCCAACTGTCTGGGGATTTTACAGTGTGGTCTCAGGGAGACTTGTCCAACTGTCTGGGGATTTTACAGTGTGGTCTCAGGGACATGTCCAACTGTCTGGGGATTTTACAGTGTGGTCTCAGGGACATGTCCAACTGTCTGGGGATTTTACAGTGTGGTCTCAGGGACATGTCCAACTGTCTGGGGATTTTACAGTGTGGTCTCAGGGATATGTCCAACTGTCTGGGGGTTTTACAGTGTGGTCTCAGAGACATGTCCAACTGTCTGGGGATTTTACAGTGTGGTCTCAGGGAGACATGTCCAACTGTGTGGGGATTTTACAGCGTGGTCTCAGGGACATGTCCAACTGTCTGGGGATTTTACAGTGTGGTCTCAGAGACATGTCCAACTGTCTGGGGATTTTACAGTGTGGTCTCAGAGACATGTCCAACTGTGTGGGGATTTTACAGCGTGGTCTCAGAGACATGTCCAACTGTCTGGGGGATTTTACAGTGTGGTCTCAGGGAGACATGTCCAACTGTCTGGGGATTTTACAGTGTGGTCTCAGAGACATGTCCAACTGTCTGGGGGATTTTACAGTGTGGTCTCAGGGACATGTCCAACTGTCTGGGGATTTTACAGTGTGGTCTCAGGGACATGTCCAACTGTCTGGGGGATTTTACAGTGTGGTCTCAGGGACATGTCCAACTGTCTGGGGGATTTTACAGTGTGGTCTCAGGGACATGTCCAACTGTCTGGGGGATTTTACAGTGTGGTCTCAGGGAGACATGTCCAACTGTCTGGGGGATTTTACAGTGTGGTCTCAGAGACATGTCCAACTGTCTGGGGATTTTACAGTGTGGTCTCAGGGAGACATGTCCAACTGTCTGGGGGTTTTACAGTGTGGTCTCAGGGAGACATGTCCAACTGTCTGGGGGATTTTACAGTGTGGTCTCAGGGACATGTCCAACTGTCTGGGGATTTTACAGTGTGGTCTCAGGGACATGTCCAACAGTCTGGGGATTTTACAGTGTGGTCTCAGGGACATGTCCAACTGTCTGGGGATTTTACAGTGTGGTCTCAGGGACATGTCCAACTGTCCGGGGATTTTACAGTGTGGTCTCAGAGACATGTCCAACAGTCTGGGGATTTTACAGTGTGGTCTCAGGGACATGTCCAACTGTCTGGGGATTTTACAGTGTGGTCTCAGGGAGACATGTCCAACTGTCTGGGGATTTTACAGTGTGGTCTCAGAGACATGTCCAACTGTCTGGGGATTTTACAGTGTGGTCTCAGAGACATGTCCAACTGTCTGGGGATTTTACAGTGTGGTCTCAGAGACATGTCCAACTGTCTGGGGATTTTACAGTGTGGTCTCAGAGACATGTCCAACTGTCTGGGGATTTTACAGTGTGGTCTCAGAGACATGTCCAACTGTCTTGGGATTTTACAGTGTGGTCTCAGGGAGACATGTCCAACTGTCTGGGGGATTTTACAGTGTGGTCTCAGGGACATGTCCAACTGTCTGGGGATTTTACAGTGTGGTCTCAGGGACATGTCCAACTGTCTGGGGATTTTACAGTGTGGTCTCAGAGACATGTCCAACTGTCTGGGGATTTTACAGTGTGGTCTCAGGGACATGTCCAACTGTCTGGGGATTTTACAATGTGGTCTCAGCGACATGTCCAACTGTCTGGGGATTTTACAGTGTGGTCTCAGAGACATGTCCAACTGTCTGGGGGATTTTACAGTGTGGTCTCAGGGACATGTCCAACTGTCTGGGAATTTTACAGTGTGGTCTCAGGGAGACATGTCCAACTGTCTGGGAATTTTACAGTGTGGTCTCAGGGAGACATGTCCAACTGTCTGGGGATTTTACAGTGTGGTCTCAGGGACATGTCCAACTGTCTGGGGGATTTTACAGTGTGGTCTCAGGGACATGTCCAACTGTCTGGGGATTTTACAGTGTGGTCTCAGGGACATGTCCAACTGTCTGGGGATTTTACAGTGTGGTCTCAGGGACATGTCCAACTGTCTGGTGATTTTACAGTGTGGTCTCAGAGACAGTCCAACTGTCTGGGGATTTTACAGTGTGGTCTCAGGGACATGTCCAACTGTCTGGGGGATTTTACAGTGTGGTCTCAGGGACATGTCCAACTGTCTGGGGATTTTACAGTGTGGTCTCAGCGACATGTACAACTGTCTGGGGATTTTACAGTGTGGTCTCAGGGACATGTCCAACTGTCTGGGGATTTTACAGTGTGGTCTCAGAGACATGTCCAACTGTCCGGGGATTTTACAGTGTGGTCTCAGAGACATGTCCAACTGTCTGGGGGATTTTACAGTGTGGTCTCAGGGACATGTCCAACTGTCTGGGGGATTTTACAGTGTGGTCTCAGGGACATGTCCAACTGTCTGGGGGTTTTACAGTGTGGTCTCAGGGATATGTCCAACTGTCTGGGGGTTTTACAGTGTGGTCTCAGAGACATGTCCAACTGTCTGGGGATTTTACAGTGTGGTCTCAGGGAGACATGTCCAACTGTGTGGGGATTTTACAGCGTGGTCTCAGGGACATGTCCAACTGTCTGGGGATTTTACAGTGTGGTCTCAGAGACATGTCCAACTGTCTGGGGATTTTACAGTGTGGTCTCAGAGACATGTCCAACTGTGTGGGGATTTTACAGCGTGGTCTCAGAGACATGTCCAACTGTCTGGGGGATTTTACAGTGTGGTCTCAGGGAGACATGTCCAACTGTCTGGGGATTTTACAGTGTGGTCTCAGAGACATGTCCAACTGTCTGGGGGATTTTACAGTGTGGTCTCAGGGACATGTCCAACTGTCTGGGGATTTTACAGTGTGGTCTCAGGGACATGTCCAACTGTCTGGGGGATTTTACAGTGTGGTCTCAGGGACATGTCCAACTGTCTGGGGGATTTTACAGTGTGGTCTCAGGGACATGTCCAACTGTCTGGGGGATTTTACAGTGTGGTCTCAGGGAGACATGTCCAACTGTCTGGGGGATTTTACAGTGTGGTCTCAGAGACATGTCCAACTGTCTGGGGATTTTACAGTGTGGTCTCAGGGAGACATGTCCAACTGTCTGGGGGTTTTACAGTGTGGTCTCAGGGAGACATGTCCAACTGTCTGGGGGATTTTACAGTGTGGTCTCAGGGACATGTCCAACTGTCTGGGGATTTTACAGTGTGGTCTCAGGGACATGTCCAACAGTCTGGGGATTTTACAGTGTGGTCTCAGGGACATGTCCAACTGTCTGGGGATTTTACAGTGTGGTCTCAGGGACATGTCCAACTGTCCGGGGATTTTACAGTGTGGTCTCAGAGACATGTCCAACAGTCTG
Source organism: Scyliorhinus torazame (assembly GCF_047496885.1). Classification (NCBI taxonomy): domain Eukaryota; kingdom Metazoa; phylum Chordata; class Chondrichthyes; order Carcharhiniformes; family Scyliorhinidae; genus Scyliorhinus; species Scyliorhinus torazame. The sequence goes on along the minus strand of NC_092724.1, from coordinate 157,940,130 downwards.
GGGATTTTACAGTGTGGTCTCAGGGACATGTCCAACTGTCTGGGGATTTTACAGTGTGGTCTCAGGGAGACATGTCCAACTGTCTGGGGATTTTACAGTGTGGTCTCAGAGACATGTCCAACTGTCTGGGGATTTTACAGTGTGGTCTCAGAGACATGTCCAACTGTCTGGGGATTTTACAGTGTGGTCTCAGAGACATGTCCAACTGTCTGGGGATTTTACAGTGTGGTCTCAGAGACATGTCCAACTGTCTGGGGATTTTACAGTGTGGTCTCAGAGACATGTCCAACTGTCTTGGGATTTTACAGTGTGGTCTCAGGGAGACATGTCCAACTGTCTGGGGGATTTTACAGTGTGGTCTCAGGGACATGTCCAACTGTCTGGGGATTTTACAGTGTGGTCTCAGGGACATGTCCAACTGTCTGGGGATTTTACAGTGTGGTCTCAGAGACATGTCCAACTGTCTGGGGATTTTACAGTGTGGTCTCAGGGACATGTCCAACTGTCTGGGGATTTTACAATGTGGTCTCAGCGACATGTCCAACTGTCTGGGGATTTTACAGTGTGGTCTCAGAGACATGTCCAACTGTCTGGGGGATTTTACAGTGTGGTCTCAGGGACATGTCCAACTGTCTGGGAATTTTACAGTGTGGTCTCAGGGAGACATGTCCAACTGTCTGGGAATTTTACAGTGTGGTCTCAGGGAGACATGTCCAACTGTCTGGGGATTTTACAGTGTGGTCTCAGGGACATGTCCAACTGTCTGGGGGATTTTACAGTGTGGTCTCAGGGACATGTCCAACTGTCTGGGGATTTTACAGTGTGGTCTCAGGGACATGTCCAACTGTCTGGGGATTTTACAGTGTGGTCTCAGGGACATGTCCAACTGTCTGGTGATTTTACAGTGTGGTCTCAGAGACAGTCCAACTGTCTGGGGATTTTACAGTGTGGTCTCAGGGACATGTCCAACTGTCTGGGGGATTTTACAGTGTGGTCTCAGGGACATGTCCAACTGTCTGGGGATTTTACAGTGTGGTCTCAGCGACATGTACAACTGTCTGGGGATTTTACAGTGTGGTCTCAGGGACATGTCCAACTGTCTGGGGATTTTACAGTGTGGTCTCAGAGACATGTCCAACTGTCCGGGGATTTTACAGTGTGGTCTCAGAGACATGTCCAACTGTCTGGGGGATTTTACAGTGTGGTCTCAGGGACATGTCCAACTGTCTGGGGGATTTTACAGTGTGGTCTCAGGGACATGTCCAACTGTCTGGGGGTTTTACAGTGTGGTCTCAGGGACATGTCCAACTGTCCGGGGATTTTACAGAGTGGTCTCAGGGACATGTCCAACTGTCTGGGGGTTTTACAGTGTTGGTCTCAGGGACATGTCCAACTGTCTGGGGGATTTTACAGTGTGGTCTCAGGGACATGTCCAACTGTCTGGGGATTTTACAGTGTGGTCTCAGAGACATGTCCAACTGTCTGGTGGTTTTACAGTGTTGGTCTCAGGGACATGTCCAACTGTCTGGGGGATTTTACAGTGTGGTCTCAGGGACATGTCCAACTGTCTGGGGATTTTACAGTGTGGTCTCAGGGACATGTCCAACTGTCTGGGGATTTTACAGTGTGGTCTCAGGGACATGTCCAACTGTCTGGTGATTTTACAGTGTGGTCTCAGAGACAGTCCAACTGTCTGGGGATTTTACAGTGTGGTCTCAGGGACATGTCCAACTGTCTGGGGGATTTTACAGTGTGGTCTCAGGGACATGTCCAACTGTCTGGGGATTTTACAGTGTGGTCTCAGAGACATGTCCAACTGTCCGGGGATTTTACAGTGTGGTCTCAGGGACATGTCCAACTGTCTGGGGGATTTTACAGTGTGGTCTCAGGGACATGTCCAACTGTCTGGGGATTTTACAGTGTGGTCTCAGAGACATGTCCAACTGTCCGGGGATTTTACAGTGTGGTCTCAGAGACATGTCCAACTGTCTGGGGGATTTTACAGTGTGGTCTCAGGGACATGTCCAACTGTCTGGGGGATTTTACAGTGTGGTCTCAGAGACATGTCCAACTGTCTGGGGATTTTACAGTTTGGTCTCAGAGACATGTCCAACTGTCTGGGGGATTTTACAGTGTGGTCTCAGGGACATGTCCAACTGTCTGGGGATTTTACAGTGTGGTCTCAGGGACATGTCCAACTGTCTGGGGGATTTTACAGTGTGGTCTCAGGGACATGTCCAACTGTCTGGGGATTTTACAGTGTGGTCTCAGGGACATGTCCAACTGTCCGGGGATTTTACAGTGTGGTCTCAGGGAGACATGTGTGGCCTCATGCAACACAGCCCAGCACAGCCCCCAGCACAGCCCCCAGCCCAGCCCCCAGCACAGCCCCTAGCCCAGCCCCCAGCACAGCCCAGCCCAGACTAGCACAGCACAGCCCAGCACAAACCAGCCCAGCAGAGCCCAGCCCCCAGCCCAGCACAGCACAGCAGAGCCGAGCACAAACCAGCCCAGCCCACCCCCCAGCCCAGGCCCCAGCCCATACCAGCACAGCACAGCCCCCAGCAAGGCCCAGCACAGCACAGCATAGCCCCCAGCCTAGCACAGCCTCCAGCCCAGCACAGCACAGCACAGCCCAAACCCCAAGCCAACCCAGCATAGCCCAGCACAGCACAGCTTCCAGCCCAGCACAGCACAGCACAGCACAGCTCCCAGCACAGCCCAGCACAGCCCAGCCCAGCCCAGCCCAGCCCAGCACAGGCCCCAGCCCAGCCCAGCCCAGCCCAGCCCAGCCCAGCACAGGCCCCAGCCCAGCCCAGCCCAGCCCAGCACAGCCCAGCTCGGCCCAGCAGAGCCCAACCCCCAGCCCAGCCCAGCACAGCACAGTCCCCAGCCCAGCCCAACCCCCAGCCCAGCCCAGCCCCCAGCCCAGCACAGCCCACCCCAGCCCAGCCCCCAGCCCACCCCAGCCCAGCCCCCAGCCCAGCACAGCCCAGCCCCCAGCCCACCCCAGCCCAGCCCCCAGCCCAGCCCAACCCCCAGCCCAGCCCAGCCCAGCCCAGCCCAGCCCCCAGCCCACCCCAGCCCAGCCCCCAGCCCAGCACAGCCCAGCCCCCAGCCCAGCCCCAGCCCAGCCCAACCCCCAGCCCAGCCCAGCCTCCAGCCCAGCCCAACCCCCAGCCCAGCCCAGCCCAGCACAGCCCAACCCCCAGCCCAGCCCAGCCCAGCGCAGCACAGCCCAGCCCCCAGCCCAGCCCAACCCCCAGCCCAGCCCAGCCCAGCACAGCCCAACCCCCAGCCCAGCCCAGCACAGCCCAGCCCAGCACAGCCCAGCCCAGCCCAGCATAACCCAGCCCAGCACAGCACAATCCAGCCAAGCCCAGCCCAGCCCAGCCCAGCCCCGCCAAGCCCAGCCCAGCACAATCCAGCCAAGCACTGCCCAGCCAAGCCCAGCATAACCCAGCCCAGCCCAGCACAGCCCAGCCCAGCACAGCCCAGCCCAGCCCAGCATAACCCAGCCCAGCACAGCACAATCCAGCCAAGCCCAGCCCAGCCCAGCCCAGCCCCGCCAAGCCCAGCCCAGCACAATCCAGCCAAGCACTGCCCAGCCAAGCCCAGCATAACCCAGCCCAGCCCAGCCCAGCCCAGCATAACCCAGCCCAGCCCAGCATAACCCAGCACAGCACAGCACAGCCCAGCCCAGTACAATCCAGCCAAGCCCAGCCCAGCCAAGCCCAGCATAACCCAGCCCAGCCCAGCAAAGGCAGATTGGCATTCAGTACAAGCCCCCCCCCCCCCCCCCTCCCACCCAGCCCCAAATCGATCCAGCCAGCGGGGTATCCCTCCCTGCCCAGCTTCAACCCACCCCTCCCCACCCCCCCCCCCCCCCCACCCCCAGACACACACCCGGGGGAAAGTGAGTTTATTTCCCATCTGAGGATTCAGAAGAGGAACTTGTGAAACTTGAAGCAGCTTGAGTGAGTTTACAGTCAGCGGCAGAGCAGTGAGGTGTTTAACCAGACTGTGAGCCTCTTACGGTTACACAAGCCCCCCTCCCCCCCCCCCCCCCCATGCCTCCTGGGTTTATTTATTTGATCTGTGAGCCGGTGTGAAAGTGGGGGGTTATCCAGGGACCTGGGCTCCACCGCACCGCATTAGCCCCCTGCTGCAGTCAGTGATCAGTAACCTGCTCCATCCCTCTGAGTCTCTGTGTCTCTGGCTCAAGAGGAACCCCCCCCCCGGGCTGGGTCAGGAGTGTGTGTTGTGAAATCAGTTTATATGAGCTGTGTGGAAGGAGGATCATTCAGTTCGAACACATGGGACGTGTTTTCAAAAAAGTTTCTCTCATCTATTTTGTTCTATAAATAACGACAGCCCATTCGTGTTACAGTCCCCCCCTTCTCCTCCCACCCCCACTTCATTTAACCCCCCCTTCTCCTCCCACCCCCACTTCATTTAACCCCCCCTTCTCCACCCACCCCCACTTCATTTAACCCCCCTTCTCCTCCCACCCCCACTTCATTTAACCCCCCCTTCTCCTCCCACCCCCACTTCATTTAACCCCCCCCTTCTCCTCCCACCCCCACTTCATTTAACCCCCCCTCTCCTCCCACCCCCACTTCATTTAACCCCCCCCTGAACCATTGCTGCCTGCTCCAGTCCGAGAATGTGACAGTCTGCAGAATCCTCCGTTCCATTCATTTCCTAATTCTGGCTGGGAGTTTTGTTGTTAAACAATCTCTCCCCGCTGAGAGGAGACAATGGAAAACGCAGAGCCGCCACCAGCTGAATGGAACAAAAGCGAGGATCTCTGTCCATCAGCAGAGGCATTCACCCGGCCCCAGCTTCCTCCAAGGGCTGTCCGCCTCATCCTCCTACGGGAGCACGGTAGTTAGTTAGCACTGTTGCTTCACAGCGGCAGGGTCCCGGGTTCGACTCCCGGCTTGGGTCACTGTCTGTGCGGAGTCTGCACATCCTCCCCGTGTGTGCGTGGGTTTCCTCCGGGTGCTCCGGTTTCCTCCCACAGTCCAAAGATGTGCAGGTTAGGTGGATTCGCCATGATAAATTGCCCTTAGTGTCCAAAATTGCCCTTAGTGTTGGGTGGGGTTACTGGGTTATGGGGATAGGGTGGAGGTGTTGACTTTGGGTAGGGTGCTCTTTCTAAGAGCCGGTGCAGACTCGATGGGCCGAATGGCCTCCTGCTGCACTGTAAATTCTATGATTCTATGATAGCCTCCTCGCGAGTGAGTCTGTGTGTGGTGAGGAAATCTGACATCAAACTGCCCTTGATCCCCTGCCCCATCCACACTTACCAGCAGGGGTCACTACATGGCAATGCCAAGCAGTGACCCAGGCTGATTTCCCCCCTGGGCTGGTGAAGCTGTAAATAACCACGGGGCTGCTACACATTGGAGAATCTTTCCATCTGTGTAAAAGCAACGAGCCAATAAGAGTTGTCGCCTGGTTAAAACATCGTTGGAGTGTAAAGGCCTTCACTGCATTCCTCACTGAGCAGAAATAAAGACTCTGATTTGTGACAAATCTGTTTCCAAATTGAACAGCCAATAGCACAGCCAGGTCTCCCACAAACACTCCAGCCAAACGGGTTAAAGTTATTGGGGATTTTTACCGTTTAGTCTCTATGTTCCAATTCAATTTTCAATGGATGCGTGTTCCTCTAACTATACAATAATGGCCCCAGACACATCAAGTCTGGTTAAACACACGGTGCCTGTTAAAATAGAGATTAGAGCCAGATGAGAGATATTTGTAGGCAGTGAGGTGTGATCTGGGATGTGCTGCCTGACAGGGCTCTGGAAGTAACTTCCAAAGGGGAATTGAAGATATATTTGAAAATAGGAAATGTTTGAAGGAATATGGAAAAGGGGCAGGTACTGTTCAGATCTTTGGCAAGGTCAGCACAGGCAGATGGCCCGAATGGCCTCCTTCTGGGCTAGAAGATTCTAATCAACAAAAAGAAACCTTTAGGTAAATAGACAGACACAGTGCCGGTGCATTGCAATCAGCCTCTTGCTAAACCCAACCTCACGGGCAGCACGGTAGCACAGTAGGTAGCACTGTGGCTTCACAGCACCAGGGTCCCAGGTTCAATTCCCCGCTGGGTCACTGTCTGTGTAGAGTTTGCACGTCCTCCCCATGTCTGCGTGGGTTTCCTCCGGGTGCTCCGGTTTCCTCCCACAGTCCAAAGATGTGCAGGTTAGGTGGATTGGCCAGGATGAATTGCCCTTAGTGTCCAAAAAGGTTAGGAGGGGTTATCGGGTTACGGGGTGAGGGCTTAAGTGGGTCAGTGCAGACTCGATGGGCCGAATGGCCTCCTTCTGCATTGTATGTTCTATGTTCAATAGTCAGCACCACTTCCCCCAGCAATGATTTTTATTATTCCACTGGATATGTGCTTAGCTGGCAAGGCAAGGACTTACTGCCCATTCCTAATTGCCCTTGACACGGTGGTGGTGAGCTGCCTTCTTGAACAGCTAGAGAGCATGTGGTGTAGGTACACCCACAGTGCTGTTAGGGAGGGAGTTCCAGGAATTTGACCCAAAGACAGTGAAGGAACGGATAATATTATCCCAAATTAGGAATCATGTTTATTTGACCCATGCCCTAAAATAATACGTTTTAAACAAGACAACTGAAGGAGTCGTTTGTTAAAAGTAACAGGGAGAGTTATTGAAGGTAGTGCAGTTAATGTTGTGTGAATTGATTTTGAAAGGTATTTGGCACGTGGCACATAACAGACCTGCCATCAAAATGAAAGCCTATTAAAGGGAGGCTGGCAATACGGTCCCAAATTCAGCAAGGAACCAAAAGCAGTCCCTTGCGGCTACTTTTCCAATTGAGGGATATAGACTGGTGTTCCCCCGGTGTCAGTACTAAGACCATTGCTATGATGGATATATTATTGAGCAGGTCTTGGATACACAGTGCATGTGTTAACGTTTGAAGGGGTTGTGAAATTTGGAAATATACTATGAGGAGAAAAGTAAGACTTCAGGAGGTCATAGACAAATTGGTAAATGGTAGATGTAAGTTATTGCGCAGAAATGGAACGTGATACATTTTGGTGGAAAGAATGAGGAGAGGAAATTCTGAAATATCGTGTTCAATTTTAAAGAGTTAGACCGGAGGGGCGTTTACATTCTTGAAGGTGGAACAGAAGATGAGAAAACTGTTAAAAGACATACTGGATCCATGACAAGGCTGGCAGTAGGACAGTCCGTGACTCTCCTAATGTCCTTTGCCCCATTAACATTTTCCTGGCCCTAGTCCTTTCTTTTCCACTATGGATGTCCAATCCATCTACACCACCATCCCCCAACAGGATGGTCTCGGGCTCCCTGTATCATCCTTGAACAGAGGCTGAGCCAGTCCCCTTCCACCTCCACCCCTCCTCTGCCTGGATGAACTGCTCCTCATGTCGAACAATGTCTCTTGTAACTCCAATCACTTCCTCTAATTAAAAGGTGTTGCTGTGGATACGTGCGTGGTTTCTAGCTAAACTGCCTTTCCTGGGATTATGTGGACCATTCATTGATCCAACTGACTCAGGCCCCTCCCTCATCTCTTTTTTCAATATATTGATGATTGTAGCAGTGTCATTTCCTCCTCTCATCCCAAACAACAACATGGGCAACACGGTAGCACAAGCGGATAGCACTGTGGCTTCACAGCGCCAGGGACTCTAGTTTGATTCCCCGCTGGGTCACTGTCTGTGCGGAGTCTGCACGTTCTCCCCGTGTCTGCATGGGTTTCCTCCGGGTGCTCCGGTTTCCTCCCACAGTCCAAAGACGTGCAGGTTAGGTGGACTGGCCAGGATAAATTGCCCTTTGTGACCAAAAAGATTAGGACGGGGTTATTGGGTTACGGGGATAGGGTGGAAGTGAGGGCTTAAGTGGGTCGGTGCAGACCTGATGGGCCGAATGGCCTCCTTCTGCGCTGCATGTTCTATGTTCTATTTCATTAACATTTCCACCCATCTCTTGTCTTCACATGGTCCATCTCAGACTCTTCCCTTCCCTTCCTTGACTTCTCTATCTCCATTTCTGGAAATCGGTTTTCACAAATATTCACTATGAGCGCACTATGTTCCCAAAGGCACCTTATCTCCACTTTCTCACATCCTACACTCTAAAAGGACTCCATTCCATTCTTACAATTTCTCCACAACCTCTGTTTGGACAATGCAATCTTCCATACTAGCACCTCTGCTGTGTCTTCTTTCCTCAAACGAGGATACCACTCACCTCCCATCAATCATGTCACCCACTCCTGCTCTCATCCCTCCCCCTCTCTCCCAGAGCCATGACAGGTTTACTTAGGGCTTCACCTTCCGCCCCACCAGCTTCTGTGTTCAACGGATCGTCCATTTCCCGGACAATGCTCGACACAACATCGAGGGCCGAAGGGCCTGTTCTGTGCTGTACTGTTCTATGTTCTATCACATGCAGCATGATGCCACCACCAACCACATCTCCCCCCCCCCCATTCACTATTCGTCCCTCCATGATATCCTGCCCCACTCCTTAGTCAACCCCAATACCCCCTCCCTTTTCGATGGCATGTTTACATGCTGGCACATGAGATGTAGCACTTGGTCTTTTGCCCCCTCCCTCTCGCCAGCCTAGGCCTCAGTACAGTTTCCAAATGAAAAAGTGGTTTACTTGTACTTCTTTCAGTTGAGCATTCTGTATTCATGGTGTGGTCTTCTCTACAATGGGGTTGGCCATTTTGTTAAACACATCCTTTCTGTCAGTAAACATGACCCCGAATTCCAATCACCTTTCATTTGAATTCTTGACTTTGTTCCCACTCTGACCTTGCTGTCCACGGCCTGCTGCAATACTCGAATGAAGAAAATCAAAGAACATCACCTCACCTTTTGACTGGCCATTTACAGTCTTCTGGACTCGACATTGAGTTCAACAATTTAGATCATGATCTCTGGCCCCATTTTGCTTACTTTATCTTTGTAGGGACTTCCCCCCCCCCCCCCGTTTTTTTTTTGCTTACATGCACCATGATGCTGCCATTCACACCTCCTCAGGACGCATCTTTCATTTCTTTTCTTCTCCGATAACTGCTCTCATATGGGCGGCACGGTAGTTAGCACTGTTGCTTCACATCGATCCGGGTTCGATTCCTGGCTTGGGTCACTGTCTGTGCGGAGTCTGCACATTCTCCCTGTGTCTGCGTGGGTTTCCTCCGGGTGCTCCGGTTTCCTCTCACAAATCCCAAAAGACGTGCTGTTAGGTGAATTGTATGTTATTCTCTAAGTCTGAATAAAGATTGTAGACTTCCAGTTAACACAAATACTTTATTCAATGGGTTTGTTCTGTTTCCAGAGCTTAACTAGATATTATACAGTCAAGCGGTATGTCCAGTGAAGCTCAGGTAAACTGCCTATGCTGAGCTGTCTCTGTCTGCTGCTGCTCCCTAGCCCTGTGCTTCTGAAAGAGGCAGATCCTGCCTTGGGTTCGACCTTTTATACCTGTCTCTGATGCTGCCCTCTAGTGATGCTGTGGCTGTTACATCTGTCTGTAGTCCCTGGTGTATGTGCAGATGTATGGACAGATCACTACAGATTGGACATTCTGAATTCTCCCTCTGTGCACCCGAACAGACGCCGGAATGTGGCGACTAGGGGATTTTCACAGTAACTTCATTGCAGTGTTAAGGTAAGCCTACTTGTGACACCAACAAAGATCATTATTCATCTTGAACCCTTTCTGTCATTTAATTTCTCCTTATCTTCATCTAATCATACTTTCCAGTTTGTACTTTTTTTCCACCCTTCCCCTTCCATTTGCTCAAAGTCTATGACACACCTAACTGTTCCCAGGCCTGATGAAATGTCACTGACCTGGAATGTTGACTCTGTTTCTCTCTCCATAGTTGCTGCCAGACTAGCTGAGTATTTCCAACATTTTCTGTTTTTAATTCAGGTTTCCAGAACCTGTGGTATTTTTCTTTTGTCTTGGATCGTTGGCTTAATTAATAGTAGCATAAAACATGAAATCGGGGAGGCAGTGGTGTGGTGGTATATTACTGGACTAGTAATCCAGAGACCCAGGGGACGCGGATTCAAATCCCGCCATGGCAGATGGTGAAATGTGAACTCAATAAAACAATCTGGAATTAAAAGCCCAGAAGGTGTCCATGAAACCATTATCGATTGTCATAAAAACCCATCTGGTTCACTAATGTCCTTTAGGGAGGGGAATCTGTTGTCCTTACCTGGTCTGGCCTACATGTGACTCCAGATCCACAGCAATGTGGTCGACTCTTAAATGCCCTCAGGGATGGTAAATAAACGCTGTCCTAGCCAGCGATGCTTACGCCCCATGAACACATTTTTAAAAATGAAAGCAAGACCTCAGCAGGAGTATTGTTGATTTTTGCGCGTCACCCTTTAGGTAGAATGTCGAGGTTTTGGTGAGGGTGCGGAAGAGATTCACTAAAATAATTTCGAGGAGTGAAGAATTACTGTTGTGTGGGGAGACTAGAGAATCTGGGATTGTTCTTCTTAGAACTAAAAGGCATTTAAAATCATGACGGCTTTAGGTAAAGTAAATAAAGAGCAGGCTGGGTGGCACGGTGGCGCAGTGGTTAGCACTGCTGCCACATGGTGCCGAGGACCTGGGTTCGATCCTGGCCTCAGGTCACTGTCCGTGTGGAGTTTGCCCATTATCCCCGTGTCTGCGTGGGTTTCACCCCAACAACCCAAAGATGTGCAGGGTAGGTGGATTGGCCACGCTAAATTGCCCCTTAATTGGAAAAAAATTAAAGAGTAGACTTCCAACTGTTGATAAAGAGGGGACAAAATTTAAGGCGATTGACAAAAAAAATACCCCAGGGGTCAGATGAGGAAACAATTTTTACACAGCGAATTGTTGTGGTCTGGAATGCACTGCCCAGCTTGAAGGAATGATGCAGACACGGTAGCATAGTGGTTAGCACAATGGCTTCACAGCTCCAGGGTCCCAGGTTCGATTCCCTGCTGGGTCACTGTCTGTGCAGAGTCTGCACATTCTCCCCGTGTCTGCGTGGGTTTCCTCCGGGTGCTCCGGTTTCCTCCCACAGTCCAAAGACGTGCAGGTTAGGTGGATTGGCCACACTAGATTGCCCTCAGGTTAGATGGGGCTGCTGGGTTGTGGGGATATGGTGGAGGTGTGGGCTTAAGTAGGTGATCTTTCCAAGGGCCGGTGCAGACTCGATGGGTCAAATGGCCTCCTTCTGCACTGTAGATTTTGTGAAATTTAATTTTTAAAAGGGCATTGGATAAATACTTGAACGGAACAGATTTAAAGGCAATTGGGAAATAATAGGAATGTGGGATTAACTGGATTGTTCTACCAAATACCAATGAAGATGCGCTGGGCTGAATGGCCTCTGTCTATGTTTTATTGGTCTATGATTCGATTAAAATACAGCCTCAATATCTGGATTCCACTGGGATAGGGGAGATATCGGCATCAGCAGGCCTTCAGCAATCTATCAGTTCACACCTCATATACACGCCGTTCTTGTTTTCTAAGTGTGGACGTTAACCATTTCCACCTCGGATTCACAGCTACACTTTTGTGGAACAAGCTGCCCAACTCTTCCCCAATATATAAACAAGCACAGCTGCCTCTTGCACCAATAGCCTTCAGCACGATTCCTGTTCAGTGCACTGACTTTAAGAACATTTCTTGATTGTTCCTACTGCCTGAGGTTTTGTGATTTAACAGGAATGCATCAGTTTGTAGTTAACTCTCTCAAACCGTAAAGAGGCCCATGGCGGCAGAGTGGGGTGGGGGGATGGGGAGGAGGTGGGGGGTGGGGGGTGCTCTGCGCAGATGTAGAAGTTATAACATGGATCGTAATTTGGATCTCGGTCTGCGAAACAGCTAATATATAACAAGGATCATTTATATTGTTAACACAAGTATGGTTTCAGATATTATCAAAATGCTGGTGCAAATTGCAAAAAGCCTGCAACTCGTCTTTTTAATAAAATTGTCTCACAAAGAAACAATTAAAATAAAAGCAGTAAATGTGTGCCGCATGATATTTTTCTTTGTTCCTCCGCCCTCCTCTCTCAGACGGGTAATTCCAGAGGTGCTAATAAGTCTGTTGGTGTGTCGAATAAGCGGCCAGTCTTTACCAGACAGGGCATTAACAGGTTTAATGGGATTGGAGTGGGTTTATGTTTAAACCCCCTCCTGCTCAAATGTCTCTGACACACGTAGGAGTCAGTGAATAGCTATCATGTTTGGGAGGCCGGGCTAATTCCCTTGCCACTGACCCCAGCAGCATTCAGATGTAAAGCAGGCTAGGAATTAAGCCGTGACAATTCCTGATCAGGGTAGTTGAGTCCCAACGCTCAGCAGTGATCTGCATCCTCTTTATGTGATCCACTGGGTATTGTAATTTTATGCAATATTGCTAAATCCCCCATAGCATTCCTCACAGGGAGTTACACTAGTTGTAATCTTGAGGTGAAATTAGTTCCTGTTGTAAATGTGGATATTAGAGTTTATGGTGATAAAAGTTGCCAGGAAGTAACAGTATGTTTTAAATATATATTATGATGCCAAAGTGAAAAAGCAACAGATCTTGAAATTTGGACTACAAAAAAGAAAATCGGATTGTTGGAGCACAGGAGTTTCTCGACATGTCCTACAACACTAATACTGGCAGGAGGGCATAATTACAGCACAGCAAGTTAGCAAATTCAGTTACCATTATAATCTAGAACTTTTTAGGGGAGATTAGCCCCCACCCCAAAACAACCACACACATACATAAACACTTACACACAGTCACACACACACATACATAAACACTTACACACAGTCACACACACACATACATAAACACTTACACACAGTCACACACACACATACATAAACACTTACACACAGTCACACACACACATACATAAACACTTACACACAGTCACACACACACATACATAAACACTTACACACAGTCACACACACACATACATAAACACTTACACACAGTCACACACACACATACATAAACACTTACACAGTCACACACACACACACATAAACACTTACACACAGTCACACACACACATACATAAACACTTACACACAGTCACACACACACATACATAAACACTTACATACAGTCACACACACACATACATAAACACTTACACAGTCACACACACACATAAACACTTACACACAGTCACACACACACATACATAAACACTTACACACAGTCACACACACACATACATAAACACTTACACACAGTCACACACACATACATAAACACTTACACACAGTCACACACACATATACATAAACACTTATACACACACACATATACAAATGCACACACATACACACACACATATATAGATGCACACACACACAGGTTAAAATTTTACAATCACAAAATGTGACCCTTATACATGTGACTCCATTTTGAAACCAGCTGGATATAAATGTGACCATCTAGCCGGCTGGATCTCTGGGTGCCCCGGTTTCCTCCCACAAGTCCCGAAAGACGTGCTGTTAGGTTAATTGGACGTTCTGAATTCTCCTCTGTGTACCCGAACAGGCGCCGGAATGTGGCGACTAAGCGATTTTCACAGTAACTTCATTGCAGTGTTAATGTAAGCCTGCTTGTGATAATAAAGATTATTATCTCTTTTTAAAAATTGTTTTTATTCAAGTTTTTCTTAAACAAAATGTTACATAACCAATAACAAAAAGGAGAAAATGTAACAAACAGGTGGTTATAATTGTGGTGGTATGTATTAGGGGTAATACGGTACACCATGAATGCCGAGGAGCTTTGGAGGACAGATGCTGGGTCCCGATTGGATCTGCCGCCTACTGGGCTCCACCCAGATAGGCGGGGTATAAGAACTCGGTTTACTCCCCGCAGCTGCATTCTGTGACTGAGCTGCTGGGGAACAAGTCTGAACAAGTCTGCTCAATAAAGCCTCGATTGAAGTTCTCTACGTCTCGCCTCGTGTGTGATCGATGGTGCTACAATTTATTGAGCAGACATAAAAAGGAATATGGAGCTCCGGATCGCCCCGGAGTGCCTGTGAATCGGCCCCCAAGCAGCTAACGCAACATCGGCGTTTAAACACTGGCTGGCGTGCTTTGAGGGATACCTCCGAAAGGCCCCCGGCAGACCAACAGAAGACCAGAAGATGCAGGTCCTGCATTCCAGGGTGAGTCCCGAAATCTACTCACTCATCGAGGACGCGGAAGAATTCCCAGCGGCGATCAACTTGCTGAAACAGACCTACATGAGGCCCGTCAACCAGGTCTACGCACGCTACCAGCTCGCGACGAGATGACAAATCCCCGGGGAATCGCTGGACGAATTCTTCAGTACGCTGACGATCCTGGGAAGAAACTGCGACTGCCCAGCGGTTACGGCGACTGAACACACGGACCTCCTGATCAGAGACGCTTACGTAGCAGGTTTGGCATCGTCGCAAATTCGCCAGAGACTTTTAGAGAAAGACTCTCTCGGACTCACAGAGGCACGGGCCCTTGCAGCCTCCCTCGACGTGGCCTCCCATAACGCCCACGCCTATGCCCCCGACCGCACTACAGCCCCTTGGGCTCCGTGGACCCCCGCCGCGACCAACCCCCCGGCACCCCCCACCCCTCCGCAAGCGTGCGCGGCCAGAATCCCAGACCACCCGGGGGGGCCCCGCTGCTACTTTTGTGGGCAGCCAAAATACACCCGCCAGCGCTGCCCGGCCCACCTGTAAAAGCTGCGGCAAAAAGGGGCACTACGCAGCGGTGTGCCCGTCCCGTGGGGTCGCCGCTCTCTCCGGGGAAGAAACGGGACCATGGGCTCAACCCCCCCAGCGACCCACGGGCGGCCAACGGACACCACCATTTTGGACCCCGGACACCACGAGGGGAGGACGGGCGCCGCCATCTTCCTACCCACGGGCCGCGTGCGATCCATGGGAGCGGCCATTTTGTCCACCCCCGGCCACGTGCGACCCATGGGAGCGGCCATTTTGTCCACCCCCGGCAGTGTGCGATCCATGGACGCCACCATCTTGGCTGACAGGCAAGGACCCCAGCGTGGACGGCTCCACACTGCCTGAAGACAACGATCTGATGCACCAACCACGTTTGGCATCGGTGACCCTCGACCCCCCAGTCGCGGCCCCGGACGCTCCAGACGACAACGACAAAGGTGCTGGTGAACGGGCACAAGACGCCGTGTTTGATCGACTCGGGGAGCACGGAGAGTTTTATTCATCCGGACACGGTAAGACGCTGTTCCCTTGTAATTCGGCCAAGCACCCAAAAAATGTTCCTGGCGGCTGGGTCCCACTCCGTTGCAATCAAAGGGTTCTGCATCGCAAACCTAACGGTGCAGGGGAGAGAGTTCAAAAATTACCGGCTGTGTATCCTCCCCCATCTCTGCGCTCCCACCCTCCTGGGGTTGGATTTCCAATGCAACCTCCAGAGCTTAACATCTAAATTTGGCGGCCCTATACCCCCACTGACTATCTGCGGCCTCGTGACACTCAAGGTCAAACCGCCCTCCTTGTTTGCGAACCTCACCCCGGATTGCAAACCCGTCGCCACTAGGAGCAGACGGTACAGCACCCAGGACCGGACGTTTATCAGGTCCGAAGTCCAGCGGCTGCTGAAGGAAGGCATAATCCAGGCCAGCAATAGCCCCTGGAGAGCTCAGGTGGTAGTTGTGAAGACAGGGGAGAAGCAGAGGATGGTCGTAGACTACAGTCAGACCATGAACAGGTACACGCAGCTAAATGCGTACCCTCTTCCCCGCATATCCGACATGGTCAATCGATTGCACAGTACAAGGTCTTCTCCACCGTGGACCTTAATTCCGCCTACCACCAGCTCCCCATTCGCCCCGGTGACCGCAAGTACACTGCCTTCGAAGCAGACGGGCGGCTATACCACTTCTTAAGGGTTCCATTCGGCGTCACGAACGGAGTCTCGGTCTTCCAACGGGAGATGGACCGAATGGTTGACCAGCACTGTTTACGGGCCACATTCCCGTACCTCGACAACGTCACCATCTGCGGCCACGATCAGCAGGACCACGACGCCAACCTCCGCAAATTCCTCCAGACCGCTAATGCCCTCAACCTCACCTACAACGAGGAAAAATGCGTGTTTAGCACCGACCGTCTAGCCATCTTGGGCTTCGTAGTGCGTAATGGAGTGATAGGCCCCGACCCTGAACGCATGCGCCCCCCTCATGGAGTTCCCTCTTCCCCACTGTGCCAAAGCCCTGAAACGCCGCCTGGGCTTCTTTTCTTATTATGCCCAGTGGGTCCCCCAGTACGCAGACAAGGCCCGCCCACTAATCCAGGCCACTACTTTTCCCCTGTCGACAGAGGCCCGTCAGGCCTTCAGCCGCATCAAAGCGGATATCGCAAAGGCCACGATGCGCCCCATCGATGAGTCCCTCCCCTTCCAAGTCGAGAGCGACGCATCCGACGTAGCTCTGGCGGCCACTCTCAACCAAGCGGGCAGACCCGTGGCCTTTTTCTCCCTGACCCTCTACGCTTCAGAAATTCGCCACTCCTCAGTAGAAAAGGAGGCCCAAGCCATAGTGGAAGCTGTGCGACATTGGAGGCATTACCTGGCCGGTAGGAGATTCACTCTCCTCACTGACCAACGGTCGGTAGCCTTCATGTTCGATAATGCACAGCGGGGCAAGATAAAGAACGACAAGATCCTGCGGTGGAGGATCGAACTCTCCACCTACAACTACGAGATCTTGTACCGTCCCGGAAAGCTGAACGAGCCGTCTGATGCCCTATCTCGCGGCACATGTGCCAACGCACAAGTGGACCGCCTCCAAGCCCTCCACGAGGACCTCTGCCACCCGGGGGTCACTCGTTTCTACCACTTTATAAAGGCCCGCAACCTCCCGTACTCCGTCGAGGAGGTCCGAACAGTCACCAGGAACTGCCAAATCTGCGCAGAGTGCAAACCGCATTTTTTCAGGCCAGATAGAGCGCACCTGATAATGGCTTCCCGTCCCTTTGAACGCCTCAGTCTGGATTTCAAAGGCCCCCTCCCCTCCACCGATCGCAACATGTACTTTCTTAACGTCGTTGACGAATACTCCCGTTTCCCCATCGCCATCCCCTGCCCCGACATGACCGCGGCCAGGGTCATTAAAGCCCTCTGCACCATCTTTACCCTGTTCGGTTTCCCCGCCTACATCCAAGCGATAGGGGGTCCTCCTTCATGAGTGACGAACTGCCTCAATTCCTGCTCAGCAAGGGCATTGCCTCGAGCTGGACGACCAGCTACAACCCCCAGGGGAACGGGCAGGTAGAGAGGGAGAACGGAACGGTCTGGAAGACCATCCTACTGGCCCTACGGTCTAGGAGTCTCCCAACTTCCCGCTGGCAGGAAGTCCTCCCGGATGCCCTTCATTCTATCCGGTCCCTGCTGTGCACCACCACGAACCAAACGCCTCACGAGCGCCTCCTTGTCTTCCCTAGGAAGTCCACTTCTGGAACGTCACTTCCGACCTGGCTGGCAGCCCCGGGACCCATCCTGCTCCAGAAACATGTGCGGGCGGACAAATCAGACCCACTGGTGGAGAAGGTACATCTACTCCACGCCAACCCACAGTACGCCTACGTGGCGTACCCAGACGGCCGACAGGACAAGGTCTCTCTGCGGGACATGGCGCCCGCCAGAGCTCCCCACACCCCCCCAACACCAATCACCACCCCCTCACCCCGCCGGTGCACCCCACAGCCACCCCCTTCCCAGGGGGATTGGTTCTCCTCCCAGGCCCGCCCAGGAGTAAGGAAACAGAGAGGGACAGCGCAATGCTCCCAGAGTCGACCGGACCCGAGCCAGCACCACCACTACCAACCGGGCTGAGACGATTGGAGAGGGCGACCAGACCACCATCAGTGGCCCAGTAAAGCGGCATTGTTGTAAATAGTTAACGCTGCTAATCGGGTAAAATGTGAATAATTCAGTGGCCCAGTAAAAGCGGCATGGTTGTATATAGTTCAATGGTTAAGGCACCGACCCTGTAAACCCCGACCACCATACCACCCACCACCCTGCCGAGTTCCTTTTTAACAAGGGGAGAATGTGGTGGTATGTATTTAGGGTAATACGGTACACCATGAATGCCGAGGAGCCATTGGAGGACAGATGCTGGGTCTCGATTGGATCTGCCGCCTACTGGGCTCCACCCAGATAGGCGGGGTATAAGAACCCGGCTTACTCCCCGCAGCTGCATTCTGTGACTGAGCTGCTGGGGAACAAGTCGGAACAAGTCTGCTCAATAAAGCCTCAATTGAAGTTCTCTACGTCTCGCCTCGTGTGTGATCGGTGGTGCTACAATAATCCATTTACAAAAGAAGAGTATACATTCCATCCACGGTTCCCCCCCCCCCCCCCCCCCGCCACTGCCTGGAGAACCCCAGCAAGGACCCCCTCAAGGCAAACTTTATCCTCTCAGACTGAGAAACCAGCCATGTCACTAACCCAGGTCTCTGCACTCGGGGTCTTTGAGTCCCTCCACATTAACAAGATCCGTCTCCAGGCTACCAGGGAGGCAAAGGCCAGGACGAATAAAGATTATTATTATCAATCCAACCCATACTCCCCCAGCCACTGGCTTTCTCACCTGGTAACCAGACATCTAAACAATCTAAGTGGCTGCCTGGTGGGAAATGGAATATGAAAATGACAGTGGGGTTAACTTTCGATGGAGATCTGTGTCCCGACTTTTCCAGACATCCTTCCCTCTTGCATCCCAGTTACATCCCCTCGCATAAATATCGCTGCCTGTGTTTGCACTAATCAGTCTGGATGGTCATCCATGTGAGGAAGAACCTTCTGAAATTCCCCGTCGATTCGCTTTTTGTTGGTTTAAAATGATGTCCCCTTGTCGTCTGTGTAATTTGAATCAAACATTCCAGATTTACCCGTTCCAGGTTGATTATCAGCTTTTACAATTTATCAGATCGCCACTCAATCACCTTCATTTATTTTTTTGCTTTTCTCTTTCATCCTCATTCAGTCCTTGCATCTGGATCTGTAAAGACTTAATTACCTGCAAATGCTCACATTCAAAGCATTGTCTTGCATCATTGACTTTGTCTAGATATGTGTTTCTGGAACCTACCTCTTCATTCACCTGAGGAAGGAGCAGTGCTCCAAAAGCTAGTGATTTGAAACAAACCTGTTGGACTTTAACCTGGTGTTGTAAGACTTCTTACAGTCCTTGGATGCTGTTTGATATCGCCTTTTCCCCCATTCTCTCAGAGACTGGTGTCTTGATCACCAGCATTAAAAATGATGCCCTGAGCAGAGTGGTACAATTTAACTACAAGTCCCTCAGGTGTGTATACCATTCTTGTGGTTCTTTAACTCAGCATTTCATGATTGCTGTTCTGTAGTGGATGAAAATGGTAAATGTCTCGAAATCTGTCACTATTGTGACCAATAACTTTTTAAAAGAGGCGGATTTTCCAAACGACCAACTAAAATATTCGAGAGGATACAAATTTTACTTTTTAAGACTTTCACTGTAACAAACAAACTTCGATCGCTGGGTCTAAATGCTGGAGCTCACTGCCGAACATCACTGTGGGTGTACCTGTACCACATGGACTGCAGTGGGTCAAGAAAGCAGCTCATCACCACCTTTTCAAGAGCAATTAAATGCTGGCTTAGCCACGAATCTCACATCCCATGAATGAATACCAAAAATCAACATCGATCAAATATTAATGAATGGCCAAACTTAAAACATACATTTTGCAACACTAACACAACTAAATATGTCTTACAAAGTGCTTTTATGCAACACCGCACTTTTGGCAGATAAGTATCTGCTATATAGTATGACAAGAACAGTCCCACTGCCACTTCAAGCTCCCCCGTGGAGGTTCACTTCTCCCTCCCACACTAAATTAAAACCTCCAATGTTCCTCAACAATCGTTGCACTCAGTTGTGTTTTCTCAGTGATGATTATCGCCAGCAAGGCATACCTCAATGACTCCTAATCACTTAACCCTTCACGGGCCTCATCTGTTCTATTCTCTTTCTTTTGAATAGAAACCAAACTCTCACAAGCATCCTGCCTGATTGTTATCACAAACCAGTTCGCCCTGCTTTCCCACCGTACTAGCTCCTGTGTTTCTTCACCTCACATAACAGTTGTCTTTTTTTCTGAGACATTATACAAAGGTGTAAAGCTGTCACCCCACTTCAGTGCCTTTCTATTCAGCTCCTTTCCCCATAGTAACTGGATCACATGGGCATGTCTCCAAACAGGTGCTTACCTGGAATTCTGTTTTAATTGATTAAATGTATATTTCAAAGCATAACAATCTTGGAAATTTCAGCTCTTAAGACACTATGACTTCTATTTCAATCACAGCCATTTCACAAACTACAATTTCTGGGTGGTCTAAGGCTGGCGCAGGACAAGGTAAATAATACAATGGTGCAGCTGGGGGCCACTCTTCCAAGGACGGGATTAAGAGTTAGAATGAGGGGGATTTAGCTTTGCAATTATCCTGACCTAGGACCAGATGGTCCAGCCCATAGCAAGGAGATGTCTCATATTGTGACAGATTAAGAAAAAAATGTCAGTTGTTGGATGTTGATACAGGACCCAGATTTGGTGAACATTGTTCTCAACTTTTTTAAACAGTATGTTTATTGAGATTTTACATTTGATAAAATAACACAACAAAGCTACAAAATAATACATCACCATAAGAAAGGGATGGAAAAAACTGAAAAGACTTAATCTACATAAGTACAGAATGGATCAGGAAAACAACATCTCAACTGGCTCAATATAATCACTGGATGGAACTAGAAGCTCACATGGCCTTACCAGAGCCTGAGGGAAAAAACAGGATCAGATAATGAAAACATGGCAAAATGGCACACATCCTCCCACACCGCACAAACCCACAATCATCAGGGGAAATCAGGATACATTTCCCACGCCATGATCGTGTGCGCACCAACAATCATCCCCCTCAACTCCAGCAGCACCAACAACTCAACGTAGCCTCTTCTTTCCGGATATCTGCACCCGTGTAGGAGCCAAGAACGGATTTGTGATACCCACCATTATAAACCCGAGGGAGTTACATACAGACTACACAACGCAACTAAACCGCCCCCAAAATCAGGCAATTCTGAAGAAAGAAGAAAAAGAGAGGACCAGCAACAGCAACAAGATGTTCGGGCTGTGATCAGGGTCTCCCAAGGTACAGAAGAAGAGCAAGAAGGATAAAGAGAAAAACCTGCCAGAGATATCCCACCAGCTGGCAACACCCACCAGCAAAGGAGAGAACTGTCTCCTCAGCCAACAAGAGGGTGACCCATCCCCTCAGGGGGAACAATAGGGTATCCACCAAGGCACAGAACTCGACCCATCCCCTGGTCACTGTGTACCGAAGAGACAAAGAAACAAACCACTGTCTGCCAGGATTCCCCTGGCAACACCTTTGAAGAGAGACAACTTGAAGGGGCAACAGGATAACAGTCAACAGACACGCAAGAAACTATGCCCACTCCAAAAAGCTGGACCCTCGCCGAGCTTGTATCTCTCCATCCCCATCCAGGGCAGCGCACCATAAGAGGAAGATTATTCCAGCCCCGGCCACGGAGCGGCTCCAGTCCGAGAAAAAGGAGAACCATCAAGACTCCCAACAATTGGGCACCCTAGGAGGGAGGGCCGATTCCGTCCTCCCCGGCATAACCAGGGAAACCCCCTCCCTGCCCAAAACCACCGGACCAGATCAGGACAAGTACCAACATCATGCTCTGGACAAAGAGTACCAACCCAACGAGTGGACACCCAAACGAGCTCAGGGCGACCACCATCGCAGGAAGGACGTCCAGAGCAATGTCCCTCCTTAACAACCCAACCACCACAATAGCACAGACGAGGAACCCAAGAGAGAAAGGAAAAACTCAACCTCATTGGTGAGACAGAAGGAACCCAGTTCTCCCCAGGATACAAACTCGGCTCAGGTCAAAGCAGGTTAAAGACACAGGTTCTTAAGGGCAGCACGGTGGCGCAGTGGGTTAGCCCTGCAACCTCACG
Source organism: Scyliorhinus torazame (assembly GCF_047496885.1). Classification (NCBI taxonomy): domain Eukaryota; kingdom Metazoa; phylum Chordata; class Chondrichthyes; order Carcharhiniformes; family Scyliorhinidae; genus Scyliorhinus; species Scyliorhinus torazame. The sequence goes on along the minus strand of NC_092724.1, from coordinate 157,918,004 downwards.
GCGCCGAGGTCCCAGGTTTGATCCCGGCTCTGGGTCATTGTCCGAGTGGAGTTTGTACATTCTCCCCCACAACCCAAAGATGTGCAGGTTAGGTGGATTGGCCGCGCTAAATTGCCCCTTAATTGGAAAAATGAATTGGGTACTCTAAATTTATTTTTAAAAAGACACAGATTCTTAATTCAGAGAACATTAAAAAAAGACCCCCCCCCCCCCCAAAATCCCCTCTGGGACGGGGAGGGGCGGGGGGGGGGGGGGGGTTGGTAAACACAATCTCAGTGAGGACTGAACTGACCCTATCGACATATCCGCCCACCCTTTACTCTGCCCAGCTCCACTCGTCCTCTTCATAAGCGATTCAGGGAGTGATGGAAAGCACTCCCCTCCCTCAGCCACAAGGATCGTAAGACACAATAACTGAGAAGGAGTAAAACTGCACAAATCACATTTCCCATAATTTACTCAAAATGAGTTTGCTCGAGCAGGATAATCAGCGACACAGGCCATCGCGCCCACATTTCGCACTCCCCCACTGGGAAAAAAAGATAGCAATTAAAAAGTCAACAACATGATCAACAGGGAGCAACATTCAGGATTATAGAAGAACTGCAGGATAAAGACATCCCCCATGTTGCAAGAGAAGGCAAAGGATAAAGCAGGATGTACAAGCATTGTTCAGGATCACACAAGGATTCCAACGACCGAAGCACGAGACACCATCACTTCTGCCATCTTTTTGGGCGCGATCGGTGCGAGTGTGGGGGGTGTAAGACTATGCGCCGCTGCAGCTTGCCAGCCCCGCGCGTGTGCAGCACGGACCCGCCGATTCTCCCACCATTTTCCCCGTGTTCCGCGGGTGTTTCACGCGGCATCGGTGCAAGTCCCTCACCGGTAGCGCAATCGGCGCGGGTGTGCCGGCGATTTTTCCATCATGGAATTCCGCGGGTCCTCCATTGGTGTCAGTACTTAGTCTCAGGAAGGGAGAATTCAGTCCAACAGCTCCCACGTCACATGATCACCCACCCCCCTCCCCAACTCAACAAGCAAACATATACAATCTCGTTTCAAGAGACCCAGGTATAGGGCCAATGCCGAGGGTTGGAAAAAACGAGAGAGAGAAACGGGTAAATCAGGTAATATTGAGTTGATGATATCAGTTTAAGTATTGAACGAGGAAGAGTAAACTAAAGTTTGGAGTCAGAGGATAATGAAGTAGCAACTGAGGCAATAACCTCAATCTTGACACAATAAAGAGTCTGTGGGGTTGAAATTAGCAGACGCATGGATGTTTAGAGGGTCAATGAGCTTATTGGTTATCTGGTTCCGAGGGGAAATGCACAGAAACACAATCTCCCCCAAAACCTTTCCACCTCAAGAAGCGGGAAGTAATTTGCTGCGAGTTCACAAATAATCAAACTCGCTAACAGTTCTGCCGTATACAAAATGGGAATTTTTATTTGATCGAACAGCAGTCAAGTATGTCCAGGAGCAGACAATTTCCTAAGAGCAATCCCAATGACCTGTTATCCAGTGACCATCAGCAGGGAAGCAGAACTCATTGTCAGGTTCCATCAAATGAAATAGATAAGGTAACATTTTAATGTGTGTTTCTCCTGAGACATTGTGAACGGAAAGTTTTCACGATACGTTTGGTAGAAGTCTGGTTTTACAACGGGTCCTTCTCACACAGACTTCTATTCTTTAACAGCACACTTGTGGAACCATTAAATTGTTGTCTTTTTAAACTACTGCGCTTCTTTAACACTGAATTTAATAAACCCGGACGCCCAGAGCTGGGATCTGTGAACAGTGAGTCCAGTTTAATAGGGTGCCTCAGACAAGTATATATATAAAAAAACATGCTTCAGTAATTAGCAATCGTATTTCTTGACCTACTATGAATTTTGCCCTTCATGGTAGGTCTCTGATGGCTTCTCTGGAGATAGTTACTACATAGTTACATGGTTACTTTCTGATTTCTATCCTCAGGCCTTCAAAGGGGACATTGCTTCAGAATCAATTACTTTCCTGAAGATGATGATTATGACCAGGAGGGATCAGAATACCTTTTACGTAAGAAATTTCATCTTCTGTATGTGGGAATAATCAATCAGATAGTTGAGAGCTAAGCCAGAACTCATCCAAAAGAGTGTAACAATCTAGAACATTAAAAAATGTGCTTTCTTTCATCTCAAGCGGAATATTTATTCAATTTGTCCTACCCACCCCTTACAGTAACATAGAGAGACCCTCCTGTATTTGCCTTTCTTACTTCAAAGGACTTCTTCAGTAATGATAGAAAGCAGGGATTGTTTTTGTGGCTGTCCTAACCATTACTCTGCCCACCTTACCTGAAGATTACACTTGATCTTGACTCCCCATATTCATCGTTCATGTCCAGAGATGGATTAATGGTTTTGAAATAAACCTGAGAGAATAGATATTTTCCCCTCCAATCTCTTCTCCTGGTACAGCACGGTAGCACAGTAGTTAGCACAGTTGCTTCACAGCTCCAGGGTCCCAGGTTCGATTCCCGGCAGGGTCACTGTCTGTGCGGAGTCTGCACGTCCTCCCCGTGTCTGCGTGGATTTCCTCCGGGTGTTCCTGTTTCCTCCCACAGTCCAAAGATGTGCAGGTGGATTGGCCATGATAAATTGCCCTTAGTGTCCAAAGGTTTGGGTGGGATTGCGGGGATAGGGCAGAGGTGTGGGCTTGGATAGGGTGCTCTTTCCAAGGGCTGGTGCAGACTCGATGGGTTGAATGGCGTCCTTCTGCATTGTAAATTCTATGATTCAAATTCAATGTAAGTTAATTTTTTAAAAATTTAGAATACCCAATTATTTATTTTCCAATTAAGGGGCAATTTAGCGCGGCCAATCCACCTAACCTGCACATCTTTGGGTTGTGGGGGAGAATGTGCAAACTCCACACGGACAGTGATCCAGAGCCGGGATTCGAACCCGGGTCCTTGGCGCTGTGAGGCAGCAGTACTAACCACTGTGCCACTTGCCACCCCCGATCTGAGTTAATTTAATAGTCAGCGCCAACCATCTGCTACCTTTCCCAATGCTGCTATCTAACCCCAGACAGGGATTGCTGGAGACTTTTGCACCAGGATAGGTGTCAGAATCCTGTCCTCACCTGCTGACTCCCGGACAGACATGTTCACTTTGCAGTGGGATTACTGGGGCAGCCAAATCTGATTTCAGTCTCCATCTCGGGTGCAGGTACATTGAAGCAGGAAAACATTCCCATTCCCAGAGATCAGTGATCCAGTCTGGAATTCTGCTGACGTAGACACAGTGTTACATTGCACGATGTAATCTTATTAAACCCGGCAGGAATTAAAGGGAAAAGCACTTCTGGTCTTTTCTGCCATGTACACATCTGTCTGCTCCATACACACACCTGTCCATATTCAATATATTGATCACAAATCCCTGAATTCGCAAAAGGAAAGTTATATATTTCGAACGACTGCACTCAGATACAAGACATGAAAAGAACTGAAAAGGTTGTTTGTTTCTCTCTGCAGGGATTGTACGTGCTTCCAGTTTATTCCCAATCCTGAGTGCCATTCTCCTGCTCCTCGCAGGCCTGTGTGTTGGAGCTGGAAAACTGTACAGCAGCAAACACAACATTATCCTCAGTGCCGGCATCTTGTTCGTAGCAGCAGGTGAGGGCCAACTTTCTCCTCCTCCAGTTTTCACACACTCACTCTCTCCTCACTCACGCACTCACCCTCTCCTCACTCACGCACTCACCCTCTCCTCACTCACGCACTCACCCTCTCCTCACTCACGCACTCACCCTCTCCTCACTCACGCACTCACCCTCTCCTCACTCGCACCCTCACCCTCTCCTCACTCGCACCCTCACCCTCTCCTCACTCGCACCCTCACCCTCTCCTCACTCGCACCCTCACCCTCTCCTCACTCGCACCCTCACCCTCTCCTCACTCGCACCCTCACCCTCTCCTCACTCGCACCCTCACCCTCTCCTCACTCGCACCCTCACCCTCTCCTCACTCGCACCCTCACCCTCTCCTCACTCGCACCCTCACCCTCTCCTCACTCGCACCCTCACCCTCTCCTCACTCGCACCCTCACCCTCTCCTCACTCGCACCCTCACCCTCTCCTCACTCGCACCCTCACCCTCTCCTCACTCGCACCCTCACCCTCTCCTCACTCGCACCCTCACCCTCTCCTCACTCGCACCCTCACCCTCTCCTCACTCGCACCCTCACCCTCTCCTCACTCGCACCCTCACCCTCTCCTCACTCGCACCCTCACCCTCTCCTCACTCGCACCCTCACCCTCTCCTCACTCGCACCCTCACCCTCTCCTCACTCGCACCCTCACCCTCTCCTCACTCGCACCCTCACCCTCTCCTCACTCGCACCCTCACCCTCTCCTCACTCGCACCCTCACCCTCTCCTCACTCGCACCCTCACCCTCTCCTCACTCGCACCCTCACCCTCTCCTCACTCGCACCCTCACCCTCTCCTCACTCGCACCCTCACCCTCTCCTCACTCGCACCCTCACCCTCTCCTCACTCGCACCCTCACCCTCTCCTCACTCGCACCCTCACCCTCTCCTCACTCGCACCCTCACCCTCTCCTCACTCGCACCCTCACCCTCTCCTCACTCGCACCCTCACCCTCTCCTCACTCGCACCCTCACCCTCTCCTCACTCGCACCCTCACCCTCTCCTCACTCGCACCCTCACCCTCTCCTCACTCGCACCCTCACCCTCTCCTCACTCGCACCCTCACCCTCTCCTCACTCGCACCCTCACCCTCTCCTCACTCGCACCCTCACCCTCTCCTCACTCGCACCCTCACCCTCTCCTCACTCGCACCCTCACCCTCTCCTCACTCGCACCCTCACCCTCTCCTCACTCGCAGCCCTCACCCTCTCCTCACTCGCGCCCTCACCCTCTCCTCACTCGCGCCCTCACCCTCTCCTCACTCGCGCCCTCACCCTCTCCTCACTCGCGCCCTCACCCTCTCCTCACTCGCGCCCTCACCCTCTCCTCACTCGCGCCCTCACCCTCTCCTCACTCGCGCCCTCACCCTCTCCTCACTCGCGCCCTCACCCTCTCCTCACTCGCGCCCTCACCCTCTCCTCACTCGCGCCCTCACCCTCTCCTCACTCGCGCCCTCACCCTCTCCTCACTCGCGCCCTCACCCTCTCCTCACTCGCGCCCTCACCCTCTCCTCACTCGCGCCCTCACCCTCTCCTCACTCGCGCCCTCACCCTCTCCTCACTCGCGCCCTCACCCTCTCCTCACTCGCGCCCTCACCCTCTCCTCACTCGCGCCCTCACCCTCTCCTCACTCGCGCCCTCACCCTCTCCTCACTCGCGCCCTCACCCTCTCCTCACTCGCGCCCTCACCCTCTCCTCACTCGCGCCCTCACCCTCTCCTCACTCGCGCCCTCACCCTCTCCTCACTCGCGCCCTCACCCTCTCCTCACTCGCGCCCTCACCCTCTCCTCACTCGCGCCCTCACCCTCTCCTCACTCGCGCCCTCACCCTCTCCTCACTCGCGCCCTCACCCTCTCCTCACTCGCGCCCTCACCCTCTCCTCACTCGCGCCCTCACCCTCTCCTCACTCGCGCCCTCACCCTCTCCTCACTCGCGCCCTCACCCTCTCCTCACTCGCGCCCTCACCCTCTCCTCACTCGCGCCCTCACCCTCTCCTCACTCGCGCCCTCACCCTCTCCTCACTCGCGCCCTCACCCTCTCCTCACTCGCGCCCTCACCCTCTCCTCACTCGCGCCCTCACCCTCTCCTCACTCGCGCCCTCACCCTCTCCTCACTCGCGCCCTCACCCTCTCCTCACTCGCGCCCTCACCCTCTCCTCACTCGCGCCCTCACCCTCTCCTCACTCGCGCCCTCACCCTCTCCTCACTCGCGCCCTCACCCTCTCCTCACTCGCGCCCTCACCCTCTCCTCACTCGCGCCCTCACCCTCTCCTCACTCGCGCCCTCACCCTCTCCTCACTCGCGCCCTCACCCTCTCCTCACTCGCGCCCTCACCCTCTCCTCACTCGCGCCCTCACCCTCTCCTCACTCGCGCCCTCACCCTCTCCTCACTCGCGCCCTCACCCTCTCCTCACTCGCGCCCTCACCCTCTCCTCACTCGCGCCCTCACCCTCTCCTCACTCGCGCCCTCACCCTCTCCTCACTCGCGCCCTCACCCTCTCCTCACTCGCGCCCTCACCCTCTCCTCACTCGCGCCCTCACCCTCTCCTCACTCGCGCCCTCACCCTCTCCTCACTCGCGCCCTCACCCTCTCCTCACTCGCGCCCTCACCCTCTCCTCACTCGCGCCCTCACCCTCTCCTCACTCGCGCCCTCACCCTCTCCTCACTCGCGCCCTCACCCTCTCCTCACTCGCGCCCTCACCCTCTCCTCACTCGCGCCCTCACCCTCTCCTCACTCGCGCCCTCACCCTCTCCTCACTCGCGCCCTCACCCTCTCCTCACTCGCGCCCTCACCCTCTCCTCACTCGCGCCCTCACCCTCTCCTCACTCGCGCCCTCACCCTCTCCTCACTCGCGCCCTCACCCTCTCCTCACTCGCGCCCTCACCCTCTCCTCACTCGCGCCCTCACCCTCTCCTCACTCGCGCCCTCACCCTCTCCTCACTCGCGCCCTCACCCTCTCCTCACTCGCGCCCTCACCCTCTCCTCACTCGCGCCCTCACCCTCTCCTCACTCGCGCCCTCACCCTCTCCTCACTCGCGCCCTCACCCTCTCCTCACTCGCGCCCTCACCCTCTCCTCACTCGCGCCCTCACCCTCTCCTCACTCGCGCCCTCACCCTCTCCTCACTCGCGCCCTCACCCTCTCCTCACTCGCGCCCTCACCCTCTCCTCACTCGCGCCCTCACCCTCTCCTCACTCGCGCCCTCACCCTCTCCTCACTCGCGCCCTCACCCTCTCCTCACTCGCGCCCTCACCCTCTCCTCACTCGCGCCCTCACCCTCTCCTCACTCGCGCCCTCACCCTCTCCTCACTCGCGCCCTCACCCTCTCCTCACTCGCGCCCTCACCCTCTCCTCACTCGCGCCCTCACCCTCTCCTCACTCGCGCCCTCACCCTCTCCTCACTCGCGCCCTCACCCTCTCCTCACTCGCGCCCTCACCCTCTCCTCACTCGCGCCCTCACCCTCTCCTCACTCGCGCCCTCACCCTCTCCTCACTCGCGCCCTCACCCTCTCCTCACTCGCGCCCTCACCCTCTCCTCACTCGCGCCCTCACCCTCTCCTCACTCGCGCCCTCACCCTCTCCTCACTCGCGCCCTCACCCTCTCCTCACTCGCGCCCTCACCCTCTCCTCACTCGCGCCCTCACCCTCTCCTCACTCGCGCCCTCACCCTCTCCTCACTCGCGCCCTCACCCTCTCCTCACTCGCGCCCTCACCCTCTCCTCACTCGCGCCCTCACCCTCTCCTCACTCGCGCCCTCACCCTCTCCTCACTCGCGCCCTCACCCTCTCCTCACTCGCGCCCTCACCCTCTCCTCACTCGCGCCCTCACCCTCTCCTCACTCGCGCCCTCACCCTCTCCTCACTCGCGCCCTCACCCTCTCCTCACTCGCGCCCTCACCCTCTCCTCACTCGCGCCCTCACCCTCTCCTCACTCGCGCCCTCACCCTCTCCTCACTCGCGCCCTCACCCTCTCCTCACTCGCGCCCTCACCCTCTCCTCACTCGCGCCCTCACCCTCTCCTCACTCGCGCCCTCACCCTCTCCTCACTCGCGCCCTCACCCTCTCCTCACTCGCGCCCTCACCCTCTCCTCACTCGCGCCCTCACCCTCTCCTCACTCGCGCCCTCACCCTCTCCTCACTCGCGCCCTCACCCTCTCCTCACTCGCGCCCTCACCCTCTCCTCACTCGCGCCCTCACCCTCTCCTCACTCGCGCCCTCACCCTCTCCTCACTCGCGCCCTCACCCTCTCCTCACTCGCGCCCTCACCCTCTCCTCACTCGCGCCCTCACCCTCTCCTCACTCGCGCCCTCACCCTCTCCTCACTCGCGCCCTCACCCTCTCCTCACTCGCGCCCTCACCCTCTCCTCACTCGCGCCCTCACCCTCTCCTCACTCGCGCCCTCACCCTCTCCTCACTCGCGCCCTCACCCTCTCCTCACTCGCGCCCTCACCCTCTCCTCACTCGCGCCCTCACCCTCTCCTCACTCGCGCCCTCACCCTCTCCTCACTCGCGCCCTCACCCTCTCCTCACTCGCGCCCTCACCCTCTCCTCACTCGCGCCCTCACCCTCTCCTCACTCGCGCCCTCACCCTCTCCTCACTCGCGCCCTCACCCTCTCCTCACTCGCGCCCTCACCCTCTCCTCACTCGCGCCCTCACCCTCTCCTCACTCGCGCCCTCACCCTCTCCTCACTCGCGCCCTCACCCTCTCCTCACTCGCGCCCTCACCCTCTCCTCACTCGCGCCCTCACCCTCTCCTCACTCGCGCCCTCACCCTCTCCTCACTCGCGCCCTCACCCTCTCCTCACTCGCGCCCTCACCCTCTCCTCACTCGCGCCCTCACCCTCTCCTCACTCGCGCCCTCACCCTCTCCTCACTCGCGCCCTCACCCTCTCCTCACTCGCGCCCTCACCCTCTCCTCACTCGCGCCCTCACCCTCTCCTCACTCGCGCCCTCACCCTCTCCTCACTCGCGCCCTCACCCTCTCCTCACTCGCGCCCTCACCCTCTCCTCACTCGCGCCCTCACCCTCTCCTCACTCGCGCCCTCACCCTCTCCTCACTCGCGCCCTCACCCTCTCCTCACTCGCGCCCTCACCCTCTCCTCACTCGCGCCCTCACCCTCTCCTCACTCGCGCCCTCACCCTCTCCTCACTCGCGCCCTCACCCTCTCCTCACTCGCGCCCTCACCCTCTCCTCACTCGCGCCCTCACCCTCTCCTCACTCGCGCCCTCACCCTCTCCTCACTCGCGCCCTCACCCTCTCCTCACTCGCGCCCTCACCCTCTCCTCACTCGCGCCCTCACCCTCTCCTCACTCGCGCCCTCACCCTCTCCTCACTCGCGCCCTCACCCTCTCCTCACTCGCGCCCTCACCCTCTCCTCACTCGCGCCCTCACCCTCTCCTCACTCGCGCCCTCACCCTCTCCTCACTCGCGCCCTCACCCTCTCCTCACTCGCGCCCTCACCCTCTCCTCACTCGCGCCCTCACCCTCTCCTCACTCGCGCCCTCACCCTCTCCTCACTCGCGCCCTCACCCTCTCCTCACTCGCGCCCTCACCCTCTCCTCACTCGCGCCCTCACCCTCTCCTCACTCGCGCCCTCACCCTCTCCTCACTCGCGCCCTCACCCTCTCCTCACTCGCGCCCTCACCCTCTCCTCACTCGCGCCCTCACCCTCTCCTCACTCGCGCCCTCACCCTCTCCTCACTCGCGCCCTCACCCTCTCCTCACTCGCGCCCTCACCCTCTCCTCACTCGCGCCCTCACCCTCTCCTCACTCGCGCCCTCACCCTCTCCTCACTCGCGCCCTCACCCTCTCCTCACTCGCGCCCTCACCCTCTCCTCACTCGCGCCCTCACCCTCTCCTCACTCGCGCCCTCACCCTCTCCTCACTCGCGCCCTCACCCTCTCCTCACTCGCGCCCTCACCCTCTCCTCACTCGCGCCCTCACCCTCTCCTCACTCGCGCCCTCACCCTCTCCTCACTCGCGCCCTCACCCTCTCCTCACTCGCGCCCTCACCCTCTCCTCACTCGCGCCCTCACCCTCTCCTCACTCGCGCCCTCACCCTCTCCTCACTCGCGCCCTCACCCTCTCCTCACTCGCGCCCTCACCCTCTCCTCACTCGCGCCCTCACCCTCTCCTCACTCGCGCCCTCACCCTCTCCTCACTCGCGCCCTCACCCTCTCCTCACTCGCGCCCTCACCCTCTCCTCACTCGCGCCCTCACCCTCTCCTCACTCGCGCCCTCACCCTCTCCTCACTCGCGCCCTCACCCTCTCCTCACTCGCGCCCTCACCCTCTCCTCACTCGCGCCCTCACCCTCTCCTCACTCGCGCCCTCACCCTCTCCTCACTCGCGCCCTCACCCTCTCCTCACTCGCGCCCTCACCCTCTCCTCACTCGCGCCCTCACCCTCTCCTCACTCGCGCCCTCACCCTCTCCTCACTCGCGCCCTCACCCTCTCCTCACTCGCGCCCTCACCCTCTCCTCACTCGCGCCCTCACCCTCTCCTCACTCGCGCCCTCACCCTCTCCTCACTCGCGCCCTCACCCTCTCCTCACTCGCGCCCTCACCCTCTCCTCACTCGCGCCCTCACCCTCTCCTCACTCGCGCCCTCACCCTCTCCTCACTCGCGCCCTCACCCTCTCCTCACTCGCGCCCTCACCCTCTCCTCACTCGCGCCCTCACCCTCTCCTCACTCGCGCCCTCACCCTCTCCTCACTCGCGCCCTCACCCTCTCCTCACTCGCGCCCTCACCCTCTCCTCACTCGCGCCCTCACCCTCTCCTCACTCGCGCCCTCACCCTCTCCTCACTCGCGCCCTCACCCTCTCCTCACTCGCGCCCTCACCCTCTCCTCACTCGCGCCCTCACCCTCTCCTCACTCGCGCCCTCACCCTCTCCTCACTCGCGCCCTCACCCTCTCCTCACTCGCGCCCTCACCCTCTCCTCACTCGCGCCCTCACCCTCTCCTCACTCGCGCCCTCACCCTCTCCTCACTCGCGCCCTCACCCTCTCCTCACTCGCGCCCTCACCCTCTCCTCACTCGCGCCCTCACCCTCTCCTCACTCGCGCCCTCACCCTCTCCTCACTCGCGCCCTCACCCTCTCCTCACTCGCGCCCTCACCCTCTCCTCACTCGCGCCCTCACCCTCTCCTCACTCGCGCCCTCACCCTCTCCTCACTCGCGCCCTCACCCTCTCCTCACTCGCGCCCTCACCCTCTCCTCACTCGCGCCCTCACCCTCTCCTCACTCGCGCCCTCACCCTCTCCTCACTCGCGCCCTCACCCTCTCCTCACTCGCGCCCTCACCCTCTCCTCACTCGCGCCCTCACCCTCTCCTCACTCGCGCCCTCACCCTCTCCTCACTCGCGCCCTCACCCTCTCCTCACTCGCGCCCTCACCCTCTCCTCACTCGCGCCCTCACCCTCTCCTCACTCGCGCCCTCACCCTCTCCTCACTCGCGCCCTCACCCTCTCCTCACTCGCGCCCTCACCCTCTCCTCACTCGCGCCCTCACCCTCTCCTCACTCGCGCCCTCACCCTCTCCTCACTCGCGCCCTCACCCTCTCCTCACTCGCGCCCTCACCCTCTCCTCACTCGCGCCCTCACCCTCTCCTCACTCGCGCCCTCACCCTCTCCTCACTCGCGCCCTCACCCTCTCCTCACTCGCGCCCTCACCCTCTCCTCACTCGCGCCCTCACCCTCTCCTCACTCGCGCCCTCACCCTCTCCTCACTCGCGCCCTCACCCTCTCCTCACTCGCGCCCTCACCCTCTCCTCACTCGCGCCCTCACCCTCTCCTCACTCGCGCCCTCACCCTCTCCTCACTCGCGCCCTCACCCTCTCCTCACTCGCGCCCTCACCCTCTCCTCACTCGCGCCCTCACCCTCTCCTCACTCGCGCCCTCACCCTCTCCTCACTCGCGCCCTCACCCTCTCCTCACTCGCGCCCTCACCCTCTCCTCACTCGCGCCCTCACCCTCTCCTCACTCGCGCCCTCACCCTCTCCTCACTCGCGCCCTCACCCTCTCCTCACTCGCGCCCTCACCCTCTCCTCACTCGCGCCCTCACCCTCTCCTCACTCGCGCCCTCACCCTCTCCTCACTCGCGCCCTCACCCTCTCCTCACTCGCGCCCTCACCCTCTCCTCACTCGCGCCCTCACCCTCTCCTCACTCGCGCCCTCACCCTCTCCTCACTCGCGCCCTCACCCTCTCCTCACTCGCGCCCTCACCCTCTCCTCACTCGCGCCCTCACCCTCTCCTCACTCGCGCCCTCACCCTCTCCTCACTCGCGCCCTCACCCTCTCCTCACTCGCGCCCTCACCCTCTCCTCACTCGCGCCCTCACCCTCTCCTCACTCGCGCCCTCACCCTCTCCTCACTCGCGCCCTCACCCTCTCCTCACTCGCGCCCTCACCCTCTCCTCACTCGCGCCCTCACCCTCTCCTCACTCGCGCCCTCACCCTCTCCTCACTCGCGCCCTCACCCTCTCCTCACTCGCGCCCTCACCCTCTCCTCACTCGCGCCCTCACCCTCTCCTCACTCGCGCCCTCACCCTCTCCTCACTCGCGCCCTCACCCTCTCCTCACTCGCGCCCTCACCCTCTCCTCACTCGCGCCCTCACCCTCTCCTCACTCGCGCCCTCACCCTCTCCTCACTCGCGCCCTCACCCTCTCCTCACTCGCGCCCTCACCCTCTCCTCACTCGCGCCCTCACCCTCTCCTCACTCGCGCCCTCACCCTCTCCTCACTCGCGCCCTCACCCTCTCCTCACTCGCGCCCTCACCCTCTCCTCACTCGCGCCCTCACCCTCTCCTCACTCGCGCCCTCACCCTCTCCTCACTCGCGCCCTCACCCTCTCCTCACTCGCGCCCTCACCCTCTCCTCACTCGCGCCCTCACCCTCTCCTCACTCGCGCCCTCACCCTCTCCTCACTCGCGCCCTCACCCTCTCCTCACTCGCGCCCTCACCCTCTCCTCACTCGCGCCCTCACCCTCTCCTCACTCGCGCCCTCACCCTCTCCTCACTCGCGCCCTCACCCTCTCCTCACTCGCGCCCTCACCCTCTCCTCACTCGCGCCCTCACCCTCTCCTCACTCGCGCCCTCACCCTCTCCTCACTCGCGCCCTCACCCTCTCCTCACTCGCGCCCTCACCCTCTCCTCACTCGCGCCCTCACCCTCTCCTCACTCGCGCCCTCACCCTCTCCTCACTCGCGCCCTCACCCTCTCCTCACTCGCGCCCTCACCCTCTCCTCACTCGCGCCCTCACCCTCTCCTCACTCGCGCCCTCACCCTCTCCTCACTCGCGCCCTCACCCTCTCCTCACTCGCGCCCTCACCCTCTCCTCACTCGCGCCCTCACCCTCTCCTCACTCGCGCCCTCACCCTCTCCTCACTCGCGCCCTCACCCTCTCCTCACTCGCGCCCTCACCCTCTCCTCACTCGCGCCCTCACCCTCTCCTCACTCGCGCCCTCACCCTCTCCTCACTCGCGCCCTCACCCTCTCCTCACTCGCGCCCTCACCCTCTCCTCACTCGCGCCCTCACCCTCTCCTCACTCGCGCCCTCACCCTCTCCTCACTCGCGCCCTCACCCTCTCCTCACTCGCGCCCTCACCCTCTCCTCACTCGCGCCCTCACCCTCTCCTCACTCGCGCCCTCACCCTCTCCTCACTCGCGCCCTCACCCTCTCCTCACTCGCGCCCTCACCCTCTCCTCACTCGCGCCCTCACCCTCTCCTCACTCGCGCCCTCACCCTCTCCTCACTCGCGCCCTCACCCTCTCCTCACTCGCGCCCTCACCCTCTCCTCACTCGCGCCCTCACCCTCTCCTCACTCGCGCCCTCACCCTCTCCTCACTCGCGCCCTCACCCTCTCCTCACTCGCGCCCTCACCCTCTCCTCACTCGCGCCCTCACCCTCTCCTCACTCGCGCCCTCACCCTCTCCTCACTCGCGCCCTCACCCTCTCCTCACTCGCGCCCTCACCCTCTCCTCACTCGCGCCCTCACCCTCTCCTCACTCGCGCCCTCACCCTCTCCTCACTCGCGCCCTCACCCTCTCCTCACTCGCGCCCTCACCCTCTCCTCACTCGCGCCCTCACCCTCTCCTCACTCGCGCCCTCACCCTCTCCTCACTCGCGCCCTCACCCTCTCCTCACTCGCGCCCTCACCCTCTCCTCACTCGCGCCCTCACCCTCTCCTCACTCGCGCCCTCACCCTCTCCTCACTCGCGCCCTCACCCTCTCCTCACTCGCGCCCTCACCCTCTCCTCACTCGCGCCCTCACCCTCTCCTCACTCGCGCCCTCACCCTCTCCTCACTCGCGCCCTCACCCTCTCCTCACTCGCGCCCTCACCCTCTCCTCACTCGCGCCCTCACCCTCTCCTCACTCGCGCCCTCACCCTCTCCTCACTCGCGCCCTCACCCTCTCCTCACTCGCGCCCTCACCCTCTCCTCACTCGCGCCCTCACCCTCTCCTCACTCGCGCCCTCACCCTCTCCTCACTCGCGCCCTCACCCTCTCCTCACTCGCGCCCTCACCCTCTCCTCACTCGCGCCCTCACCCTCTCCTCACTCGCGCCCTCACCCTCTCCTCACTCGCGCCCTCACCCTCTCCTCACTCGCGCCCTCACCCTCTCCTCACTCGCGCCCTCACCCTCTCCTCACTCGCGCCCTCACCCTCTCCTCACTCGCGCCCTCACCCTCTCCTCACTCGCGCCCTCACCCTCTCCTCACTCGCGCCCTCACCCTCTCCTCACTCGCGCCCTCACCCTCTCCTCACTCGCGCCCTCACCCTCTCCTCACTCGCGCCCTCACCCTCTCCTCACTCGCGCCCTCACCCTCTCCTCACTCGCGCCCTCACCCTCTCCTCACTCGCGCCCTCACCCTCTCCTCACTCGCGCCCTCACCCTCTCCTCACTCGCGCCCTCACCCTCTCCTCACTCGCGCCCTCACCCTCTCCTCACTCGCGCCCTCACCCTCTCCTCACTCGCGCCCTCACCCTCTCCTCACTCGCGCCCTCACCCTCTCCTCACTCGCGCCCTCACCCTCTCCTCACTCGCGCCCTCACCCTCTCCTCACTCGCGCCCTCACCCTCTCCTCACTCGCGCCCTCACCCTCTCCTCACTCGCGCCCTCACCCTCTCCTCACTCGCGCCCTCACCCTCTCCTCACTCGCGCCCTCACCCTCTCCTCACTCGCGCCCTCACCCTCTCCTCACTCGCGCCCTCACCCTCTCCTCACTCGCGCCCTCACCCTCTCCTCACTCGCGCCCTCACCCTCTCCTCACTCGCGCCCTCACCCTCTCCTCACTCGCGCCCTCACCCTCTCCTCACTCGCGCCCTCACCCTCTCCTCACTCGCGCCCTCACCCTCTCCTCACTCGCGCCCTCACCCTCTCCTCACTCGCGCCCTCACCCTCTCCTCACTCGCGCCCTCACCCTCTCCTCACTCGCGCCCTCACCCTCTCCTCACTCGCGCCCTCACCCTCTCCTCACTCGCGCCCTCACCCTCTCCTCACTCGCGCCCTCACCCTCTCCTCACTCGCGCCCTCACCCTCTCCTCACTCGCGCCCTCACCCTCTCCTCACTCGCGCCCTCACCCTCTCCTCACTCGCGCCCTCACCCTCTCCTCACTCGCGCCCTCACCCTCTCCTCACTCGCGCCCTCACCCTCTCCTCACTCGCGCCCTCACCCTCTCCTCACTCGCGCCCTCACCCTCTCCTCACTCGCGCCCTCACCCTCTCCTCACTCGCGCCCTCACCCTCTCCTCACTCGCGCCCTCACCCTCTCCTCACTCGCGCCCTCACCCTCTCCTCACTCGCGCCCTCACCCTCTCCTCACTCGCGCCCTCACCCTCTCCTCACTCGCGCCCTCACCCTCTCCTCACTCGCGCCCTCACCCTCTCCTCACTCGCGCCCTCACCCTCTCCTCACTCGCGCCCTCACCCTCTCCTCACTCGCGCCCTCACCCTCTCCTCACTCGCGCCCTCACCCTCTCCTCACTCGCGCCCTCACCCTCTCCTCACTCGCGCCCTCACCCTCTCCTCACTCGCGCCCTCACCCTCTCCTCACTCGCGCCCTCACCCTCTCCTCACTCGCGCCCTCACCCTCTCCTCACTCGCGCCCTCACCCTCTCCTCACTCGCGCCCTCACCCTCTCCTCACTCGCGCCCTCACCCTCTCCTCACTCGCGCCCTCACCCTCTCCTCACTCGCGCCCTCACCCTCTCCTCACTCGCGCCCTCACCCTCTCCTCACTCGCGCCCTCACCCTCTCCTCACTCGCGCCCTCACCCTCTCCTCACTCGCGCCCTCACCCTCTCCTCACTCGCGCCCTCACCCTCTCCTCACTCGCGCCCTCACCCTCTCCTCACTCGCGCCCTCACCCTCTCCTCACTCGCGCCCTCACCCTCTCCTCACTCGCGCCCTCACCCTCTCCTCACTCGCGCCCTCACCCTCTCCTCACTCGCGCCCTCACCCTCTCCTCACTCGCGCCCTCACCCTCTCCTCACTCGCGCCCTCACCCTCTCCTCACTCGCGCCCTCACCCTCTCCTCACTCGCGCCCTCACCCTCTCCTCACTCGCGCCCTCACCCTCTCCTCACTCGCGCCCTCACCCTCTCCTCACTCGCGCCCTCACCCTCTCCTCACTCGCGCCCTCACCCTCTCCTCACTCGCGCCCTCACCCTCTCCTCACTCGCGCCCTCACCCTCTCCTCACTCGCGCCCTCACCCTCTCCTCACTCGCGCCCTCACCCTCTCCTCACTCGCGCCCTCACCCTCTCCTCACTCGCGCCCTCACCCTCTCCTCACTCGCGCCCTCACCCTCTCCTCACTCGCGCCCTCACCCTCTCCTCACTCGCGCCCTCACCCTCTCCTCACTCGCGCCCTCACCCTCTCCTCACTCGCGCCCTCACCCTCTCCTCACTCGCGCCCTCACCCTCTCCTCACTCGCGCCCTCACCCTCTCCTCACTCGCGCCCTCACCCTCTCCTCACTCGCGCCCTCACCCTCTCCTCACTCGCGCCCTCACCCTCTCCTCACTCGCGCCCTCACCCTCTCCTCACTCGCGCCCTCACCCTCTCCTCACTCGCGCCCTCACCCTCTCCTCACTCGCGCCCTCACCCTCTCCTCACTCGCGCCCTCACCCTCTCCTCACTCGCGCCCTCACCCTCTCCTCACTCGCGCCCTCACCCTCTCCTCACTCGCGCCCTCACCCTCTCCTCACTCGCGCCCTCACCCTCTCCTCACTCGCGCCCTCACCCTCTCCTCACTCGCGCCCTCACCCTCTCCTCACTCGCGCCCTCACCCTCTCCTCACTCGCGCCCTCACCCTCTCCTCACTCGCGCCCTCACCCTCTCCTCACTCGCGCCCTCACCCTCTCCTCACTCGCGCCCTCACCCTCTCCTCACTCGCGCCCTCACCCTCTCCTCACTCGCGCCCTCACCCTCTCCTCACTCGCGCCCTCACCCTCTCCTCACTCGCGCCCTCACCCTCTCCTCACTCGCGCCCTCACCCTCTCCTCACTCGCGCCCTCACCCTCTCCTCACTCGCGCCCTCACCCTCTCCTCACTCGCGCCCTCACCCTCTCCTCACTCGCGCCCTCACCCTCTCCTCACTCGCGCCCTCACCCTCTCCTCACTCGCGCCCTCACCCTCTCCTCACTCGCGCCCTCACCCTCTCCTCACTCGCGCCCTCACCCTCTCCTCACTCGCGCCCTCACCCTCTCCTCACTCGCGCCCTCACCCTCTCCTCACTCGCGCCCTCACCCTCTCCTCACTCGCGCCCTCACCCTCTCCTCACTCGCGCCCTCACCCTCTCCTCACTCGCGCCCTCACCCTCTCCTCACTCGCGCCCTCACCCTCTCCTCACTCGCGCCCTCACCCTCTCCTCACTCGCGCCCTCACCCTCTCCTCACTCGCGCCCTCACCCTCTCCTCACTCGCGCCCTCAACCCTCTCCTCACTCGCGCCCTCACCCTCTCCTCACTCGCGCCCTCACCCTCTCCTCACTCGCGCCCTCACCCTCTCCTCACTCGCGCCCTCACCCTCTCCTCACTCGCGCCCTCACCCTCTCCTCACTCGCGCCCTCACCCTCTCCTCACTCGCGCCCTCACCCTCTCCTCACTCGCGCACTCACCCTCTCCTCACTCGCGCACTCACCCTCTCCTCACTCGCGCACCTCACCCTCTCCTCACTCGCGCATCACCCTCTCCTCACTCGCGCACTCACCCTCTCCTCACTCGCGCACTCACCCTCTCCTCACTCGCGCCACTCACCCTCTCCTCACTCGCCACTCACCCTCTCCTCACTCGCACTCACCCTCTCCTCACTCGCACTCACCCTCTCCTCACTCGCACTCACCCTCTCCTCACTCGCACTCACCCTCTCCTCACTCGCACTCACCCTCTCCTCACTCGCACTCACCCTCTCCTCACTCGCACTCACCCTCTCCTCACTCGCCACTCACCCTCTCCTCACTCGCACTCACCCTCTCCTCACTCGCACTCACCCTCTCCTCACTCGCACTCACCCTCTCCTCACTCGCACTCACCCTCTCCTCACTCGCACTCACCCTCTCCTCACTCGCACTCACCCTCTCCTCACTCGCACTCACCCTCTCCTCACTCGCACTCACCCTCTCCTCACTCGCACTCACCCTCTCCTCACTCGCACTCACCCTCTCCTCACTCGCACTCACCCTCTCCTCACTCGCACTCACCCTCTCCTCACTCGCACTCACCCTCTCCTCACTCGCACTCACCCTCTCCTCACTCGCACTCACCCTCTCCTCACTCGCACTCACCCTCTCCTCACTCGCACTCACCCTCTCCTCACTCGCACTCACCCTCTCCTCACTCGCACTCACCCTCTCCTCACTCGCACTCACCCTCTCCTCACTCGCACTCACCCTCTCCTCACTCGCACTCACCCTCTCCTCACTCGCACTCACCCTCTCCTCACTCGCACTCACCCTCTCCTCACTCGCACTCACCCTCTCCTCACTCGCACTCACCCTCTCCTCACTCGCACTCACCCTCTCCTCACTCGCACTCACCCTCTCCTCACTCGCACTCACCCTCTCCTCACTCGCACTCACCCTCTCCTCACTCGCACTCACCCTCTCCTCACTCGCACTCACCCTCTCCTCACTCGCACTCACCCTCTCCTCACTCGCACTCACCCTCTCCTCACTCGCACTCACCCTCTCCTCACTCACACACTCACCCTCTCCTCACTCGCACTCGCCCTCTCCTCACTCACACACTCGCCCTCTCCTCACTCGCACTCGCCCTCTCCTCACTCACACACTCACCCTCTCCTCACTCGCACTCACCCTCTCCTCACTCGCACTCACCCTCTCCTCACTCGCACTCACCCTCTCCTCACTCGCACTCACCCTCTCCTCACTCGCACTCACCCTCTCCTCACTCGCACTCACCCTCTCCTCACTCGCACTCACCCTCTCCTCACTCGCACTCACCCTCTCCTCACTCGCACTCACCCTCTCCTCACTCGCACTCACCCTCTCCTCACTCGCACTCACCCTCTCCTCACTCGCACTCACCCTCTCCTCACTCGCACTCACCCTCTCCTCACTCACACACTCACCCTCTCCTCACTCGCACTCACCCTCTCCTCACTCACACACTCACCCTCTCCTCACTCGCACTCGCCCTCTCCTCACTCACACACTCGCCCTCTCCTCACTCACACACTCACATTCACCTCACTCATACACTCACCCTCTCCTCACTCACACACTCACCCTCTCCTCACTCACACACTCACCCTCTCCTTACTCACACACTCACCCTCTCCTCACTCACGGACTCACCCTCTCCTCATTTACACACTAATCCCCTCCTCACTCACACTCACCCTCTCCTCACTCACACACTCACCCTCTCCTCACTCCCACACTCACCCTCTCCTCACTCCCACACTCACCCTCTCCTCACTCACACACTCACCCTCTCCTCACTCACACACTCACCCTCTCCTCACTCACACACTCACCCTCTCCTCACTCACACACTCACTCTTTCCTCACTCACACACTCACCCTTTCCTCACTCACACACAAACCCTCTCCTCACTCACACACTCACCCTCTCCTCACTCACTGACTCACCCTCTCTCCCTCACCCTCTCCTTACTCACACACTCACCCTCTCCTCACTCACGCACTCACCCTCTCCTCATTCACACACTCACCTTCTCCTCACTCACACACTCACCCTCTCCTCACTCACATTCTCTTCACTCATACACTCACCCTCTCCTCACTCACACTCACCCTCTCCTCACTTACACACTCACCCACTCCTCACTCACACACTCACCCTCTCCTCACACACACACTCACCCTCCCCTATTTCACCCACTCCCCCACTCCCACACTCCCACACTCCCACACTCCCACACTCCCACACTCCCACACTCCCACACTCACCCTCTCCTCACTCACACTCACTCTCTCATCACTCACACACTCACCCTCTCCTCACTCACACACTCATCCTCTCCTCACTCACACACTCACCCTCTCCTCACTCACACTCACTCTCTCATCACTCACACACTCACCCTCTCCTCATTCTCACACACACCCTCTACTCATTCACACACTCACCCTCTCCTCATTCACACATTCACCCTCTCCTCACTCACACACTCACCCTCTCCTCATTCTCACACACACCCTCTACTCATTCACACACTCACCCTCTCCTCATTCACACATTCACGCTCTCCTCACTCACACACTCACCCTCTCCTCATTCACACACTCACCCTTTCCTCACTCACACATTCACCCTCTCCTCACTCACACTCACCCTCTCCTCCCTCACACACTCACCATCTCCTCACTCACACACTCACCCTCTCCTCACTCATACACTCACCCTCTCCTCATTCACACTCACCCTCTCCTCATTCACACACTCACCCTCTCCTCACTGACACACTCACCCTCTCCTCATTCACACTCTCACCCTCTCCTCACTCACACACTCACCCTCTCCTCACTCACACACTCACCCTCTCCTCATTCACACACTCACCCTCTCCTCACTCATACACTCACCCTCTCCTCATTCACACACTCACCCTCTCCTCACTGACACACTCACCCTCTCCTCACTGACACACTCACCCTCTCCTCATTCACACTCTCACCCTCTCCTCACTCACACACTCACCCTCTCCTCACTCACACACTCACCCTCTCCTCACTCACACACTCACCCTCTCCTCACTCATACACTCACCCTCTCCTCACTCACACACTCACCCTCTCCTCACTCACACACTCACCATCTCCTCACTCACACTCACTCTCTCATCACTCACACACTCACCGTCTCCTCACTCACATACTCACCCTTTCCTCATTCACACACTCACCCTCTCATTCACACACTCATCCTCTCCTCACTCACACACTCATCCTCTCCTCACTCACACACTCACCCTCTCCTCACTCACGCACTCACCCTCTCCTCACTCACGCACTCACTCTCCTCATTGACACACTCACCCTCTCCTCATTGACACACTCACCCTCATCACTCACACACTCATCCTCTCCTCACTCACACTCTCACCCTCTCCTCACTCACACATTCACCCTCTTCTCACTCACACTCACCCTGTCCTCACTCACACACTCACCCTCTCCTCACTCACACACTCATCCTCTCCTCATTCACACACTCACCCTCTCCTCACTCACACACTCACCCTCTCCTCATTCACTCACTCACCCTCTCCTCACTGACACACTCACCCTCTCCTCATTCACACTCTCGCCCGCTCCTCACTCACACACTCACCCTCTCCTCACTCACACACTCACCCTCTCCTCACTCACACACTCACCGTCTCCTCACTCACACACTCACCCTCTCCTCACTCCCACACTCACCCTCTCCTCACTCACACACTCACCCTCTCCTCACTCACACACTCACCCTCTCCTCACTCACACACTCACCCTCTCCTCACTCACACACTCATCCTCTCCTCACTCACACACTCACCCTCTCATCACTCACACACTCACCCTCTCCTCATTCTCACACACACCCTCCACTCATTCACACACTCACCCTCTCCTCATTCACACATTCACCCTCTCCTCACTCACACACTCACCCTCTCCGCATTCACACACTCACCCTCTCCTAATTCACACACTCACCCTCTCCTCACTCACACACTCACCCTCTCCTCACTCACACACCCACCCTCTCCACTCACACACCCACCCTCTCCTCACGCACACACTCACCGTCTTCACTCACACACTCACCCTCTCCTCACTCACACACTCACCCTCTCCTCACTCACACACTCACCCTCTCCTCACTCACACACTCACCCTCTCCTCACTCACACACTCACCCTCTCCTCACTCACACACTCACCCTCTCCTCACTCACACACTCACCCTCTCCTCACTCACACTCACCCTCTCCTCACTCACACTCCCAAACTCTCCTCACTCACACACTCACCCTCTCCTCACTCACAGACTCACCCTCTCCTCACTCACACTCCCAAACTCTCCTCACTCACACACTCAGACTCTCCTTACTCACAGACTCACCCTCTCCTCGCTCACACACTCACCGTCTCCTCACTCACACTCACCCTGTCCTCACTCACACTCACCCTGTCCTCACTCACACTCACCCTGTCCTCACTCACACTCACCCTCTCCTCACTCACACACTCACCCTCTCCTCACTCACACTCATCCTCTCCTCATTCACACACTCACCCTCTCCTCACTCACACACTCACCCTCTCCTCACTCACACACTCACCCTCTCCTCATTCACTCACTCACCCTCTCCTCATTCACACTCTCGCCCGCTCCTCACACACTCTCACCCTCTCCTCACTCACACACCCACCCTCTCCTCATTCACACACTCACCCTCTCCTCACTCACACACTCACCCTCTCCTCATTCACTCACTCACCCTCTCCTCACTCACACACTCACCCTCTTCTCATTCACACTCTCGCCCGCTCCACACACACACTCGCCCTCTCCTCATTCACACACTAACCCTCTCCTCACTCACACACTCACCCTCCCCTCACTCACACACTCACCGTCTCCTCACTCACACTCACCCTCTCCTCACTCACACTCACCCTCTCCTCACTCACACTCACCCTCTCCTCTCTCACACACCAACCCTCACCCTCACACACCAACCCTCACCCTCACACACCAACCCTCACCCTCACACACCAACCCTCACCCTCACACACCAACCCTCACTCACACACCAACCCTCACTCACACACACCAACCCTCACTCACACACACCAACCCTCACCCTCACACACCAACCCTCACTCACACACCAACCCTCACTCACACACCAACCCTCACTCACACACACCAACCCTCACTCACACACACCAACCCTCACTCTCACACACCAACCCTCACTCTCACACACCATCCCTCACTCACACACACCAACCCTCACTCACACACACCAACCCTCACTCTCACACACCAACCCTCACTCTCACACACCAACCCTCACTCTCACACACCAACCCTCACTCTCACACACCAACCCTCACTCTCACACACCAACCCTCACTCAGACACACCAACCCTCACTCACACACACCATCCCTCACTCACACACACTCTCCTCACTCACACTCCCAAACTCTCCTCACTCACACACTCACCGTCTCCTCACTCACACTCACCCTGTCCTCACTCACACACTCACCCTCACTCTCACACACACACTCACCCTCTCCTCACTCACACACTCACCCTCTCCTCACTCACACACTCACCCTCTCCTCACTCACCCTCTCCTCATTCACTCACTCACCCTCTCCTCACTCACCCACTCACCCTCTCCTCACTCACACACTCACCCTCTCCTCACTCACACACTCACCGTCTTCACTAACACACTCACCCTCAGCTCACTCACACACACACCCTCTCCTCACTCACACTCCCAAACTCTCCTCACTCACACACTCACCGTCTCCTCACTCACACTCACCCTGTCCTCACTCACACACTCACCCTCTCCTCACTCACACACTCACCCTCTCCGCATTCACACACTCACCCTCTCCGCATTCACACACTCACCCTCTCCTCATTCACACACTCACCATCTCCTCATTCACACACTCACCCTTTCCTCATTCACACACTCACCCTTTCCTCACTCACACATTCACCCTCTCCTCACTCACACTCACCCTCTCCTCCCTCACACACTCACCATCTCCTCACTCACACACTCACCCTCTCCTCACTCACACACTCACCCTCTCCTCACTCACACACTCACCCTCTCCTCACTCACACACTCACCCTCTCCTCATTCACACACTCACCCTCTCCTCATTCACACACTCACCCTCTCCTCACTGACACACTCACCCTCTCCTCACTGACACACTCACCCTCTCCTCATTCACACTCTCACCCTCTCCTCACTCACACACTCACCCTCTCCGCATTCACACACTCACCCTCTCCTCACTCACACACTCACCCTCTCCTCACTCATACACTCACCCTCTCCTCATTCACACACTCACCCTCTCCTCATTCACACACTCACCCTCTCCTCACTGACACACTCACCCTCTCCTCACTGACACACTCACCCTCTCCTCACTGACACACTCACCCTCTCCTCATTCACACTCTCACCCTCTCCTCACTCACACACTCACCCTCTCCTCACTCACACACTCACCCTCTCCTCACTCACACACTCACCCTCTCCTCACTCATACACTCACCCTCTCCTCACTCACACACTCACCCTCTCCTCACTCACACACTCACCATCTCCTCACTCACACTCACTCTCTCATCACTCACACACTCACCCTCTCCTCACTCACATACTCACCCTCTCCTCATTCACACACTCACCCTCTCATTCACACACTCATCCTCTCCTCACTCACACACTCATCCTCTCCTCACTCACACACTCACCCTCTCCTCACTCACACACTCATCCTCTCCTCATTCACACACTCACCCTCTCCTCACTCACACACTCACCCTCTCCTCATTCACTCACTCACCCTCTCCTCACTCACACACTCACCCTCTCCTCATTCACACTCTCGCCCGCTCCTCACTCACACACTCACCCTCTCCTCACTCACACACTCACCCTCTCCGTCTCCTCACTCACACGCTCACCCTCTCCTCACTCCCACACTCACCCTCTCCTCACTGACACACTCACCCTCTCCTCACTCACACACTCACCCTCTCCTCACTCACACACTCACCCTCTCCTCACTCACACACTCACCCTCTCCTCACTCACACACTCACCCTCTCCTCACTCACACACTCACCCTCTCCTCACTCACACACTCACCCTCTCCTCACTCACACACCCACCCTCTCCTCACTCACACACTCATCCTCTCCTCACTCACACACTCACCCTCTCCTCACTCACACTCACTCTCTCATCACTCACACACTCACCCTCTCCTCATTCTCACACACACCCTCCACTCATTCACACACTCACCCTCTCCTCATTCACACATTCACCCTCTCCTCACTCACACACTCACCCTCTCCTAATTCACACACTCACCCTCTCCTCACTCACACACTCACCCTCTCCTCACTCACACACCCACCCTCTCCTCAGTCACACACCGACCCTCATCACTCACACACCCACCCTCTCCTCACGCACACACTCACCGTCTTCACTCACACACTCACCCTCTCCTCACTCACACACTCACCCTCTCCTCACTCACACACTCACCCTCTCCTCACTCACACACTCACCCTCTCCTCACTCACACACTCACCCTCTCCTCACTCACACACTCACCCTCTCCTCACTCACACACTCACCCTCTCCTCACTCACACTCACCCTCTCCTCACTCACACTCACCCTCTCCTCACTCACACTCCCAAACTCTCCTCACTCACACACTCACCCTCTCCGC
This sequence comes from Scyliorhinus torazame, assembly GCF_047496885.1. NCBI lineage: Eukaryota > Metazoa > Chordata > Chondrichthyes > Carcharhiniformes > Scyliorhinidae > Scyliorhinus > Scyliorhinus torazame. The sequence continues at coordinate 157,892,312 of NC_092724.1, read as the reverse complement.
ATTCACACACTCACCCTCTCCTAATTCACACACTCACCCTCTCCTCACTCACACACTCACCCTCTCCTCACTCACACTCACCCTCTCCTCACTCACACTCACCCTCTCCTCACTCACACTCCCAAACTCTCCTCACTCACACACTCACCCTCTCCTCACTCACACACTCACCCTCTCCTCACTCACTCACTCACCCTCTCCTCACTCACACTCTCACCCTCTCCTCACTCACACACCCACCCTCTCCTCATTCACACACTCACCCTCTCCTCACTCACACACTCACCCTCTCCTCATTCACTCACTCACCCCCTCCTCACTCACACACTCACCCTCTCCTCATTCACACTCTCGCCCGCTCCACACACACACTCGCCCTCTCCTCATTCACACACTAACCCTCTCCTCACTCACACACTCACCCTCCCCTCACTCACACACTCACCGTCTCCTCACTCACACTCACCCTCTCCTCACTCACACTCACCCTCTCCTCACTCACACTCACCCTCTCCTCACTCACACTCACCCTCTCCTCACTCACACTCACCCTCTCCTCACTCACACTCACCCTCTCCTCACTCACACTCACCCTCTCCTCACTCACACTCACCCTCTCCTCACTCACACTCACCCTCTCCTCTCTCACACACCAACCCTCACCCTCACACACCAACCCTCACCCTCACACACCAACCCTCACTCACACACCAACCCTCACTCACACACCAACCCTCACTCACACACCAACCCTCACTCACACACCAACCCTCACTCACACACACCAACCCTCACTCACACACACCAACCCTCACTCACACACACCAACCCTCACCCTCACACACCAACCCTCACTCACACACCAACCCTCACTCACACACCAACCCTCACACACACCAACCCTCACTCACACACACCAACCCTCACTCTCACACACCAACCCTCACTCTCACACACCATCCCTCACTCACACACACCAACCCTCACTCACACACACCAACCCTCACTCTCACACACCAACCCTCACTCTCACACACCAACCCTCACTCTCACACACCAACCCTCACTCACACACACCATCCCTCACTCACACACACTCTCCTCACTCACACTCCCAAACTCTCCTCACTCACACACTCACCGTCTCCTCACTCACACTCACCCTGTCCTCACTCACACACTCACCCTCACTCTCACACACACACTCACCCTCTCCTCACTCACACACTCACCCTCTCCTCACTCACCCTCTCCTCATTCACTCACTCACCCTCTCCTCACTCACCCACTCACCCTCTCCTCACACACACACTCACCCTCTCCTCACACACACACTCACCCTCTCCTCACTCACACACACCCTCTCCTCACTCACCCTCTCCTCATTCACTCACTCACCCTCTCCTCACTCACCCACTCACCCTCTCCTCACTCACCCACTCACCCTCTCCTCATTCACACTCTCGCCCGCTCCTCACACACACTCACCCTCTCCTCATTCACACACTCACCGTCTTCACTAACACACTCACCCTCAGCTCACTCACACACACACCCTCTCCTCACTCACACTCCCAAACTCTCCTCACTCACACACTCACCGTCTCCTCACTCACACTCACCCTGTCCTCACTCACACACTCACCCTCACTCTCACGCACCAACCCTCACTCTCACGCACCAAGCCTCACTCTCACGCACCAAGCCTCACTCTCACGCACCAAGCCTCACTCTCACGCACCAAGCCTCACTCTCACGCACCAAGCCTCACTCTCACGCACCAAGCCTCACTCTCACGCACCAAGCCTCACTCTCACGCACCAAGCCTCACTCTCACGCACCAAGCCTCACTCTCACGCACCAAGCCTCACTCTCACGCACCAAGCCTCACTCTCACGCACCAAGCCTCACTCTCACGCACCAAGCCTCACTCTCACGCACCAACCCTCACTCTCACGCACCAACCCTCACTCTCACGCACCAACCCTCACTCTCACGCACCAACCCTCACTCTCACGCACCAACCCTCACTCTCACGCACCAACCCTCACTCTCACGCACCAACCCTCACTCTCACGCACCAACCCTCACTCTCACGCACCAACCCTCACTCTCACGCACCAACCCTCACTCTCACGCACCAACCCTCACTCTCACGCACCAACCCTCACTCTCACGCACCAACCCTCACTCTCACGCACCAACCCTCACTCTCACGCACCAACCCTCACTCTCACGCACCAACCCTCACTCTCACGCACCAACCCTCACTCTCACGCACCAACCCTCACTCTCACGCACCAACCCTCACTCTCACGCACCAACCCTCACTCTCACGCACCAACCCTCACTCTCACGCACCAACCCTCACTCTCACGCACCAACCCTCACTCTCACGCACCAACCCTCACTCTCACGCACCAACCCTCACTCTCACGCACCAACCCTCACTCTCACGCACCAACCCTCACTCTCACGCACCAACCCTCACTCAGACACACCAACCCTCACTCTGACACACCAACCCTCACTCACACACACCAACCCTCACTCACACACACCAACCCTCACTCACACACACCAACCCTCACTCTCACACACCAACCCTCACTCTCACACACCAACCCTCACTCTCACACACCAACCCTCACTCTCACACACCAACCCTCACTCTCACACACCAACCCTCACTCTCACACACCAACCCTCACTCTCACACACCAACCCTCACTCTCACACACCAACCCTCACTCTCACACACCAACCCTCACTCTCACACACCAACCCTCACTCTCACACACCAACCCTCACTCTCACACACCAACCCTCACTCTCACACACCAACCCTCACTCTCACACACCAACCCTCACTCTCACACACCAACCCTCACTCTCACACACCAACCCTCACTCTCACACACCAACCCTCACTCTCACACACCAACCCTCACTCTCACACACCAACCCTCACTCTCACACACCAACCCTCACTCTCACACACCAACCCTCACTCTCACACACCAACCCTCACTCTCACACACCAACCCTCACTCTCACACACCAACCCTCACTCTCACACACCAACCCTCACTCTCACACACCAACCCTCACTCTCACACACCAACCCTCACTCTCACACACCAACCCTCACTCTCACACACCAACCCTCACTCTCACACACCAACCCTCACTCTCACACACCAACCCTCACTCTCACACACCAACCCTCACTCTCACACACCAACCCTCACTCTCACACACCAACCCTCACTCTCACACACCAACCCTCACTCTCACACACCAACCCTCACTCTCACACACCAACCCTCACTCTCACACACCAACCCTCACTCTCACACACCAACCCTCACTCTCACACACCAACCCTCACTCACACGCACCAACCCTCACTCACACGCACCAACCCTCACTCACACGCACCAACCCTCACTCACACGCACCAACCCTCACTCACACGCACCAACCCTCACTCACACGCACCAACCCTCACTCACACGCACCAACCCTCACTCACACGCACCAACCCTCACTCACACGCACCAACCCTCACTCACACGCACCAACCCTCACTCACACGCACCAACCCTCACTCACACGCACCAACCCTCACTCTCACGCACCAACCCTCACTCTCACGCACCAACCCTCACTCTTACGCACCAATCCTCACTCACACACGCCCCCTCTCCTCGCTCACACTCTCAAACTCTCCTCACTCACACACTCACCGTCTCCACACTCACACACTCACCCTCTCCTCACTCACACTCACCCGGTCCTCACTCACACACTCACCCTCTCCTCACTCACACACTCACCCTCTCCTCACTCACACACTCACCCTCTCCTCACTCACACACTCACCCTCTCCTCACTCACACACTCACCCTCTCCTCACTCACACACTCACCCTCTCCTCACTCACACACTCACCCTCTCCTCACTCACACACTCACCCTCTCCTCACTCACACACTCACCCTCTCCTCACTCACACACTCACCCTCTCCTCACTCACACACTCACCCTCTCCTCACTCACACACTCACCCTCTCCTCACTCACACACTCACCCTCTCCTCACTCACACACTCACCCTCTCCTCACTCACACACTCACCCTCTCCTCACTCACACACTCACCCTCTCCTCACTCACACACTCACCCTCTCCTCACTCACACACTCACCCTCTCCTCACTCACACACTCACCCTCTCCTCACTCACACACTCACCCTCTCCTCACTCACACACTCACCCTCTCCTCACTCACACACTCACCCTCTCCTCACTCACACACTCACCCTCTCCTCACTCACACACTCACCCTCTCCTCACTCACACACTCACCCTCTCCTCACTCACACACTCACCCTCTCCTCACTCACACACTCACCCTCTCCTCACTCACACACTCACCCTCTCCTCACTCACACACTCACCCTCTCCTCACTCACACACTCACCCTCTCCTCACTCACACACTCACCCTCTCCTCACTCACACACTCACCCTCTCCTCACTCACACACTCACCCTCTCCTCACTCACACACTCACCCTCTCCTCACTCACACACTCACCCTCTCCTCACTCACACACTCACCCTCTCCTCACTCACACACTCACCCTCTCCTCACTCACACACTCACCCTCTCCTCATTCACACACTCACCCTCTCCTCACTCACACACTCGCCCTCTCCTCACTCACACACTCACCCTCTCCTCACTCACACACTCACCCTCTCCTCACTCACACACTCACCCTCTCCTCACTCACACACTCACCCTCTCCTCACTCACACACTCACCCTCTCCTCACTCACACACTCACCCTCTCCTCACTCACACACTCACTGACACACTCACCCTCTTTTCACTCATATACTCACCCTGTCCTCACTCACACACTCACTTGGGCACGTCACAGCATTCAAGGCTATGGGCCCAGCGCAGGTAAATGGGGTCAGGTCGGCAGGTCAGGTGCAGGCCCGATGGTCCAAAAGGCCTCTTCTGCACAATGTGATTCTCTGATTCTGTGAAAGTCGATATACCGAGCAGAGTTTATTTAAGCAGAGTCCCCGAAACTACTGTAAAGTCTCCCTCCAAAAGCAGGATTACTATTCCAATAAAATGCAGTGGGTGGAGAATAGAAACAAGTAGTAAAATAATCCCGGCTATTGACAGCAGTGTGGGCGTCAGGATTGATTGACGGGAGACATCGACACAATAGTGAACCGGAATAACAGTGCCACTATCTGCAGCGTACTTTTAACAGCAAGAATTAGCAAAATTATGTTCAACTCCCAAAAGTTCTTAAATCAGTTTGAAAGTGTAATAATCCACAGGAGGCAGGGGTTCCGTCACCACACCAGTATTTATTTGCATTAACTATATACAAGAGCAGCTCCAAACAATGCTGCTCACACTCCAGTCAACTAAAGACTGCCTCACAAAGCCTACACAGGTGCTTATATGGGCCTCCTCAATGAGCTATCATTGAGGGAGCTCATACTCCAATTGGCCAACCAATAATGCCAATTGGAGGTCATTACAGAAAGTGTGAAGACTCCCACTGCTGATCTGCTTGATGAGGCTGATAGATTTGTTTTTTGTCCTAGGGCTGAGCAACATTATTGGGATTATCGTGTATATATCGAGCAACACGGGTGACCCGTGGGATAAGAATGACGATGACAAGAAGAACCTGTATTCTTATGGATGGTCCTTTTACTTCGGAGCCTTGTCCTTTATAGTGGCGGAGATGGCTGGAGTCCTCGCCGTCAGTATTTACATCGATAAAAACAAAGCAGTCAGGACCCAGCCTCACCGCGAGTATCTAAAGACTTCCTCCTCCCCTTACGCCAGGATGTCCAGCTACAGGTACAGACAAAGGAGAAGATCCAGGTCGAGCTCCAGGTCGGAGGAGCCTTCTCCAGCTCGGGAAATCTCTGCTGCTGCCAACATGAAGGTGGTCAGCAGCATGGTGCCACTGACCGAGATCTCCATGTACACCTTGACAAGAGACGCCAGCAAGGCGGGAGTCAGAGGCGCCTATCACCCAGAGCAGGAAGAGAGCTTCCTCCAGGTTCACAATTGCTTCCAGAAGGAGCTGAAGGAGGGTCTCAGTGTGAACGTGATGAACAGGCGAACCACGCCAGTCTGAACTGGCTGGCTTGGACCCCCCCCCCCGCTCCCCCCCCCCCCCCCCCGCTCCCCCCGCCTCCCCCCCCTCTCTCTCTCCCCCCCCCCCACCTCCTCCCCCCCCCCCCCACCCCCGCCTCCCCTCCCCTCCCCCCCCCCCCCCCCCCGGCCTCCCCTCTCCCCCCCCCCCCCCCCCCTCTCCTCCAAGGGCCAATTTCCATTCTCACCCTTTGAAAAAGTGCGGGGAGGGGGAGCAATGGAAGTGACTTGACGGTGTCTCCAACCTAAGAGTAGGACGTGTCCCACGAGCATGGCTTCTCATTGTGGGTGCGTTGTTGGATTATCAGCAAATAACAGGCGAGGCGAGTAACACAAGAGAGGTAAAAGGAGGAAGGTTCACTGGGAAAACAAATGACACTGTAAGATAAGACTTGGAGCACATTGCCCCCAGTTGAGAGCCTAAAATATCCATTTCTGTTGAGCAAATGCAATGTTTAACACAGATTAACATTTTGTAGCATTTAATGTGCACTTACATCTCATTGTATCCAAACGCCAAGCCCAGGGCCTGAACTATCTTTGTGGTGCTCATCTGTTAACCCTTTACACCGTGCAGTGATGGACAAGTTCGTCCAGCCCCACTGAGCATTGTTCCGACCTTAACCCTGTCAGTGGTCCTGGGAAGGGGCTGGAATGTCTCCTGGGGTGTCAGGGGGGTGGGGGGGGGGGGTGGGGGGGGGGGGTGCAAAGGATGACAGTCAAGTCTTGCCCACTGAGCAACATCCCACTCCCAGAGAACCCATTCCCCCCAATCGCACCTGCCCCACTCTGTGTTGCTGGAACCAACAACATCACTTTACACAACAATTCGGAAGGTTATGTCCAATGTATACATTTAATCATTTAGGAACACTGTAAATCACACGCACCTTTCATTCAAAGGAGGGAGTAACCTTCTCCAATCTCTCCACAACTCCCACATTGATTAGTGGGGATATTGGAACAAAGCAAGACCTCAATGTCTTTCATAGGTTGTGTTTTCTGTGCTTTCTTCCCCATTTAGATTATCAGACCCTTGTCATTGTAAAAATGTGAAAAGTTTGCACTGCGTGTAGTACATGGGGAACAATACTAAAACTGATCTATGGTTAGGTTACTGTGGAAATAGTGGAAGCTAGAGAGAGAGGGGTATGCCCTTTGCTCTGAAGCAGTGTGTTCTGACTGTACTTTGTTGGGTTACTGTAAGGTATTTGTGATAATAAAGTAGTATCTGAATAGGCTGGTGTCTGACGTTCTGTGAAGAAACATTCTTCCTGACTTCCTGTCATTTAAAAAGCTGACCAGACCCTTTCACTGGGCTTAGCTCCATGTTAAATGTTGGAAACAGTTACCATCCTGTTGCTGATGGGACTATATGAACCACAATCCCACACGAAACCCACGCAAACACGGGGAGAATGTGCAAACTCCACACGGACAGTAACCCAGAGCCGGGATTGAACCTGGGACCTCGACGCCGTGAGGCAGCTGTGCTAACCACTGTGTCACCGTGCTGCCCTACTCTTAAGGGTTTTGCCATTTACTGTATATTTCCCATCTGTATTAGACTTTCAAAAATGCATTACCTCACATTTGTCCGGATTAAACTCCATCTGCCATCTCTCCGCCCAAGTCTCCAACTGATCTATACCTTCTGACGGCCCTATCATAGTACCATAGAATTTACAGTGCAGAAGGAGGCCATTCAGCCCATCGAGTCTGCACCGGCTCTTGGAAAGAGCACCCGACCCAAGGTCAACACCTCCACCCTATCCCCATAACCCAGTAACCCCACCCAACACTAAGGGCAATTTTGGACACTAAGGGTAATTTATCATGGCCAATCCACCTAACCTGCACATCTTTGGACTGTGGGAGGAAACCGGAGCACGCGGAGGAAACCCACGCACACACTGGGAGGATGTGCAGACTCCGCACAGACAGTGACCCAAGCTGGAATCGAACCTGGGACCCTGGAGCTGTGAAGCAATTGTGCTATCCACAATGTTACCGTGCTGTCCTCATTGCTATCCGCAATTCCACCAGCCTTTGTGTCGTCCGCAAACTTACTAATCAGACCAGTTACATTTTCCTCCAAATCATTTACATATACTACAAACAGCAAAGCTCCCAGCACTGACCCCTGAGGAACAGCCCTCCATTCAGAAACGTACCCTTCCACTGCTACCCTCTGTCTTCTATGACCAAGCCAGTTCTATATCCACCTCGCCAGCTCACCTCTGATCCCGTGTGACTTCACCTTCTGTACCAGTCTGCCATGAGGGACCTTGTCAAAGGCCTTACTGAAGTCCATGTAGACAACATCCACTGCCCTACCCTCATCAGTCATCTTTGTCACTTCCTCGAAAACCTTGATCAACTTCGTGACATGACCTCCCCTTCACAAAACCATGCTGCCTCTCTCTAATATGTCCATTTATTTTCAAGTGGTAGCACATCCTGTCTGGAAGAATCCTCTACAATAATTTCCCTACCACTGATGTAAGGCTCAACATCCTGTAATTACCTGGATTATCCTTGCTACCCTTAAAGAACTTGTCTACCTTAATGTTTTTCAAGACCTCCAATACCTCCTCCTTTTTGATCTCAACATGACCCAAACTATCTACACACCCTTCCCCAGACTCATCATCCACCAAGTCCTTCTCTTTGGTGAATACTGACGCAAAACACTCATTTAATACCTCATTTAATCGCCCATTTCCTCTGGCTCCACGCATAGTTTCCCACCCCTGTCCTTGAGTGGGCCATCCCTCTCCCTGGCTACCCTCTTGCTCTTTATAAAAAGCCTTGGGATTTTCCATAATCCTGCTGGCCAATGACTTTTCATGACTCCTTTTAGCCCTCCTGACCCCTTGCTTAAGTTTCTTTCTACTTTCCTTGTATTCCACACTTGTTTCGTATGTTCCTAGCCTCTTAAGCTTGACAAATGCTTCCCTTTTTTTTCTTTTTGACTCGGCTCACAATATCTCTCGTATCCAAGGTTCCCGAAAATTGCCATACTTATCCTTTATCGTTCCACAATGTGCCGGTCCTGAATTCCTATCAACTTACACTTGAAAGCCTCCCACATGCCAGATGTTGATTTGCCCTCAAACGTCTGCTCCCAATCTACATTCTTCAGTTCCTGCCTAATATTGTTGTAATTAGCCTTCCCCCAATTTAGCACCTTCACCTGAGGACTGCACTTATCTTTATCCATCAGTACCTTAAAACTTACTGAATTGTGGTCACTGTTCCCGAAATGCTCCCCTACTGAAACTTTGACCACCTGGCCGGGCTCATTCCCCAATACCAGGTCCAGTACTGCCCCTTGGACTCTCCACATACTGTTTCAAGGAGCCCGCCTGGATGCTCCTTACAAACTCTGCCCCATCCATGCCCCTGGCACTAAGTAAGTCCCAGTCAATATAGGGGAAGTTAAAATCACCCACCACAACAGCCCTGTTATCTTTACACCTTGCCCAAATCTGCCTACATATCTGTTCCTCTATCTCCTCCTGGCTGTTGGGCCTAGTAAACCCCCAACATTGTGACTATACCCTCCCTATTCCTGAGCTCTATTCATATTGCCTCGCTGTATGAGCCTCCGAGGTGTCCTCCTGCAGTACAGCTGTGATAGTCTCCTTAACCTGTCGTGCAACTTCCCCACCCTTTTTACACCCCCCTCTATCCCGCCTGAAAAATCTGTATCCTGGAACGTTACGCTGTCAATCCTGTCCTTCCCTTGAAAAAGTGTCTGTAATGGCAACAACATCATAGTTCCAAGTGCCAATCCAAGCTCGAAGTTCATCTGCCTTACCTGTTACACTCCTCACATTGAAACAAACGCACTTCAGCCCACCTGACCCTCTTTGATCATCAACCACCCCCTGCCTGCTCTTCCTCGGAGTCTCACTGGTCCTACTCTCTCGTTCCCCTTCAGTTAATTCACCTTTGCTTTGGTTCCCAGCCCCCTGCCCAAACTAGTTTAAATCCTCCCGTGTGACACTAGCAAACCTCTCGGCCAGAATATTCATGCCCCTCCAGTTTAGATGCAACCGATCCTTCTTGTACAAGTCCCACCTGCCCCGGGAGAGATCCCAATGGCGCAGATATCTGAAACCCTTCCTCCTACACCGGCTGTTTAGCCACGTGTTTTTGAGCTGAACTATCCTCTTATTTCTAGCTTCACTGGCACGTGGCACAGGGAGTAATCCTGAGATTACAAACGTGGAGGTCCTGGTTTTTAACTTTTAACCTAACTCCCTAAACTGCTGCTACAGGACCTCGTCACTCTTCTTATCTATGTCGTTGGTACCAATATGTATCAGATCTCCAGCTGTTCACCCTCTCCCTTCAGAATGCTTCTGCCCGTTCAGAAGTATCCTAGCCCCTGCCACCAGGGAAGCAACATACCATCCTGGAGTCTCTTTCACGTCCACTGAAGCGCCTATCTGTATACCTAACTATAGAGTCCCCTATAACTATTGCTCTAGTGTTTTGTCCCTCCCTGCTTAACAACAGAGCCAGCTGTGGTGCCACTGTTCTGGCTTCTGCTGTTTTCCCCTGATAATCCATCCCGCCCAACAGTATCCAAAACTTTATAGTTGTTAGAGAGGAGGATGACCACAGGGGATTCCTGCATTGACTGCCTGCCCCTTCTAGCGGTCACCCATCTATCTGCCTGCACCTTGGGTATCACCACATCACCAGAACTCCTGTCTCTGACACTTTCCGCCACCTTCATGCTCCTACTGCTGCCCCGACCTATCCATGTGGTCTGTGAGGAGCTGCAATTGGGTGCACTTCCTGCAGATATAGTCGTCCGAGACGCTGGAGGCGTCACGGATCTCCCACATCTCACAAGTGCAGCACTTAACCCCACTGACCGACATTTCCATCACCAATTAAATTATTTAAGAAAATGTATTAAACTCTTACGCAAAGAGTAGTGAGGCCGTGGAATGCCCTACCTGCTACAGTAGTGAACTCGCCAACATTGAGGGCATTTAAAAGTTTATTGGATAAACATATGGATGATAATGGCATAGTGTAGGTTAGATGGCTTTTGTTTCGGTGCAACATCGTGGGCCGAAGGGCCTGTACTGCGCTGTATTGTTCTATGTTCTATGTTCTTACCTTCACTTATTGCTGCAGATACCTGAGGTAGGTTATTATATCACTTACCTTACTCTGGATTTCCCCCTGCAGATTAACAGTTACAAAGACTGCAATGGACGCCAGAACATTAAACACATTTAAAGAGGAGCTAAATAGGGTTTTAATTAGTAACAGGATGAAGGCTTTTGGGGAGTAACAGGAAAGTGGAAATGAGGCTGAGATTAGATCCTTTTTACCAACTAACAAGACCACTAAACATATAACTGAAAAAACCCCAGGAAAATTAGATTTACCACTTACCTCTTTAATTACCACACTGATCCAAATAACCGACTTTCAATCCCACTCTCTCTGCCTCACTCAGCTGTCTCCCACTGCACATCTGAAAAGATTACTCTCCTCCTGCACTCTTTACAGCGATTCTCACCTGCTTCACTCCCCTCCCGGTCTCTTCACAGTGATGCTGGCCTGTTTCACTCTCCTCCCGGTCTGCTTCACAGTGATGCTGGCCTGCTTCACTCTCCTCCCGGTCTGCTTCACAGTGATGCTGGCCTGTTTCACTCTCCTCCCGGTCTGCTTCACAGTGATGCTGACCTGCTTCACTCTCCTCCCGGTCTGCTTCACAGTGATGCTGGCCTGCTTCACTCTCCTCCCGGTCTGCTTCACAGTGATGCTGACCGGCTTCATTCTCCTCCCGGTCTGCCTCACAGTGATGCTGACCTGCTTTACTCTCCTCCCGTGATCTTGACCTGCTTCACATTCCTGAGTGTCTGCATCAGTGATCCTTCTCTGTTTCATTCTACATCAGAACTAGGAACAAGAGTAGCGAATTCACCCCATAGAGCCTGCTCCTCCATTCAGTACGATCATGGCCGATCTAATCTCAGCTGTCCTATCTTTTAGTCTTTCTGCCCAATTCACTCGGCAGATAATACATAATCTGTTCGCACGCCGGCGTAATTACCAAGTTTATTGCCCTCAAACTGAATTTGAAATTCAAGCACACAATGATCACTCTTCCCTAGAGGATCCTTTACTCACAGATCAATAATTAATCGCCACCAAATCATACCTGATTGTATCTATTTGTGCTGTTAACTCAATTCATTTCATTCCGAATGCTCCATGTGTTCAGATACAAAACCTTTGGGTTTGTCCTATTATTAATTTTTCACTGTTTAAGTGCTTCACACTCCTCCAGGTCTGTTTCACAGTGATACTGACCTGCTTCACTCTCCTCCTGGTCTGCTTCACAGTAATGCTGACCTGCTTCACTCTCCTCCCGGTCTGCTTCACAGTGATGCTGATCTGCTTCACTCTCCTCCCGGTCAACTTCACAGTGAAACTGACCTGCTCCACTCTTATCCCAGTCTGCTTCACAGTGATACAGATCTGCTTCACTCTCCTCCCGGTCTGCTTCACAGTGATACTGACCTGCTTCACTCTCCTCCCGGTCTGCTTCACAGTGATACTGACCTGCTTCACTCCCCTCCCAGTCTGCTTCACAGTGAAACTGACCTGCTTCACTCTCCTCCCGGTCTGCTTCTAAGTGAAACTGACCTGCTTCACTCTCCTCCCGGTCTGCTTCACAGTGAAACTGACCTGCTTCACTCCCCTCCCAGTCTGCTTCACAGTGAAACTGACCTGCTTCACTCTCCTCCCGGTCTGCTTCACAGCGAAACTGACCTGCTTCACTCTCCTCCCGGTCTGCTTCACAGCGAAACTGACCTGCTTAACTCTCCTCCCGGTCTGCTTCACAGTGATACTGACCTGCTTCACTCGCCTCCCGGTCTGCTTCACAGCGAAACTGACCTGCTTCACTCTCATCCCGGTCTGCTTCACAGTGATACAGAACTTCTTCACTCTCCTCCCGGTCTCTTCAGAGTTATCCTGACCTGCTGCACTTCACTCATTCACTTCACAATAATGCTGACCTGCTTCACTCACTTCCCGGTCTGCTTCACAGTGATACTGACCTGCTTCACTCTCCTCCCGGTCTGCTTCACAGTGATACTGACCTGCTTCACTCTCCTCCCGGTCTGCTTCACAGTGAAACTGACCTGCTTCACTCTCCTCCCGGTCTGCTTCACAGTGAAACTGACCTGCTTCACTCTCCTCCCAGTCTGCTTCACAGTGAAACTGACCTGCTTCACTCTCCTCCCAGTCTGCTGCACAGTGATACTGACCTGCTTCACTCTCCTCCCGGTCTGCTTCACAGTGAAACTGACCTGCTTCACTCTCCTCCTGGACTGCTGCACAGTGAAACTGACCTGCTTCACACTCCTCCCAGTCTGCTGCACAGTGATACTGACCTGCTTCACTCTCCTCCCAGTCTGCTTCACAGTGCAACTGACCTGCTTCACTCTCCTCCCAGTCTGCTTCACAGTGAAACTGACCTGCTTCACTCTCCTCCCGGTCTGCTTCACAGTGAAACTGACCTGCTTCACTCTCCTCCTGGACTGCTTCACAGTGAAACTGACCTGCTTCACTCTCCTCCCAGTCTGCTGCACAGTGATACTGACCTTCACTCTCCTCCCGGTCTGCTTCACTCTCCTCCCGGTCTGCTTCACAGTGAAACTGACCTGCTTCACTCTCCTCCCAGTCTGCTTCACAGTGAAACTGACCGGCCTCACTCTCCTCCCGGTCTGCTTCACAGTGAAACTGACCTGCTTCACTCTCCTCCCAGTCTGCTTCACAGTGAAACTGACCTGCTTCACTCTCCTCCCGGTCTGCTTCACAGTGAAACTGATCTGCTTCACTCTCCTCCCAGTCTGCTTCACAGTGAAACTGACCTGCTTCACTCTCCTCCCAGTCTGCTTCACAGTGAAACTGACCTGCTTCACTCTCCTCCCGGTCTGCTTCACAGTGATACTGATCTGCTTCACTCTCCTCCCGGTCTCTTCAGAGTTATCCTGACCTGCTGTACTTCACTCATTCACTTCACAGTGATACTGACCTGCTTCACTCTCCTCCCGGTCTGCTTCACAGTGAAACTGACCTGCTTCACTCTCCTCCTGGACCGTTTTACACTGAATTCAATGTAAAATAAGGCAATTACAAATAAATAGATTTTTAAACCAATATCCGAAATGGCTTTGAGGATAATGCCGTAAACAAGTTCTTCATTTTCAGAAATGCAGGAGAGGTGATGTGGTTTTGATTAACCTTAGGGCTCAATGGCTTACATGGTGGGAGATGGTTGGAAGATGCCTGCTGGTCTGATTGACAGAAGAGTTGATTATTGCTCCTCCGGACTTTCCCAGAGTAGATAACGGTATTCACGGTGTCAGAATGAAATTCCTCTCTATACTTTTGGGAATCGGACTAAAGAAAATCACAATTAAAACACATGCTACAGAGGCCAATACAAATTGCTCCCTGCCACAAAACAACATTCAAGAAACTACAGCACACATTGAAAATGTAATGTAAAGAATAAGGGTTGATGTCCCAAAGCAACAATTCAATTTTTATTAATCTCCACAACAGTGATGTGAAGTTGACCAGACAATGAGCTCAGACTGGCCACATGCAGATAAAGACACTCAGAATCCAGTTTGCAAGGAGCACTGTGATTTCCTATTCTGTGTGGGTAAGGGTTTGAGCTCCGGGTACATCACAGCTGAGAGCTTGCTGACATTTACATGATGCAAACTACGGTTTATTTCTCCGTTTGATGCAGTGCCGGGTAGGAGGCACTGACCCAAATCTAAGTCAAGTTAGAACCCCAGGCAGTCATTGTGGATGGGCGGAGATGAAGAGCGAATCTGCTCTGTCCTTATTCCAGATGAGATACTGATTGACAATTACTGCCTCTGGGCAAATGTGGCCATCCGTGCATTGCTGAGCTGGGTAGGGATGGTCTGTCGTCTGAAGGATTTTTGAAACTGAATATTCTTCCCATTTCCAGCATCATAGAACATAGAATATAGAACATTACAGCGCAGTACAGGCCCTTCGGCCCTCGATGTTGCGCCGACCTGTGAAACCACTCTAAAGCCCACCTACACTATTCCCTTATTGTCCATACGTCTATCCAATGACCATTTGAATGCCCTTAGTGTTGGCGAGTCCACTACTGTTGCAGTCAGGGCATTCCACGCCCTTACTACTCTCTGAGTAAAGAACCTACCTCTGACATCTGTCTTATATCTATCGCCCCTCAATTTAAAGCTATGTCCCCTCGTGCTAGAAATCACCATCCGAGGAAAAATGCTCTCACTGTCCACCCTATCCAATCCTCTGATCATCTTGTATGGCTCAATTAAGTCACCTCTTAACCTTCTTCTCTCTAACGAAAACAGCCGCAAATCCCTCAGCCTTCCCTCATAAGATCTTCCCTCCATACCAGGCAACATTGTGGTAAATCTCCTCTGCACCCTTTCCAATGCTTCCACATCCTTCCTACAATGCGGTGACCAGAACTGCACGCAACACTCCAAAATCTCCTCTGCACCCATTCCAATGCTGCCACATCTTCGGTCTGATGTGAATAACTGGAACCCACAAGGTAGGAGGCCTCCGAACATGGACAATGACAGACAAGCCAAGCTGACAATTGCAGCAAAGGTCCCGTGGAGGGGCTTAATGAGGTTATAATTCTTCACTACATCCTGCTGAGAAAATGTTGTCACTATAGCATCTCTATGAATAGGGTTTGAATGCTGGACAATAACAGGCCAGACGTGATCCCACGATCAACATTTGGGATGACTGTTTTCAGGGTATTTTGTAAAATTCAGTCAGCACTGTCACAGGCCTAGACGCAGAGATAAAATGTAACTCAACCCCTGTCCCATTGCATTGAAGACTTTGTTATCACACAGGCTAAATCCATAGAATCCCTACAGTGCAGAAGGAGGCCACTCGGCCCATCGAGTCTGCACCGTCCCTCTGAAAGAGCATCTCACCTAGGCTCATTCCTCCCCCCTATCCCTGTAACATAGCCTGCACACCTTTGGACACTAAAGGGCAATCTATCATGGCCAAGAACCCAAGCAGCACATCTTTGGATTGTGGGAGGAAACCCATGCAAACAGGGGGAGAACACGCAAACTCCACACAGTCGCCCAAGGCTGCAATCGAACCCGGGTCCCTGGTGCTGTGAGGCAGCAGTGCTAACCACTGTGCTACCATGCCAGAGTGCTGCCTACAGTAGTTTGGTGGGTGGGGACGATCACTGGAGGAGGGGAGTCACGAGGATCGGCACTTTCCCGCTCGGGATTTATCATCACAGTCCTTCCAGGACATTTCCAATCCAATTCGGGGCCCCTTGTGTAGAAAGTGGTCAGAGGGCCCTGCCGCAGAGACTCGAGGCTGGAATGAACTCTCCCCTGGTCTGGCCCCCGGGATCCAGAGACAGGCTTCCACATCATTTACTTCAAAACAAAATACTGCAGGACCTGGGAACCTGGAGTAAAAGGAGAAAAGGCTGGATAAATTCAGCACGTTTGGAGAGAGAAACACAGTTTCTGTGGAATCCAAAACGTTAACTCTGTTTTCCCCTCTCCACAGATGCTGCCAGACCTGCTGAGTTTATCCAGCATTTTGTCTTTTCATTCCACATCATTTGCTGTTCCGTTTGGAAACACACTCACAATCTCCCGCTCTCTGTCTCTCTCCCTCTCTCACACACACATACTGTCAGACTCCCTGCGTCCTGGGACTCTCTCTCTCTCCCTCTCTCACACACACACATACTGTCAGACTCCCTGCGTCCTGGGACTCTCTCTCTCTCTCCCTCTCTC